>NC_056631.2:160871752-161189095 GCF_002870075.4 Lactuca sativa | reverse complement strand
AAGTTGGTTGTTAGCTTCCCTATGTGCCTGCAAGTGCAACGACAGTAAGTCTAACATCATCATCAATCACAAAAATAACATCAAAAAGAACACTTATTATTATAACATAAACTAATTTGGCAAAAATAAAGATTTACTTAATCTCACCAATTTTACGTTTCCTTTTTCTGTTTTCTTTGTAAGACCTCAATCCAAACCATTAAAATTCAGCTGTTTTATGACTTATATTAATGGCAAAACTACCCCTGAAACAACATTAACAATGTTTATCAACTAAAGACAGATCACAAATGAAGAATAAAAAGTATTCCATATAAAACAAACTAATTTTATGCATCTACATTTCAATGACAGGGGAGGAGAGAAAATGTATATTAAACCAACATAACCTTGAGATTTTTCATAGTTGGACTGTGTTCCATTGCAGAATCATGCTTCTTGGCATGCCATCTTTCTGTCTCACCACCTTCATTAAGACTACAACTTCTTTGTCAAGCAAAAGAGACTTTCCCCTTTATGTGTTGAATTTTTTAAAAAAAATGTTTTTCCTTCCATTTCCTCAAAACTCCAATGAAAATAAGTAAAATTCACATCATATATCTGAAATTAACATAATGCATTGAATAGTCTCCGGGAACAGACATAGTACGACCTTCTGTAACACAAAAATGTCAACAGGTTCTTCAATTTGCATGAGTTTGTGAACATCAAATTCCCTCACATGATATACTGACTTTATATCACTATTGTTATATGGAGCCCTTGAAAATGTCCTGTTTAATCAAGAAAATAACCCTAGTATAAACTATAAAACTCTAATGTATGATTCTTGTGAGAATAGGTGTACATTTTTTTATTTTTGTAAAGTTCAACATATAACTAACCTGAACAATAATCTCGGGACTTGTAAATTCCAGAAATGCCCCCAATGCGAATACCCCCAAATTTGACACTCCCTGCAAATCCCAAGAAGTAAATATCAGTGCTGCCCATCCTCCATAGTATCTAGAGAAACAGGTAATAATATGTTAGTGATTTTCAATTTTGTCAGTAGCTTGTTAGTAGATAAAAAGATTTTATTTGAAATCACCAATAAAGAAAAAGAAAAAAATAAAAAGAAACTCACAATTCCCAGAGGTAATTGGAAGCTTCATGAATTTCTCCAATGAATATAGTTGGAAATGGGGCTACTTTTTCTCCTGAGTAGTATTTCCAGAAAGAGTTCATGCTTCTATATTTAGGTGGAACACTTAAGCTTTCTAAATCCTTCTCATTCCTTTTACTGGTCAGCGACAAATTACAATAATTATTTTATATTACTTAATGAAGTTGATTATAATTACAGTTAGAAGACTTTAAAGAACAAGAGTAATGACCAAAGTGACAAAAGAACATAGGAAAAGTAGAAGCAAAATCAGAACTTGGCTTGGTCATTGATGTTGTGGTCTTCATTTTAAGTTGATTGTTGTTTAAGCAAAATCAGAACATGTTATAGGCTTGTCTGCATTAAACCACATAAAAAATAGTTATCAAATAAGTCTATTATGTACTAAGAGAAAAAAACAGTGATACATACCAACACCGGAAAAAAACAATTCCCGTAAAACCAACTTGAACTTAGAAAGTCGCCTGCGAATATGCACAAATAAAATACAAATGCAGCCTCAGAGAATACTGATTAAGAGATAAATTGACATTTAAGGTTATAATTTTTAGTGATCATAAGGAAGGAGAATCCACATTAACTGAAATAGTGATTTGTAATGAATATTAAATTCACAACCTTATATCCCAAGCGATCTTCAGTTTCATAAATTGATGATTAAGAAGTCAAGTTAGAACATGTGCATAAAGATATCGACTAATACTAATTTGATTACTAAAAAAATACGAAACTTTCACTGAAATGAAACCTTAAAAATATCCAATAGTATTAAAAGAAGAAACAACAAATCAAAATCAAAGAAAGAGTAAATCGGAAGGATTTGGTTAGGGTTCAGAGAAAAAAACCAATTTTTAAAAATAAAAAAAATAAAAGAAAACATAAACGATCAAATTGAGGATCTAAAATCAGAAATTTACCTGATGAGAAACTGTGTGCCGTCGCGGAGCCATTGAGGAGCGTTGGCCAGAAAGTGAAAATGGGAGGAGCGGAACCGAGACATAACCGTATGAAGACGGAGAAATTAGGAAAGACGCAAAACTAAGGAACCGTCTTGGGGGTAGACCTGACATGGCATAGTTATTTTTTACCAAAGACATCTTGAATCGAAAGCAGATTTTTGTGGCTGTCGGCATTTACAGCGATCGAAGAGAGATGGTGGAGGAAGAAGCAAGCGGTGGACACATCGATTAGAGGATGGAAGGATCGGGCGGTGGATTGTTTGAGGAAATAATACCTGGCCATGACTTGTAATCCACTATCCAGTATATTATCTCGGAAAAGAGGAAAAAATTAAACGAAACCCACCAAAAAGAAAAAGGAAAACAAAAAATAATATCCACCAATCACAGCAAAATCCTGTTCATCAGCCACTTGTAAATTAGTATATATATATATATATATATATATATATATATTATAATATATATATATATATATATATATATATATATATATATATATAAATTATTTGTTTTTACTAACTATTATGTGTCAGAATGTATAGACCTGGACCAACGGATTAAATTAATCAATTACATGATTTGAGGGTGTATGATAGTACAATGGGATAACATGTACCATATAATCATATAAATTTTAGCAAAAGGGTATTTTGGACAAATAACTATATTTATAAAATGAAATTTTTGGATTTTTAGGGGTAATAAATTCTCCTAATTTTAAAAATCTGATTTTTTTTTCAATTAATTAAATTTTAATTCTAAAGTAATTTGTAAACATAACCGATTTTATTCTGTCAGAATATTTTTTTGCTAGAATGAGGTTCTTTCAAACTTTTATTCTATTATAATATTATTGAAGAATAACAAAATTCTTGAATCCGATGTTGAAAGATAACAACATTCTAATATATTTTAATACATCCAAACTTAAATACAAATTCATGCATATTCATACAAACTAAAAGTCTTATACACTTTAATATAATTGTACATATTCTAAAAGAATATCAACAAAAATAAATAAAATTCTTAAAAAATAACAACATTCTTAAATTGTGAATATGATCAAACTTTATTCATTCTTCAAGTTATTCCTATTAGGTATTCAAAGCATTCTACCAGTCATTCCTATCACAAATACAATAAAAACTAATAATGGTTAAAAACATGTTACTTGCAATTAACTATCACTTTATATATTCTGGTAGAATTAATAGAATATGACAGAATACATAGAATACATAATGGCAGAAATACACAAATTTTATTCTGGCATAATACATTCTGAAAGAATATATAGAATACATTCAAGTCATTTCAATCACAAATGCAACAAAAACATCAAAATCCAACAATAAACACTAATTCATTCAGAAAGAATACAAACATTATGAAAGAATGGATTTATATAAATAAATTCAAACGGGAAGGGGAGGCATTGATGGAGAGGAGGCATCGATTGAATGTTTATGTCGTCGAAGGGGAGAGTCGTTGGAGGAAGAAAGAACTGCCGGAGGAAGAAGATCTGTAGATGCAAATGAATGACATGGGTTATTTTTAGGGTTTTAAAATACTGATTTTCTTTCCTTAATTGTAGGATTAAATTAAATGACCTCATTAATTGTAAATACAAAAAAATGAAACTGCCCTTATTTGATTTAATTAATTATTTAATATTTACTAATTTGTGATGGTGCATACATGCAGATAATAGTTGCTAGAAACATTTGAACCTATATATATATATATATATATATATATATATATATATATATATATACACACACACACACACACACACACACACATATATATATATATATATATATAGAGAGAGAGAGAGAGTAAATTACTGAAATCGTCCCTGTGGTTTGGTCAAAATTGCACGTTTAGTCCCTAACTTTTTTTTTTGCACTCGGATCGTCCCTGTGGTTTGATTTTGTTGCGTTTTTCGTCCCTATGGTTTGGTAAAAATTGCATGTTTGGTCCCTAACTTTATGTATGTAAGGGACGAAAAATGCAACAAAATCAAACCACAAGGACGAAAAACGCAACAAAATCAAATCATAGGTACGATCCGAGTGCAAAAAAGAAGTTAGGGACCAAACGTGCAATTTTGACCAAACCACATGGACGATTTCAGTAATTTACTCATATATATATATATATATATATATATATATATATATATATATATATGTGTGTGTGTGTGTGTGTGTGTGCTTAGGTTATTTTGTTTTTACTAACTATTGTGTGCCAGAATGCACAGATCTAGACCACCGGGTGAATAGAATCAATGATCATGATCTGAGGGTCTATGATATTACAATAGGATAGCATGTACCATATAATTGATGGGTTTGAGCCATAAGAACTTTCCTATGTGCACATGCAAACCCTAATGCTTGGATCTAGGTTTCTCTAATTGAACATGCAATGTATCCAAGGCTTTCAATTCTAGATCTAGTGTAAACAATTGAATCATAACATATGAAATCAGATCTAGAAGAATACCTTAATTTGCTTGCTTGAAACTTCTTGTTCTTGGAGCTTAGAGTCACAATTTTCACTTCTCTAATGGCTTACAAACACCAACTAGCAAGAGGATGATATTGAGAGAGAGGAGAGGTGAGGAAATCGGCTCTAGGGTTTCTTTCTTGCAAGAGTGGCTGATTACCCTCACCCATGGGGTCTATTTATACTATGAGCTACTAGGGTTACACCCTTAACCCTAATTGAATAACTTAGGCCCTAAGCAATCCAAAGATCCTTCTAGATATGAGGCTTGGACGATTTTAAGATATCTTAAACCTAAAATTCGTCCACCCTAATATCCATAAGGATACATAGCCCAAGAACACAACTATCATACATTTGACAGTTTATGCCCCTTTATTCAATTAACCTCTTTAAGTCACCAAATTAATTCTTAATTAATTTATGACTTATATCAATCAAATAATATTATTATTCCTTTAATATATTACTCTCATAATATATTAATAATAATATCTCTTCTCTCTTTATAAATCACCCTGTCAAGTTGCTATGGTGAAGACAACCCAAAAGGACCATGCACAACTAGGTCAAGTACTTACCAAATATAGTTACAGGCTTAGACACTAATCCAACAGTCTCCCACTTGGATAAGTCTAGTAACTATATATGGAAACACAATCTGATTAGCAATCGTAGCTCTCAAAGACGCTGTCAAACTCTGATCCTATCAGTATCCTATCCTTTAGATAAGGGATCGTATAGTCCTCTGTTTAGATATCATGCAGACAATCTCATGGAACACAGTCATACTTATTGTCCAGGAATTTGTTTCTCGATCTCAGATTCATTTGACGTAGAACTTAATTGAATACATCAATTCAGTCCTGACCGGGCCCGGCACATAAGTCAAACTAAATCATCGAGGGGCCCTGATATCGCTTTTACCCTCTTAGGATAAAAGTAACAGATAAACTTCGACTTATATGCATTTACTATTTACTAATCAACTATACACAACAATGCGCTTTATGACATCGATTTACTGATGCGGTTTCGCATTATCAATGCACAACCAATTAGTAAACAATAAACCATATATCTTGGTTTTAAGACCATATGATATTATCTTCATGCGATCACTTACGGTACATTCCATAAAGTGATTCCAGCAAGCGCGGGTTTATTCCAATGCTCAAAACTTGTTCTGTAACAGCCCGGAATTTCAAATATTGATATAAGTATGATTTTAGGGGTGTTTTACAAGGGGACTCGGCGAGTTGGAGTCTAGACTCGCCGAGTAGGATTGCAGACTTGGTCGCGGGTTCGCGATTGGACTCGACGAGTCCGATATGGACTCGGCGAGTCTATGCTGTTTAGCGAAAACCCTAACCGTTCAGGTTTGGGTCGTATATAACGCACTATATGCCGTCATTGCCCGTCTTTTAGTCGACTGAGAAGAACCCTAAGCGGCTGTGGGCATCTAGAGCAAGATTGAAGGCCATTGGTGACTTGAAGAAATTGTGGTGCAAGGAGGAGAAGGGTCTTGGCTAAAGGAACTGCAAGGGATTCGAGTTCTGAGGTTTAGGGACACAGAGAGTGTGTTATTCAGGTAATAATTCGGATCATTTCTGTTATATTGATGTGTGCATGGATCTAGGGTTTATGGAACCCATTTGGTGATTAGATGGATTATTACTTTGTTAACCAAACGACTATAATCCTGTATTAGGACCCTTAGAGGTCCAGAAGGTCCCATGCTTGTGTATTTCGGGACGAAACTTATCTCAGGAAGCAGTTTGATCGACTGCATGGCATGGACTCGCCGAGTCCGATGAACAGACTCGGCGGGTAGCTTGAAGATTTACTGGGACTCGGCGAGTTGAGTCGGGGTGGCCCCGCGATTCTTCCAGGAGGAACTCGTCGAGTAAAAAGGGGATACTCGACGTGTAGAAAGGGAATCTTAAGGAATCGGTGAGTCAAGGGCGAGTGGACTCAGAGTCGTTGAACTCGGCGAGTCTTGGGGTGACTCGGCGAGTTAGGTCGCGGGTTAAGTGAAGTTCTGAGTATGGGGACTCGGCGAGTCATAGGGTTGACTCGGCGAGTAGGGTCAGTCAGGGGTTGACTTTGACCTTGTCTTTGACCAAGGATTGACCGGTGGTTCTAGGGGTATTTTGGTAATTGTTGTTTATTGTTTGAGTTCAGTGCATTGGTGACTGTCCAGAGGTGGAGATCGTATCAGTGATCGGAGCAGCTTGAGCTATCTGTTCAGTCGGCAGTTTCGAGGTGAGTTATCCTCACTATATCGCTAGGGTTTATGGCACCAAGGCCGACCCTCTTATCGGATGGAAATCCGGGTAGTTGTCATTTTATGTTATGGGCCGGAAGGCATTGCTATGTGGACCGGGAGGTCATGGCCTGGAAAGGCGTATTTATGCATTTAGTATGTTGACTGATTCATAGGGTAATGTTATGCTAGTGACCGGCTAGACCGGTATCTTGTTAGAGTAATGCTATGATATGTGATCTGTTGATCGATTGTTGTCTATGAACTGCTATATGATTGTTGTTATGTGCATTGCATGCTGATGGGCCGGAAGGCAATATGTTATGGGCCGGAAGGCGATTATGTTGTGTGATGGACCGGAAGGTCGGCGTGGGTAGGACCGGAAGGTTTACCCAGCAGGGACGGAAGTCCCCTGAGACACATGGACCGGAAGGTCAGGGCCTGGAAAGGCGTATATGTGGTTGGTATTCTGGGGGTATCTCACTAAGCTTTCGGGCTTACAGTTGTGGTTTTGTGTTTCAGGTTCTCAAGAGTCTGTGGCAGGGCAAAGGCGTGATCGTACTGTTCCTCGCGTTGGTGTTATGATATGAACCTGGGAAATTACTCTGTTTAATAATGTATTGAAAACCTTTTTGCAATAATGTTAATAAAATGGGTGATTTTGGAAAAGTTTTAATTGTTTTGAAATTTTGGATGTTACAAGTTAGTATCAGAGCCTTGGTTTGAGTGAATTGGGGAAACATTCGTGTGACTCCAGTCTCAAATCGAGGAGGATTTTAAAAAGAGAAATTAAAATGAAAAATTAAAATGGTTTTCAAATTTGGTAAAAGGAGGACGCGGAGGTACGATCAGCCGGAGCCAGTAAGTAACCCCAAGATACCATACGTGATATTTGTTTATTTGAGCTTGATAGCACAGCATGCTAGAGTTAGGCTAGGGATCTTCAGGAATTCATGATAATGTTGCCTGATATGTGATGCCTGTAGCCTAGGGTCCCCTATGGGATGTTCTCAGTGTTCCTCTAGTGGTGAGGGTTGATAGTTGTTATGCATGTTCCCTAGGGTACTGTGGTAGTACTTCATACAAATATGGGTAGGTGTGGAAGGTAGTATGGGCCCGTACTACTGAAAGCACAGGACCCATACGCGTATCAGGGAAACCATGGTCTCTAGGGTAGGGTTGCGAGAGTTGGATCCCAGGATTTTGGGAAGTGTCTGAGATGGGTAGGGTGTCTTCAGTAAGGAGGCTTCGAGGCGTGATGATAATGGATCCGGGTCAGGATCGGGAGCTGGAGAGCGAGTTCCGGGTGGGTCGGTGCCGTCGGAGGTTATCAATCGGACGAGCACGAGCGAGCGGGATGCGAGGATTCGCGAGATCCTGCGTGATGAGGTTGCTGCATTGTTACGGGCTGAGTCGCCAGAATTGTTTGGGTCGATCAGGACCGCCATGGTTGAGTAGTTTGATGAGCGATATGCGGCTCTCGCAGAGACGTCTGCCGCGGCAGTTACAGCGGCTGTAGCAACGGCAAAGAGAGGAGCTAGTCGGGGTTTTTAGTATCGGGACTTCTATTATACAAAGCCTCCCACATTCGATGGAGTTCAGGACCCGATTGTTGCTATGAAATGGTTATCAGACGTGGAGGGGTGTTTCTCCACGAGTTTATGCCCTGCTGATCAGAGGGCGAGGTGTGCTCTGGACCTATTGGTGGGGATTGACCATAGGGTCATACTCCGACGCGCAGAGGACTGCGGTTTCAGGGGATCAGTTAGAGAGATGTTCAGTACTCGCTATGTTCCGCGAGATGAGAGGGAGAGATTTTCTCGGGAGTTCCTTGAGCTGAAGCAGGATTCGGAGTCGGTGACTAAGATCACCAGGATGTTTATTGAGAGGGCGATGTTTTGCCCTGAGTTCGCTTCGGAGCAGGCTCAGATGTCCTGATATCTGAGTATGCTCAAGAGGGATATCAGACAGTTCGTGTCTGCGCAGAGGTGTGAGACCTTGTTGGAGTTGCAGGAGGCCGCCATGTGGTGTGAGTTAGAGGTTGAGTTGCAGTTGCGTGAGCTGAGGCAGGCCCCGATACAGTCGCAGTCGGCGTCGAAACGGTCTAGGACCGTAGATGTTAGAATGGGGGATCGGAGCGGCCACACTTGTGGGAAGTGTGGGAGGGGTTACACCGGAGCTTGTTGGTCCAGTGGTGCATGCCGCACGTGCGGAAAGGAGGGGCACGGTGCACGGGATTGTCGGCAGTCAGTACCAATTCGGGATTTGAGGATTTGTTATCAGTGTCGGCAGGTTGGACATTTGAGGGTCAACTGTCCACAGCTTTCTGCAGGACCGGTGCAGGCTCTAGCACCGGCCACCTTGAGGAGTTCAGGAGGAGGACAGGATGGAGCAGAGCCCCAAGGGCTCAGGGTCGTGCTTATCGGCTTGCGGCAGAGGGAGACGGAGCAGTGCCAGAGGCAGCTGCGGGTATAATGTTTTCCTGATGTCTTGATTATCTTGCGTTGATTGTGGCGTATTGTTTGTGCTGGTGTCTTGTGTGGATTTCGATGCGGTATTCGTTGTTTCGCGGGTTTGGCATGGTTAAGGAATGGTGTTTCAGGTTTTTTCTTTGGCATTCGTTGTTCCCTGATGGTTGGTATGGTTATAGTTGGTGTTTTGGTGCCGGTATCCTTGTGCGGTTTTCGATGCGGTATTCATCCTTTTTCAGGTTGTGGGTTTGGTTATGGGTTATTGCTTGGGAATTCCGCTGGTTATCGTTCGTGAGGGTTGATAGTGGAGATGCGGCTGGGTTGAATGTCGGGTAACATCTGCAGTCGTAGAGTGGATAATTGAAAGACCGGATTCTTTTGAGCGGATTGATTAGGGAGGAGATGTGTTTTGCTGAGGGTTGCTTATGCTTATGGGAAGCAGTCAGTGGGTAAATGTTCTCTTTGTGCAGGATTGTTCCGAAAGGTCGTTAATGACGATCGGTGGCAGTTAGTCAGTGCTTTAGTGGGGGAGAATTGGAGAATTCTCCGGGAGATCGATGAGTATGTGAGGGTGCTTAGCTGTTGGGATTCAACAGTGTTTGTCAGCGCAGAGTATAGGCCGACGAGAGCGAGTGTCGGGTATGCGGGGCGGGATACAGACCTAGGGCATTTGATTGTGGAGGCCTGAGAGAAGGCCGGGATCAAGCTTGAGTAAGTAACCGGGGTTATGCGATCAGAGTATTGGTATGTTTGAGGTACGTGATGGGTTGTACTGCATTAATCCCACGGGATTATGTTGTGCATGTTTCTAGAGCTGGAACCGGAAGGTTCCCAGAGTTAGAACCTGAGGGTTCGCAGAGTTTGGGTGTACGGACCCACAGAGATATAGCCTCGAGTGGCTAGTATGTGTTATGAGAGTCGGTCCAGTCATGCTGGAGACTCTGTTGGTATTGCTGGATCAGTTTGAGATTGCGGATCGTGTATGTTGCAGTGTGATTGCATTGGAAGGTCTGGCCCCGGGTTAGTGATCTTGTTTAGCTGAGGCAGTGATTTTGATGAGTGGAGAGAGTGCATGGGATTGAGAGCCCCTGCAATGAGAACCAGAGTATGTGAATAGCGGTTACGCAAAAAGGGTGGTGTCGCTTGGGGCAAGCACCGTAGCACCGGTTGGAGTGGCATTATGGCCAAGAGGGTCCCTTGGAAGGAAAAGAGAAAGGTGTGTAACTCCGAAGGGGAGTGCAAGTTCACGAGAATGAAAGCTGCAGAGCAGAGTTATGGTTAGAGTATTTCGAGTATGCCTTCGAGCATCGTGTTCGCGGCAGCGAAGTAGGAACCATCTGGTTTGGGATGTCTGTTGAGGCTCAGAAGGGATGCAGGGAGAGAGAGAATCTTAAATTCTCAGTGTGATTCTGATCAGAGTGTAGGGTGGATGTAGTGGTTCATCTTGGGAGATGTTCGAGGATATCATCAGTGTATCGGGTCTTTCAACCTGCGGGTGTTGGGACTAGTTCAGTATGTGTATGTGATGGCAAGAGGAGAACGTGTGAGAGTTGCTCTGAGAGTGAGAATGGATCTCTCAGTCAGTCCGGAATGGACGAAGTGGGCTTTGGATCGGGGATCCGGTGGTTCATGTTTTCTAACCCTTATGGGTCGAGTGATCGTTGAGATTTAGAGCAGAGTTGCATCTTGGGTAATTTTCGATTACAGAGAGTGATGTGCAGTACAGAGATCGTGCTTCAGTCGACAGAGCAGATTCAGCAGATTAGACAGAGGTTATTGACCACCCGCAGCCGACAGGAAAGTTATGCAGACAGACGCCGGTCCGAGCTTGAGTTTCAGGTCGGTGACTTCATATTCCTGCAGGCCTCTCCTTGGAGAGGAGTGATTCGATTTAGGAAGAGGGACAAGTTGGGGCCCCGGTATATTGGACCCTTTCATGTGATTGCGGGGGTAGGCCGGGTGGCCTATCGTTTGGAGTTGCCCACGGATTTGAGACAAATCCACGATATTTTTTTCATGTGTCGCAATTGAGGAAGTATATAGCCGATGAGTCGGCAGTGGTTCCATTAGAAGACATTCCGGTGGATGCGAGCTTGAATTATGCCGAGAAGCCAGTAGTCATCAGAGAATGGAAGATCGAGGTTCTGAGGAATAAGGAGATACCTCTGGGTTAGTTCAGTGGCAGCACCGGAGGGGATCGGAAATGAACTGTGATCTGGAACGTGATATGTGGGAGCAGCATCCGGGGCTATTTTCAGAGTGAGACTTCGAGGGCGAAGTCTAGTTCTAGTGGGGGAGAGTTGTAACAGCCCGGAATTTCAAATATTGATATAAGTATGATTTTAGGGGTGTTTTAAGAGGGGACTCGACGAGTTGGAGTCTAGACTCGCCGAGTAGGATTGCAGACTTGGTCGCGGGTTCGCGACTGGACTCGACGAGTCCGATATGGACTCGGCGAGTCTACGCTGTTTAGCGAAAACCCTAACCGTTCAGGTTTGGGTCGTATATAACGCACTATATGCCGTCATTGCCCGTCTTTTAGTCGACTGAGAAGAACCCTAAGCGGCTGTGGGCATCTAGAGCAAGATTGAAGGCCATTGGTGACTTGAAGAAATTGTGGTGCAAGGAGGAGAAGGGTCTTGGCTAAAGGAACTGCAAGGGATTCGAGTTCTGAGGTTTGGGGACACAGAGAGTGTGTTATTCAGGTAATAATTCGGATCATTTCTGTTATATTGATGTGTGCATGGATCTAGGGTTTATGGAATCCATTTGGTGATTAGATGGATTATTACTTTGTTAACCAAACGACTATAATCCTGTATTAGGACCCTTAGAGGTCCAGAAGGTCCCATGCTTGTGTATTTCGGGACGAAACTTATCTCAGGAAGCAGTTTGATCGACTGCATGGCATGGACTCGTCGAGTCCGATGAACAGACTCGGCGAGTAGCTTGAAGATTTACTGGGACTCGTCGAGTTGTTCTTCAGACTCGGCGAGTTGAGTCGGGGTGGCCCCGTGATTCTTCCAGGAGGAACTCGTCGAGTAAAAAGGGGATACTCGACGTGTAGAAAGGGAATCTTAAGGAATCGGTGAGTCAAGGGCGAGTGGACTCAGAGTCGTTGAACTCGGCAAGTCTTGGGGTGACTCGGCGAGTTAGGTCGCGGGTTAAGTGAAGTTCTGAGTATGGGGACTCGGCGAGTCATAGGGTTGACTCGGCGAGTAGGGTCAGTCAGGGGTTGACTTTGACCTTGTCTTTGACCAAGGATTGACCAGTGGTTCCAGGGGTATTTTGGTAATTGTTGTTTATTGTTTGAGTTCAGTGCATTGGTGACTATCCAGAGGTGGAGATCGTATCAGTGATCGGAGCAGCTTGAGCTATCTGTTCAGTCGGCAGTTTCGAGGTGAGTTATCCTCACTATATCGCTAGGGTTTATGGCACCAAGGCCGACCCTCTTATCGGATGGAAATCCGGGTAGTTGTCATTTTATGTTATGGGCCGGAAGGCATTGCTATGTGGACCGGGAGGTCATGGCCTGGAAAGGCGTATTTATGCATTTAGTATGTTGACTGATTCATAGGGTAATGTTATGCTAGTGACCGGCTAGACCGGTATCTTGTTAGAGTAATGCTATGATATGTGATCTGTTGATCGATTGTTGTCTATGAACTGCTATATGATTGTTGTTATGTGCATTGCATGCTGATGGGCCGGAAGGCAATATGTTATGGGCCGAAAGGCGATTATGTTGTGTGATGGACCGGAAGGTCGGCGTGGGTAGGACCGGAAGGTTTACCCAGCAGGGACGGAAGTCCCCTGAGACACATGGACCGGAAGGTCAGGGCCTGGAAAGGCGTATATGTGGTTGGTATTCTGGGGGTATCTCACTAAGCTTTCGGGCTTACAGTTGTGGTTTTGTGTTTCAGGTTCTCAAGAGTCTGTGGCAGGGCAAAGGCGTGATCGTACTGTTCCTCGCGTTGGTGTTTTATGATATGAACCTGGGAAATTACTCTGTTTAATAATGTATTGAAAACCTTTTTGCAATAATGTTAATAAAATGGGTGATTTTGGAAAAGTTTTAATTGTTTTGAAATTTTGGATGTTACATGTTCATAAGCACTCATGAACGTTGCAGCAAACCTTTGCTATGTCTAATACCTTTTAGACAATCTACACATCAATTCATGACAATCTTTATTCATACCTACTTCCAACATATGAACAATTGTGGACCATTCGAATAATTCGATTATTCTTAATAACTCAATTATTCAGGAAGTCAAAACATGCAAAGTGAAACAATAGTTAAATGATTAACATAAGACAGTAGCTTTACTTATAAATAATACTCCTTTATTTAATCATCAAACGTCAATTACATTTATCCATTACATGTTTCTAAACTATCTAATCTAAGCTAATATCGTCTTTCAGCCTAATGCTCCTAGCGTGCTGCAAGTGCTTAGCCCAACTCAGTCCCTTCGTAAGCGGATCTGCTGGGTTATCCTCTGACGATACCCTCTTTACCACGAGGTTTCCTTCTTCTACTCGATGTCTAACAAAAAATATTTTATGTCGATATGCCGAGATCTACCATGATCCCTCGGTTGCTTGGTCAAGGCGACCGCTCCTTCACTATCACAAAAAATTTCCACAGGCTCCTTTATGGTAGGCACAACTCCAAGGTCACCAATGAAGTTCTTCAACCACATCGCCTCCTTTGACGCTTCGCTCGCTTCAATGTACTCTGATTCGCACGTTGAATCAGCTACGGTCTCTTGCTTGGAACTTTTCCTAGTCACTTCTCCTCCATTAAAGGTATAGACCCAGCCCGACTGCGAACGGTAGTTGTCCCTGTCGGTCTGGAAGCTGGCGTCACTATACCCTCGCACCTTTAAGTCATCACTCCCTCTAAGGACTAAAAACCATTCCTTGGTCCTCCGAAGGTACTTAAGGATATTCTTGACTGTGATCCAATGAGCTCTGCCAGGGTTCCCTTGATATCTACTGACCATGCTCAAAGCAAAGGCCACATCAGGGCGAGTACAAGTCATAGCATACATGATTGAGCCAACTGTGGAAGCGTAAGGTACTCGGCTCATCTCAGCTATCTCGACTTCTGTACTCGGACGTTGAGTCTTACTCAATTTGGCATTACTTTGTATCGGTAGTTCTCCCTTCTTCGAGTTTTCCATACTAAAACGTTTTAGTACCTTATCCAAGTAAGTATCCTGACTAAGTCCTATTAGTCTCTTACTTCATTCTCTCACTATCCTTATTCCAAAAATATAGGAAGCCTCTCCGAGGTCCTTCATAGCGAAGCACTTCCTGAGCCAGGACTTAACCTCCTGCAGAGTCGGGATGTCGTTTTCTATGAGTAGTATGTCATCGACATACAAAACGAGGAAGCTAACTATACTCTCACTGGCCTTGACATATACACATGATTCATCTTCACTTCGTACAAATCCAAACTCTTTGACTTTCTCATCGAAGCAAAGATTCCATCTGCGAGATGCTTGCTTAAGTCCATAAATGGACTTCTCAAGCTTACACACTCCATTGGGATGCTTCGTATCGATAAAACCCTCTGGTTGAGCCATGTAAACATCCTCAGCCAACTTTCCATTAAGGAAAGCGGTCTTGACATCCATCTGCCATATCTCATAATCATGAAATGCAAAAATGGCTAGCATCACCCTAATAGACTTTATTTTAGCAACTGGCGAGAAGGTCTCATCATAGTCAACTCCGGGAGTTTGAGTAAAGGCCTTCGCAACCAATCGCGCCTTATATGTGTGCACATTCCCATCCACGTCAGTCTTCTTCTTGAAGATCCATTTGCACCCAACCGTCTTACGTCCGGGCACATTGTCAACCAAATTCCAAACTTGGTTGTCATACATGGACTGAATCTCGTTGTCCATCGCCTCTTTCCATTTTGCAGACTCTGGGCCTGCCATGGCTTCCTTATAGCTATTAGGTTCATCTAGATTTATTAGTGTACCATCACTAATATACGTGTCCCCTTCAGTAGTAATATGAAAGCCATAAAACTGGGGTTGAACTCTAACTCTTTTGGAACGTCTAAGAGGTAAGGACTCGTCAATTGGTTTAACCGGAGTTTCCTCCTCGGGTTGAGCGCCAGCGTTAGAGGTTCCTTCATCGCTCGACTCTTGAATCTCTTCAAGATCGATTTGCCTCCCACTGTCCCCTTGGCTTATGATTTCTCACTCTCGGAAAACCCCTCTCCTTGCAACGAAGACAACATTGTCACTCGGTCTATAGAAGAGATATCCAAAGGATTTTTGCGGGTAGCCGATGAAAATACACCACTCACTACGGGGTTCGAGCTTGTCGTGAGTTTCTCGTCTTACGAAAACCACATAGCCCCAAACCTTGATATGTGCCAACGAGGGAGCTTTCCCTGTCCACATCTCGTGAGGTGTTTTGGCAACCTTCTTTGTAGGGACTCGGTTAAGGATATGGGTGGCAGTCTCTAAAGCATACCCCCAGAATGAGATAGGTAGTGAAGCACGACTCATCATAGAACGAACCATGTCTACCAGGGTTCGATTACGCATTTCTGCCACACCATTCAACTGCAGTATCCTAGGTGGCGTCAATTGCAAAACTATTCCGCATTCCTTAAGATAGTCGTGGAATTCAAGCCTTAGGTACTCTCCTCCTCGATCGGATCGAAGCATCTTGATTTTTCTGCCCAATTGATTCTCCACTTCATGTTTGAACTCTTTGAACTTTTCAAACATTTCTGACTTGTGCTTGATTAAGTAAATATACCTATATCTACTATAATCATCAGTGAAAGTCACGTAGAAGCGGTTCCCATCCTTTGTGGTGGATCTAAAGGGCCCACATACGTCGGTGTGTATGAGATCCAATAAACCCTCACCCCTCTTACAAGTGCTAGTGAAGGGTGACTTGGTCATCTTTCCAAGTAAACAAGATTCGCACGTGTCATCTTCCCTAAGGTCGAATGACTCCAACACTCCATCCTTTTGGAGTTGGGCTATACGTTTCTTGTTGACATGTCGAAGACGACAATGCCACAAACATTCTTTATCCATACTATTGGAAGAATCCATACACAACACATCATTTCCTAGGTTATCTACAACCATAACAGTTTCATAAATTCCATTACAAGGCATTGCTTCAAAATATAAAACACCATTTAGATAAGCATAAATCGAACCATTCTCATTATTAAACGAATATCTAAATCCTTGTCTAAATAAACCACGAAATTAAATGATGTTTCTTGCCATATCTGGCTAGTAGCAACAATTATTTAAATCTAAACCTAATCCATTACTAAGCACTAGAGAATACACTCCAATCTTGGTCACAGGCAACGATCTTTTATTCCCCATGATTAGATTTATTCTTCCACGCTCCACATCCCTATTTCTTCTTAGTCCCTACAAATCAGAACAAATGTGATAACCACATCCTGTGTCAAGAACCCAAGAAATAGCATGAGATGAATCATTAGATTTAATTGTGTAAATACATGCGAAAGATGGCTTGATCTTTCCATCCTTGATGGCTTGCAGATATTCCGGGCAGCTTCTCTTCCAATGCCTTATTTTGTGGTAATGGTGGCACTCTGCCTCCTTTGAGTTTGGGTTGGGTTTAGCAGGGCCAACCTTGGTCCCACTAGAAGAGGAACCATCTTGGGACTTTCCCTTATGGTGGCTCTTTGAAGAAGCCTTCCTCTTCTTGCCTCTTCCTTGCCTAATAGCCAAAACAGGAGCAGCGGGTGGATTGGGAGTTAATGCAACAGACTTGTCCTTTAGGTTGCTCTCAGCAGTCCTTAGGAGCCCTTGGAGTTTGCTTAGAGTGACCTCTTCCTTGTTCATGTGGTAGGTCATACTAAATTGGTTGTAGCACGAGGGCAAGGAGTGAAGAACGATGTCGATAGCCAAATCTTCCCCAAAGTTAACATTTAACTTACAAAGATGATCAACATATCTTTGCATATTTTGCAAGTGCACGGTTAGAGACTCTCCACTTCCCATCTTAACAGTGATCATGTTCGTGATGATCTCATATCGCTCTTGCCTCGCGCTTTGATGGTATCTCTCCATTAAGTCTTGATGCATTTCATACGGATACATGTCCTCATAGGACTTTTGGAATTCCGGGTTCATTGTGGCTAGCATAATGCAATGGACTTTCGTTGCATCACGCTCATGGGTCTCAAAGACAGCCATTTCTTCGGGAGTAGCAATTTCTGGATTGATCTTTTCGAGCTTCTCGTCGAGGACATACTCTTTGTCCTCGTTGCGTGAAATCGTGTGAATGTATCTTATCCATTCGCTAAAGTTCGATACGTCAAAAGTCACTTTTTGACAAAGGCTGATTAGCGTGAATTGAACTGTGACATCCCCAATTTCACGGCCAGAAAAGACCGATTTGTTTATGCTTTGTTTTTAAAATCAGAGTAATCTTTTAAAGAAAACAGTTGCGTAATTTGTTCCCAAAATATGATAAAGATTTATCAAAGCATTTCTTTAAAGAAATGTATTTTCATTATATAACAAAATCTCGGGATGCCATGCTCCGATACAGACACATAAGCATAAACAAAACTTACATTATTTACACTAAAGATTTTACATCTCCTTTAATCTCTCCGTGAAATATATCTTCGTATCGATACCTATGATACAAAGGAAACTGAGTGGGTCAGGCTTGGGAGCCTGGTGAGCATATAGGGTTTTCATCCCACAATGTTATATCATATATATATATATATATATATATATATATATATATATATATATATATATATATATATATATATATAGAACATCCAAAATTATATAACTTCACCATATAAAAGCAACTCTTATCCCACCCCATCGATCCTCACAGCGCCATGATCTAAACTCTCGTATCTTAACTTTTCCTCTTTATCTGATCCCTACTCACGGATCTAAACTAATCTCTCCACCTGATCCATACTCTCGAACCTAAAACTAACCTCTTGGTCTAATCCATACTCCCGGATCTAAACTAATCTCTTGGTCTGATCCATACTCCCGGATCTAAAAATGTGCCCAATCCATATTCCCGGACTAGGGACAACTAACTATGTTTTAATCCATACTCCCTGATTAATAACAAGTTTACCTATTGGTCTGATCCATACTCCCGGATCTAAAATTGTGCCCAATCCATACTCCCGGACTAGGGACAATTTACTATACCTAAATCATGTTCTATTCCATACTCCCGGATCTAAACTGTGCCCAATCCATACTCTTGGACTAGGGACAATTTACTATGTCTTAATCCATACTCCCGGATTAATAACAAGTTTATCTCTTTTGCTATTCCATATTCTCGGATCTAAATCCAATCTCTTGATCCAATCCATACTCACGGATCTAAAACTAACCTCTTGATCTGATCCATACTCACGGATCTCATCTACCCATGTCCTACCCAATATATTCGTAGATACAAAATCTATATACTGTTTAACTCATTAAAACCTATATAGTTCATCCATTCCATACTCATCTCAAATACACAAACAATATATAAACACATAGCACGTATTTCATAACAAATACTTAATATTTATGTGTTAGAAGAAAGTGACCACACACTCACTTGATCAGAAGATGATCGGACAGTACTACGGCTTGCAATGGTAGTATTCTTCGGTGAAACCAGGATCACTTCACACACCGGGTTTCTCGCGGGCAGAGCTTCGGCTTGGAAACTCTTTTCTTCTCGGGATCTTCGGGCTTCGGGACTTGCTTCGGGTCTCGGGAATGATATCGGGGCTTCGGGGGTACTTCTTTTCACGTAAATCGAGGTAATATGGGAGATATATGAGAGAATGAGCAGCCAAACTCGGCTGGCCCTTCAAATCTATTTATAGGGCAAAATCTGCCCTTGCCACGTCGTGGCACCTTTTTCCACGTCGTGGGCTTGGTCGTCACTGCATGCGTCATCGCAAGTTGCATCTGGGGGACTCCCGGAGGTGTCAGAAGACTTGCCACGTCGTGGCACTGCTTGCCACATCGTAGTATCTGACAGTTTTGGGGTTTCGCGCCCCGAACTTCAGAAATTCATAACTTTCGCATACAAACTCCGTTTTCGACGTTCTTTATATCGATGCGTAGGTGAGATTATGCTCTACAACTCTCGTTTAGACTCTATTGGCTAATTGTGACTTTATTTTTAATATATTATAAATATATTACTTATATATTATCTTTAGTAGGCCGGGACAGGTAAACTCCGTTCGAAATTCATAACTCCTTCATCTGAACTCCGTTTTCGTTTGTCTTTTTATTGTTGGACTACTATCGAAGACATCTTAGACTCTTGTTTAGATCACTAAGGATAGATATCTATCTAACTTAAATTCAATATTTACGTTGCGTTGGGTCGCGTTGGGTCGTGCCGGTTCTGTCGCGAAACTTCAACAGGTCATAACTTGTTCGTTATAACTCGGATTTTGGCGTTCTTTATATGCACGGAAACCTTGTGACATATACTACAACTTGGTTAAGATTAATCCTTATAAATAATCTTCCATCAAAAAGTCATTTTTGATGCTTATCGTCTCTAAATTGACTAGCCCGGATCGACGGGCGTTACAATTATCTCCCCCTTAGGATGATGACGTCCCGAAATCATCAACGAAATAGGGCTTGCATAATGATTCCACATGTTATCTCTTCATCCTAGGTAATAACCGTAACTTCTATGTTTCCTCGAAAGAGTATTTAACTCTATGGCTTTCTTGACCGCAGATGATGCCCAATCTTCCATCTGCTTATCGTACTATGTTGTACTTTCAATAATAACTTCCAAGTTACAAAATAAATCCTTATTGAGGAATCCTTCTTCTTCTTAGGATAAGTACTTTCATTCATCTATTGCAATAGATCGATGGGTCATGTTCTAATGACCTCTCATCGTATGATGCAACGCTTAGACTCAAGTCTCTTAGAGTCAAATTCCAGAATGAAATATACCTTCCTTCATATTCTAATGTGATATAATCACATTTTTAACATGTAGCATGCCTAGCTACAAACTCTTTTTTTAGTGAGTGCGATACTATCAATCGCATTGATTTCAATCTTCTGACTTGAGTCAGATGCTACCTCGAACTTGGTTCTATGAACCACGTAACAAACTCCTCGTAGTCGGAATCAATTTGATATGACCACTAGGTTCGGAATAACAACCATCTTACTAGTCACTACCGAAACAAGGGTATGACACACTTGAACAAAACGGAATCAATTATTAGCTTCTTGGTAACCTTGTGACTTTCCCTGATCCAAGTGTAAGTCCTGTGCTTCCGGTAGTATATGCATCTACTACCTTTCACACCTACTCATACTCATCCCAAGTATTGTCCCGCAGTCAACCAAGTCACCATACAAGAAAATCACAAAACAATTTAACACATACGAATGTATCCAAATAATCATAAACAATTTCCCTACACTCTACTAGGACTTCTTCATTACTCAATCTTCAAACATCAACTCTACTTCAACTCGATTTGTGATGGAAATACCAGACGATAAGACAACTTCAAGAATTTCATCAATCGTTCCATCATCCTGCCAATCGAAAGTGTACTTTAGACGTACCATACTCCTATAAACGTACTGTTATTTCATAAGACATACTCTAAAGGCAAGATACCACTCTTACGATATCTTCTGATAGGTGTCATCCACTATCATAAGCCTTCTTCATTTCCTCCATTTACTCAATTTATCTACGAGTCTTCACCATGACCTCTTGTACATCCAAGCAGACATTTGGAGTACCAAGCGAGAATTTTTGAAGATAAGAAAGTTTTTAATTACGATAAACGTATAAATCTCCTTATCACCCCGAAACGTTTACATGCTAGTTCTAATTTCATAGTCGTACGCTTAGAATCCTAAACACATAAGGTATCCAGATCCGGTCGGCAACAGACCATATATCCGAACAAATAATAGCATCAATTTAGCTATCACACAAAACAATTAGCACATAAAAGCATTTTAGGCATCATTCCTAAAATAAACTAGTGCTTGTGTCAATTTAGGTGTACTACCTATCATATTTTAGACACACTCCTCACAATCATTACTTAACATTCTAAGTTTAAGTCTAGAAATTTCCTACAAATTCCTAATTCGCTTAAACTAATGCTCTGATACCAACTATGACATCCCCAATTTCACGGCCAGAAAAGACCGATTTGTTTATGCTTTGTTTTTAAAATCAGAGTAATCTTTTAAAGAAAACAGTTGTGGAATTTGTTCCCAAAATATGATAAAGATTTATCAAAGCATTTCTTTAAAGAAATGTATTTTCATTATATAACAAAATCTCGGGATGTCATGTTCCGATACAGACACATAAGCATAAACAAAACTTACATTATTTATACTAAAGATTTTACATCTCCTTTAATCTCTCCGTGAAATATATCTTCGTATCGATACCTGTGATACAAAGGAAACTGAGTGGGTCAGGCTTGGGAGCCTGGTGAGCATATAGGGTTTTCATCCCACAATGTTACATCATATAAATATATATAGAACATCGAAAATTATATAACTTCACCATATAATAGAAACTCTTATCCCACCCCATTGATCCTCACAGCGCCATGATCTAAACTCTCGTATCTAAACTTTTCCTCTTTATCTGATCCCTACTCACAGATCTAAACTAATCTCTCCACCTGATCCATACTCTCGGACCTAAAACTAACCTCTTGGTCTAATCCATACTCCCGGATCTAAACTAATCTCTTGGTCTGATCCATACTCCCGGATCTAAAAATGTGCCCAATCCATATTCCCGGACTAGGGACAACTAACTATGTCTTAATCCATACTCCCGGATTAATAACAAGTTTACCTATTGGTCTGATCCATACTCCCGGATCTAAAACTGTGCCCAATCCATACTCCCGGACTAGGGACAATTTACTATACCTAAATCATGTTCTATTCCATACTCCCGGATCTAAACTGTGCCCAATCCATACTCTCGGACTAGGGACAATTTACTATGTCTTAATCCTTACTCCCGGATTAATAACAAGTTTATCTCTTTTGCTATTCCATATTCTCGGATCTAAATCCAATCTCTTGATCTAATCCATACTCACGGATCTAAAACTAACCTCTTGATCTGATCCATACTCACGGATCTCATCTACCCATGTCCTACCCAACATATTCGTAGATACGAAATATATATACTGTTTAACTCATTAAAACCTATATAGTTCATCCATTCCATACTCATCTCAAATACATAAACAATATATAAACACATGAGCACGTATTTCATAACAAATACTTAATATTTATTTGTTAGAAGAAAGTGACCACACACTCACTTGATCAGAAGATGATCGGACAGTACTACGGCTTGCAATGGTAGTATTCTTCGGTGAAACCAGGATCACTTCACACACCGGGTTTCTCGCGGGCAGAGCTTCGGCTTGGAAACTCTTTTCTTCTCGGGATCTTCGGGCTTCGGGACTTGCTTCGGGTCTCGGGAATGATACCGGGGCTTCGGGGGTACTTCTTTTCACGTAAATCGAGGTAATATGGGAGATATATGAGAGAATGAGCAGCCAAACTCGGCTGGCCCTTCAAATCTATTTATAGGGCAAAATCTGCCCTTGCCACGTCGTGGCACCTTTTTCCACGTCGTGGGCTTGGTTGTCACTGCATGCGTCATCGCAAGTTGCATCTGGGGGACTCCCGGAGGTGTCAGAAGACTTGCCACATCGTGGCACTGCTTGCCACATCGTGGTATCTAACAGTTTTGGGGTTTCGCGCCCCGAACTTCAGAAATTCATAACTTTCGCATACAAACTCCGTTTTCGACGTTCTTTATATCAACGTGTAGGTGAGATTATGATCTACAACTCTCGTTTAGACTCCATTGGCTAATTTTGAATTTATTTTTAATATATTATAAATATATTACTTATATATTATCTTTAGTAGGCCGGGACAGAAAAACTCCGTTCGAAATTCATAACTCCTTCATCTGAACTCCGTTTTCGTCTGTCTTTTTATTGTTGGACTACTATTGAAGACATCTTCGACTCTCGTTTAGATCACTAAGGATAGATATCTATCTAACTTAAATTCACTATTTACGTTGCGTTGGGTCGCGTTGGGTCGTGTCGGTTCTGTCGCAAAACTTCGACATGTCATAACTTGTTCGTTATAACTCGGATTTTGGCGTTCTTTATATGCACGGAAACCTTGTGACATATACTAAAACTTGGTTAAGATTAATCCTTCTAGATAATCTTCCATCAAAAAGTCATTTTTGATACTTATCATCTCTAAATTGACTAGCCTGGATCTACGGGCGTTACAATTGAGCTAGCAACAGCGTTGTTCGCATTAGACATATACAAATAGAAAGGAACAAAGTTTGATTAGAATTAAGTCCCTAATTAAACACCCAAAATGAAAAATTAGGGCTAGGACCCAACAACATTATTTACACATTAGAAAAGGGATGCCGTAATCCAACATGCAAATAATTTGGAGGTAAGTGAATGACGATTCTCTAATTCTTCACCATGAAAAACATAAACTTAAGTTTTAAATGTATTGAGAATTTCTAGATTTCTTTGAGATTCATTGAATCTTTCAATGACATGTTTAAATCTCGATATGCCCCTCTCGTTTGTGATTGGGATGCCGAGGATCACAAAGTGGGTGTGAATAACCATGCAAATCTACATGGTGCCTTCATTGTTACAGTCACCTATTCGATGTGCCGGTAAACCACACACACTCCATCGAACTATGACAAACAATGAATCACCCTTTTCCACCTTTGCTTAGAGCAAATTAGTGTGCCGGTTAACAACACACGCTCCACTAGCATCTTAGCAAGGGTGTAAAGTGTAATTTCATGGGATTGCATCAATTCACTTTTCCTAAAGTAACTAAGATTGGGAATTTTATGAAATATGTTTAGTTACTTTATATAGATTCATTATACTTATTAATGAGGAGAGGATTCCACTATCCTACCCGTTCGGCTAACGACCTTCCACCAGTCAAGCAAGCGGTGGGTGTGAGTGTACACCCATTAAGCGTTATTTTATAGGCAACAACCTTATACCCACCTTATAGACTGGCTTCGTGAATGAGTCCTACTAACGGTAAGACTAGCATTTTAAATCATACATACATACATACATACATATATATATATATATATATATATATATATATATATATATATATATATATATATATATATATATTAAGCTTGTAATAATATAATAGTATAGTGTAAAATTTTAAACTTGTAAAATTCTAGGGTTTGAAATTTTAAATTATTCAAATTAAACTTTTAATCACAAACCTTAAATTTCAAAACTTGAGGACAAGTTTATAAACTTTTCAAAACATAAAGGATCAAATAGCAAATAATATAAATCAACTAATTAATTTAATGATTATTTAAACTTAACCTATTCAATATTACTTGCAAGACAATTCACCAATTTAATTCAAATAATCAATTATTATCATATAAGGAAATTATTATTCAATCAAATGGTAATTATATTTTGTTTAGTCAAGAATATACTCAAATATATGATAAAATTTGGATATTAATGACCCAAAACAATTAAGGCAAGTATCCTCAAGCAAAAACAACAAGAAATCCCGAAATCAACTCTAACTGGCGCTAGAACTCGCCGAGTTCCACTATGAACTCGCCGAGTTCACAATGGAACTCGCCAAGTTCACCAGTCAGAGTCACAAAAAACGAATTTTTTCAAGCAAAACAATCAACCAAAGCATCAATTCAATAGAAATCAATCAAATCTCTGATACCACTGATAGGTTTGAGCCATAAGAACTCTCCTATGTGCACATGCAAACCCTAATGTTTGGATCTAGGTTTCTCTAATTGAACATGCAATGTATCCAAGACTTTCAATTCTAGATCTAGTGTAAACAATTGAATCATAACTTATGAAATCAGATCTAGAAGAATAGTTTAATTTGCTTGCTTGAAACTTCTTGTTCTTGGAGCTTAGAGTCACAATTGTCACTCCTCTAATTAGGGATGAGCATACGACCCATGGGACCGGACCGGACCGGAAAAAAACCGGGACCGGACCCGGACCGAACCGGATTATCATATTAATGGGTCAGTTTTCGGGTTTGGTTTTTATCAATAATCAGGTTTCGGGTTTGGACCGGACCATACCCGAATTAAAAGATTTAACCCGGATCGGACCGGAAAACCAAAAATTATTTTCTTTTTTTTATCGATAAACAGTAAGCGAGAATTACTAAAATAAAAAAATTGTTGTCCGATTGAATTGATTCGGCCTCTCCTATGGATCACATTATAGTGTCAATTTTTTTTTTTCGACCTCTTCTCTTGATCGTATTATGGTGTCGATTTTTTTTTCTCGAAAAACCAAAAGTTATTTCCTACTACATTTTTTTTAATAAAAATAGTGCAGTTTTTTTTAAATAGTATTTTTTAATAAAAATAATGTTGTTAAGTGTAATTTTTTTTATTTATAAAAATAGTGCAGTTTTTTACATAAAAATAGTGATGTTAAGTGTAAATTTTTTATATATAAATAGTGTAGGTTTTTTTTAATAAAATAGTGTGACTTTTTACTAACGTTTTTATTTGTTTGCATACACCTCATTTGCACGTATTCTAATTAGAGTCTCGCATCGTACCATTGTATTCATCATTTTTTATGTATTTTTTTAGTTGAATTGTGCAAACAACAAAGATACGAATGATGGATGTTACGTAATAAGATTATAATTTGAAATACTATGCTAGAGAGTGACATGACAAACAAAACCTGAAACCGTAAATAACAAACATACGAAACCTAGTTTGGTACAGGATTGGACCGAAACCGTAAACAATACTACTAAAGTCTAATTCGGTCCAAAACCCGAAACCCGGTTTAGTACCCGAAACCGGACCGGACCAAAACCGGACCCGCTACACCCAAAAACGGTCCGGTTTTCGGGTAAGGCAATTCATGATTTTCGGTCTTTGGGCCGGTTCGGTCCGGGTTCGGCCCGTTGCTCATCCCTACCTCTAATGGCTTACAAACACCAACTAGCAAGAGGATGATCTTGAGAGAGAGGAGAGTTGAGGAAATCGGCTCTAGGGTTTCTTTCTTGCAAGAGTGGCCGATTTCCCTCACCTATGGGGTCTATTTATACTATGAGCTACTAGGGTTACACCCTTAACCCTAATTGAATAACTTAGGCCCTAAGCAATCCAAAGATCCTTCTAGATATGAGGCTTCGACGATTTAAAGATATCTTAACCCTAAAATTCGTCCACCCTAATATCCATAAGGATACATAGCCCAAAAACACAACTATCATACATTTGACAGTTTATGTCCCTTTATTCAGTTAACCTCTTTAAGTCACCAAATTAATTCTTAATTAATTTATGACTTATATCAATCAAATAATATTATTATTCCTTTAATATATTACTCTCATAATATATTAATAATAATATCTATTCTCTCTTTATAAATCACCCTGTCAAGTTGCAATGGTGAAGGCAACCCAAAAGGACCATGCACAACCGGGTCAAATATTTACCAAATATAGTTACAGGCTTAGACACTAATCCAACAATAATCACACAAATTTCAGCAAAATGGTATTTTAGTCAATTAACCAATTTTAAAAAAGGAAATTTTCAGATTTTAAGGGATCATTAACACTCCTAATTTTAAAAATCTGATTTTTTTAAATTAATTCTAATTAATTCTAAACATAACCGATTTTATTCCGTCAGAATTGATTTTTGTTTGAATGATGTTCTTTAAGAGTTTCATTCTATTAGAATATTAATGAAGAATAACAGAGTTCTTGAACTCCTAGTTGAAGAATAACAACATTTTAATATTTTCATATACATTCGAACTTAAATATAAATTCATACATATTCTTATATACTAATAACCTTATACATTTTAATATATTTATACATATTCTAAAAGAATATCATAAAAAATCAGCATTCTTGAATATACAGTTGATGAATAAATACAAGTGTAATTCTTAAAAAAAATAAAAACATTCTTAAACTGTGAGTGTCATCAATCTTTGGCTCATTCTTCAAGTAATTCTTATAAGGTCTTCAAGCCATTCTTCGGACCATTCATATCACAAATGCAACAAAAACTAATAATGGTTAAAAACATGTTGCTTGCAATTCCTATTAATTTATACATGCTGGCAGAATACATATAATACATTCTGGTAGAATATACAGAACACAATCTTGCATAATACATAGAATACAATCTCGCAGAATACATAGAATAAAATCTGCCTGTTATAACTTTACATGCCACTATAAATAATTAAAAGCATGTGATTTGCCATTTGCAATCGTATTTCTCTATATATAAACATTCTAAAGCATAGAATGTATAAATGCATTCTGTCAGAATTACTAGAATGTTTCTTGCAGTTCCTAGCATTTTATATATTCTGGAAGAATACATAGAATATGATAGAATACATAAAATACATTCTGACAAAATACATAAAATTTGCTACTAAATCAAGTTTATAAAATTGTGAACAGTGGAACATGTTAAGTTTAATATTTTTCAAATATTAGACGGTTAGATTTTGATATTTTCCACATATTGCTTATTTTATCAGGTGATTACAAATGCTTTTGAGAAGAGTCTTCTCATTCATACAGTGTTTAAGTTCTACACTATCTCAAATTTGTGAAAATCTCTTATAAACCGTTAATCAAATCTTCACCCTAAATTGATTAAAAAAATCAAATACCAATAGCAAAGATTGATGCTACTCAGGTAATTAACAAATAAGGAGTTAACAACAACAACAAAAAAAAAACATATCAAAAGGTTTAACGAAGAAAATAAAAGAAATATTCTTTTAGGAAATTAACAAATAAACATACCACATGTTAGAACCAAGTAACACAAATAACCAAGTTAGAATTATTTTTGTGTTCTTCAATAATTTGAACATCAAATTCTATTTGAGGTATTTCTACAAACACCTGGCGTGCAACATAGAAATCAAATTTTCTTTCAGGCCATTTCTACAACAAAACTGTCACATGTGAAGAAGTAAAGGTTGGAAAAGAAAAAGAAAACACCCAATGTAAATGAAGAATGTAATTTACCTGTAGAAGAGGAGAGTAGAACGAGGTGTCTGGGAAAGTCGATTAACATATACTTTCAGCACCATTTTTTCTCTCTGCCCATAACTTGAGTTGTTAATTTGATCAAGCTTTGATTTGGATAATTAAAGCCTTGTACTTACAAGTAAATATCATTTGACAGTGGCATGAAGGAAGCAGAAGTCGCCAATGGTGGAGAGGGAGGAAGAAGAAATTGGGTCGTTCATGTGCCTGCCAATCGAAAAAAGAAAAGAGCATGGATTAGGGTTAGTGAGATGAACAACGATTTAAAAAGGATCTGTGATACTCATTTAATGAATTTCCAAATATACAACATTTATTTTTGATTTATAAAGGTAAAATGGCTAAGTTACCCTTTATTATTTAATTAATGATTTTTTTTCCTAAATTCTGATTGGAGCATTTAGGCACACAATATTTGCTAAAAACATTTGAACCTATCTTTCTCTCTCTCTCTCTCTCTCTCTCTCTTTATATATATATATATATATATATATATATATATATAGAGAGAGAGAGAGAGAGAGTTAGGTTCAAATATTTTTAGCAAGTATTGTGTGCCTAAATGCACCAATGAGAATTCAGGAAATAATTAAATCACTAATAAATAATAAAAGGGTATAAGATTAATCTACACTGTAATTAATTATGGTAAAAGAAAACAAAATCAATCAATATCCCACTAATTTAGGTTATCAGTTTCATATAACACCACCACCGATTCCCACTACTTCTTTAAAAATCATCGTTCTCTCTTCACAGACCCAGAAACCCTTATCCCCTCCTAAATCAGTTTCGACACCACCAGAGCAGTAACACCACCCCACAGCACCATAGAATCACCAACTTTATGGATTGGAGAAGAGAACGGGTGGAGCTGGGCCCTTTCGTCGGCGATGGCGCCGACCACCGACGATACATCAAACAGAGACGTTCGTCAGGGACACGATGATCTCTCAGGTATGCTGATTTTAATTTCCAAGGCTTTTGTATTTCATCAATTTTGAAATTAATTAACAATGATTTTTATCTGATCTTGTTATATGATATTGATGGATTTATGATGAATGAAACAACAGGAAGTAGTGAATAACTTGGAAGATGCACATGAACAAATTGACACTACAATTTCAATTGCGTTGAAAGAAAGCAAACCAGTGTACATCAGTATAAGTTGTAATTTGCCTAGTATTCCTCATTTTCATTCGTCAATGTAAGTCTTATGAGTTATGATCCATTACTATATTTGCAATTTTTGTTTACAAACAACATTCTGTCATGGCCTCCATGTGTTCGATAAAATGACTCAATGAAAAAATAGTTAAAAATCTTTAATGTTTTTACTTCACTTTGTTCCTTATTCTTTTCAGAACTATATAACTCAATTTAGATTGGGTTGGATGCCATTTTCATAACAATAGGTTGATGCTAGTTCCTTATTCTGTCAGAATTTGCAGTTAAATACATTGAGCATATCGAGAAGAAACAAAGGGAACCCGAAGAATGTTAGTTCCTTATTATGTCATAATAGGTTGATGCTAGTTCCTTATTTTGTTTGTTGGGTATATTCTTGATAATACAAATTCTTAAAGAATATTCTTGCAGAATAGTTTATTTTGTAAGAATATTATTGTTGTATTATGATAGAATTGTAGTTAATTATTTATATGTTTAATGTGCAGGTTTTACAAGTGTATCACTACAAATTACATGGCAATGAATTTTTGGTAGAAATGGCTTCAAGAATGGCTTGAAGACCTGATGGGAAAGGGTTGAAGAATGAATTAAAGAATGAATTAAAGAATGATCACACTCATTGTTTAAGAATGTTGTTATTTTTTAAGAATTATACTTGTTATTCTTTCAGAATGTTTGTTATTATTCAATGAATCACAGTCATACAATGTAATTTTTTGATATACTATTAGTTCAAGAATCGATTTTGTGTAGTCTTTCAAAATGTATTTACTAGTTTATGGTTGACATTCTGTCATTCTGACAGAATAAAATCGAAAAATATATTTACTAGTTTATGGTTGTCATTTTATCATTCTGACAGAATAAAATCGGATTTTTAAATTTAAATTAATTTAAAATATTCAGATTTTTAAAAAATAAAGAAATTAATCATCCTTAAAAATCCAAAAATTTCCTTTTTTAATATAGGTTAATTGACTAAAATGCCCTTATGTTGAAATTTGTGTGATTATATGGTACATGTTATCATATACTACTATCATAGACCCTCAGATCATGACTTTTGATTATATTTCATCCGATGGTCCAGATCTGTGCATTCTGACACACAGTAGTTAGTAAAAACAAAATAACCTAACCATATATATATATATATATATATATATATATATATATATATATATATATATATATATATATATATATATATAAAACTTAATATTTACTCTATTTCATCAAGTCGTTTCAACGAACACCATGTGTACACCACACATCAAATCCATAAGCACCACATACAACATATTTATAAATAGTTAAGCACCACACACATGGTGGTTAGAGAGATCTGATGTCGTAGACTTGATGACTACGATTGTTTTCCCCTGTGGGAGGAGGCAGTGGTGATATTGGACGTTGCCGACGTGGTGGAGGCGGTTGGAAAGGTTGTTTCCATAAGTGGTATGAGGCGATGGTGGGATCGACGTTGACTGCATGACAGGTGACAGCAATGATGTTAGGGTTTGAGTTTAAGTTGTTAAAGGTTTGTGAGAGTGTTTAAATGAAAGAAGTTATGATGGTAGAGTTTTGATGTTAAGTTTCTTAAAATTTGATGGCCTTCATTGTTTTTGGTGGTAAAAAATTAAAAATATTCTAAGGCTTGGCCTAGTCTCTATTGTTCCTATTTGAACATTTTATCATCATAGATATATGTTTTTTTGTCATTGATTAAAATTCAAAATATTCAAATAATTAAACAGATTCTTGTTGTTCCTAACCTTTTAATGATTTCCATTTGAACATTTTCGGTTATGATTTAACTTGATTGTCAAAAGTTAATCTCGAGACATGTCTTCCATAAAAAGGAGTGCAACCGGGTCAGATTTGTACCTCACCTCACCCCTCACCCCACAACTTCGGCAGTTTTTGAGAACGCTTTCACCTTTGACAAACTTTTAATAGAAAAGTTAAAAATCTGTAAGGTTATCATCCATCAACAGGCCTTTACCAATTTCAACTACCTACGACAAAAAGAACAACTCAAGATTAAGCCCGACAACACTCGGCCCTTTTCTTAAGTTTAGTGTTCATCGTTTTACTTTCACCAACCTTTTGTACATTCCATATGCAGCATACCCCATTACAAGTATGTAATTTGTTGAATACGATTTCTTGTTCAACATTTCAACTTTCAACCACACATATACACAGAACAACACATCACATCATAATCTACAAGTGAATCCGAATAAAAACAGGTAGTTTACTTTATTTTCCTAAACAAATTAAGATAATACTCAAATCAAACTTTACAGTATTCACATCTCATGACAGATCTTTCTCAAGCTTCGCAAACAATCAAAGTCATATATACGATTTATCTACCAAATCTAACATCCAATCAGTTAGTTGAGTTTAGTCTGTACCCTCTACCCACCTAAAACCCTATGAGCCACAGCCGGCTGCATAATATATATACATACATATTACAGATTACATCAAGAAAGTAAGAAAAAAAAAGTATACATAAAAACAACTAAAGCAAAAAAGAAAGAGGCATAGTAGTTAATCCTCCTAAACCAAAACATGAGCAAAAATCCTAATACATCATCTCACATTCAAACAACAGTAGTAGTAAAGTAAAGTAAAGTCTAAGTTAATCGGCCACAACATAGTTTCAAGTACACATAATAATACTTCCACTTCCAAACAAACTCTCTAATATAACTAAACACCAAACAATGTTCTTCCACTTTCTATTTCCTCCTCAAGCTTCCACTCTCAACACCTAAATATCATCATCAAACATTAAATAAAACACAAGATAATCAAATATAAACAAATAAATAAAATCAAAAGTAAGAGTTGGTATATTACCTTTCCAGTTTCCAAACAAGACCATGTTCATCAACTTGAGTGCAATAAAACGACAATTACAGAAGCTTGAGTTTTTCATGATTTCTTTCTTGATATAATTCATTATAAAATCAACCACCACCAGAGACTGTCATTCTGCAGTCACACGCCGCCTCTTCCCATAATCAGCATCCCGAGATCTTGACCGATGTTCGTCTTCTTGAGACATTCTTGACTTTCCATGTCCCCGGTTTGACCTCCCCCGGTCCCACTCATCATCATATTCCACGTCAGCATCCCTATACCTATGATGATCACCATATCTCTCCCTTTCTCTTTCCCTTTCCCTTTCATCTCTATGGCGGTGGTCCCTACCACGTTCCCGATCCCGGTCACGAGAACGTTCCCGGTCACGGTCACGGTCACGTTCCCGTTCCCGGTCACCTCTTCCACTTTCTCTCTCTTCTCTGTGTTTTCTTTCAGGCCATTCATCTTCATGAACCACATCTTTTTCCCTTGGCGGGTCATACCCAGACCCGGGTTGTTCTCTGTCATCTCTGGGTCTTCTATCTGAAGTCCCGGACCAATCTTTTTCTTTTGCTACATTTTGCCAATTTCCTCTTTCACTTCCTTCACCATATTGTTGATCAGACATGGCTTCTTCTCCATAGCTAGATTCACCTACTCTTCCACCATGTTCATCACCACCCCAACCCATGTTAGGATCTCCCCACATCCCCATATTCGGCCCACCATCAACCCCACCTGGCATCATACCCATTCCATTCATCGGCATCCCTCTATTGAAAAAGGCTGGGTTCACATGTGGGGCCAGTCCAGGTAAGCCGCCAACGGGCGGGAAGGAAGGGAGCATGTTGGAAAACGGAGGTGTTGGGCCGCCAGGGAAACCACCGTAGCCACCCATTCGGCCCATTGGGCCTCCGAAAGACGGGTCGAAACCTTGCCCCATCATGGATTGCGGATGCATCATTGGTGGTGGGCCGAACCCGTTTCCTCTCCCGCCCATTATCCCACGCCCGCCCATTCCGCCTCGTCCACCGGGCCCACGCCCCGCCATCCCTTGACCATTTCCTCTACCCCAATTTCCTCTTCCAAATCCTCTGTTGTTGTTGTTGTTGTTATCACCTCCAGTGTTTCCTTGGAAATTCCCACCGGAAACCATGGTGTTGCCGCCTGGTTTGACCGGAGCATCTCCGGGACCTCTTTTTGGTTGACCCACGGATGACTGGGTCATCTGTTGAGTTCGGTTGACCTGTGCTTCTCCCATTCTTTTGACACTGTATGGTGAAGCATATGCAACAACACAGGGTCGACCATTGAAGACATGTCCATTCATTCCTTCCTTACAAGCTGTGGCTGCTGAAGGATCAAAGAATTCAACTTGGCAATACCCTTTTGATTTTCCACTAGCTTTTTCATCAAAGAACTTCACCTCCTTCACATGGCCATACTTGCAAAGTTCTGATTCAAGCTCTGAGTCTGTTGTCCACCAATGTAAATCTCCCACGAAAAGGATTGTACCTCCACCACCGCCTCCTCCAACAGCAGCACCACCTCCGGCCATGTTCATGCCACCACCACCACCGTTACCAAAAGCATTGGGTTGTCTAGCTAAACCATCGTCTCCAGCATTGCTTAAATTCGCCATGTTTACTGTATTCCCTACAGTTAGAACATGATGAGGCTGTTGTTGTCCTGCACCTAGGTTTGGCATGCTGTTGTTATTGTTGTTGTTGTTGTTATCCAGAGTTCGAGTTTCTACTTCACCTACTTTAGCTTGCCCTAATTCAACTCTAAGTCCACCCCCTACTGGTCCACCAGATCCCCTTCCTGCCATCTCATTTACATTCGAATTTGTCTCTACTCTACTAGAAACAGCATCATTGTTCTCAAACTTGGTCTCGCCACCACCGGCGAGATCATCCAAAGGTTGTGGACGATGCACCGGCTGAGGGAGTGGTTCCACTTTCTTCTTTTCAACTTCTTCCTCATTGCTAAACCCTACATCATCATTCTTCCGAAGAGTTTGAAGAAAACCCTCACCGACATTAACATCGTTGTAAAGATCCTCATAATCATCATCGTCTTCCCCCAAGAAACCCTCGTCGACGACGGCGGAGATTGCTTCGTTCCGATTGAATTGCTCGTTCGCATCTCCACCGCCATGGCCCTCGTTTTGATCCATGATTCCCAATTCCTAAATTTCTAGGGCTTTTTCCCTTGTATAATAATCTAAGGAACTAGTATCTAAAACGAAACTATCATTAAATGAAAATGAAAGAGAAAAGTCGATTCAAGGAAGGTGGAATTTAAAGATGAGATTGTGAGACCTTACCAGAAACTGGAAGAAGCTTACCATATGGTTGCGTTGCGTGAGAGAGATGGATGGATGGATGGGTAAAACCCTAAATTTTATTGAAATTGTAAAAAAAGGCCACTCAAAGGATGACACTTATTTACGTCTGGAAATTGCTCGTAGCAGCGACCGGCTTTAAACCAAACTAGACCGAACCGGGATTTGCACGAAATTGAAAATTTTTGAACAAAAAAATAAGTAAAACAAATTCATCGATTTGTGTTATCGCGCTCGAAAAAGTCGAAAATAAAGGAGTTGTTTTTTAACTATTAAATCGATATTTTATATAAATAAAAAACATAATATTTTTTTTTAAGGGAAATCTACTTAAAAGTTCTAATATTTTTGAAAACTTTTAATAAATTCTTAAATTTTATTTTTTATATAGAAAAACTCCAAATTTTTAACTTTTTAAATAGAAAAGTTCAAAAAACCGGTTAATTTATTCACTTTATTTCTTTTGACCTATTCACCATTTGACCTATTCACCAGGTAATATGATCAAATCATTAATTTTTTTAAAATAATAACATTTTTTTGCAGATTTTGTCAAAACTTATATATAATGTATAAACATATTTTTTAAGTATTTATATTTATTTTTATGTACTTTTGTATTTTTAAGTTTTTATATGTATATGTTTATGTATTTTAAATATATAAACGTATTTTTTTACGTATTTATATATATATAATTAAGTATATACATATTTTTTATGTAGTTATTGTTATTTTTTATGTATTATGTATTTATATATTTTTTACGTATTTATGTCTTTTTGTAAGTTTTCATATGTATATGTTTACATTGTTTAAGTATTTTAAATTTATAGACGTATTTTTTAAGTATTTGTATGCATTTTTACGTATTTTGTATAATTTTTATTTATTTTTATGTGGTATTTTTTTATGTATTGTGTATTTATGTATTTTTTGAGTTTTTTATATAAATGTTTATGTATTTTTATGTATTTTAAATATATAAACGTATTTTTTACGTATTTATATGTATTTTTAAGTATTTTACATATTTTTTTGTATTATGATATGTTTTTTTTATGTATTTATGTATTTTTTTAAAGTTTCTTATATAGATGTTTATGTATTTTAAATGTATAACTGTATTTTTTTACATATTTATGTATTTTTTATTTCAAGTTGTCTTCATCATTTCATCTAATTCGTACAACTTCTTTAAATATGTCTATATGGTTTTCCTACATACTCACATTTTTTAAGCTTTCCCCGTTAGCTTATCTTGAAATAAAACATTGAATGGGAAAAACTTAAAATATATGGATATGTAGTAAAACCATCTAGATATATTCGAAAAGTTATGCAAATTAGATGAAATAGTGAAGACGACTTGAAGTAAAAAATACATAAATATGTAAAAATAATGTGATTAAACATTTAAAATACATAAAAATACTTAAGCATCTATATAAAAAAAAACTAAAAAACACATAAATACGCAAAAATACATATACATACATAATACATAAAAAACACACAAAAAATATGTAAAATACTTTAAAAAAATACATATAAATATGTAAAACAATACGTTTATACATTTAAAATACATAAATACACATAAACATCTATGTAAAAAACTTTAAAAAATACATAAATACATAATACATAAAAATACATCAAAAAATATGTAAAATAATTATATATATATATATATATATATATATATATATATATATATATATACACGTAAAAAAATATGTTTATACATTTAAAATACATAAGCATCTATATAAAAAGCTTAAAAAATAAATAAATACGTAAAAATACATATAAAACATAACACATAAAAATACATAAAAAAAATATGTAAAATGGTTAAAAATACATATAAATAAGTAAAATATATGTTTATACATTTAAAATACATAAAAGTATGTAAATATATACATATAATAACTTAAAAAATACACATATATGTAAAAATAGATATAGCTATGTAAAAAATATGTTTATACATTATATACAAATTTTAACGAAATCTACAAAAAAAAATCTCATTATTTTAAAAAAATAACAATTTGGTCTCATGACCAGCTAAACAGGTCAAAAGGGGGGCTAAAGTAAATGAATTTGTCAGTTTTTTGGGGTTTTCTATTCACAATGTGAAAAAGTTAGGATTTTTTTGTTCAAAAAATAAAATTTATGACTTTATTAAAAAAATTTCCAAAATATTAAAACTTTTCTGAAGATTTTCCTATTTTTTATTATTATTAAACTATTTCAAACCTAATAGCGAGATTCTATCTATGATCAAAATTTTATTTTTAAAATTGTGTCCGTAAGATTAAATCGGGATAGAAATATACCACAAACTAAAATAAACGTATATGATGTTTGGAACATAATTATTAGCTTAAAATCGATATAATTTTAAATTAATTATATAATACATGTCAAATAATACATTGATATCATTTTTTCATTCTATAATATAATTATTTTTTTAAGCACTTTTATCAGGTACAATAAAATCAAACACAATTCATAAAACTTGATTTTAAATAGCAATCATAAAATCATAGAATAAAGAATACAAAATTGCAAGAATGGTCCCTGTGGTATGTCTAAAATTGCCACTTTGGGCCAAACGGGTTTGGACTAGCACCAATGGTCCAAAAGTTTTCATTTTGTTGAGGTTTTGGTCCAAAACAGCTTTAAAAATCTTAAAATGACGGATTTGCCCTTTTCTATTTGTTTTTTTGCTTTTCTTTTTGTTATTTAAATATTTTCTAACTAAAAAAACATAAATAAATGAATCTCTCTCTCTCTCTCTCTCTCTCTCTCTCTCTCTCTCTCTCTCTCTCTCTCTCTCTCTCTCTCTCTCTCCAGTTAAGAGAACACCACCACCCTCACTCCTTCCCCCAACCCTCACCCTCATCGGAAAGCATGAACACCATCGCCGGAAAAGATGAACGCCACCGTCGCCACCAGAAAAGATGAACGCCACAACACCACCAGAAAAGACGAAACCTTCGTTGGTGATGAAAACCCACTGTCAGAGACCTTCGTTGGAGCAGAAAATCAATCATCGGAGCTGCCTATTATAGCAAACCCTAGCGCCACCACTTCATCTTGGTCCTTCTCCGGCAACGCTAACGATCTATCGTCCTCCCTCCCAAATGACTTTATAACAGCTTAGGGTTTGTGATGGCGGCGGCTAGGGTTTTCATATGGGGCATTTTGCGACTGGAAATTGAGGGGGATGGCCGCCACCTTCGTTTCTTCCCATCTCCGACGTTTCATCTATTCGTCGAACTTCAGATCCGGTTAGCTCACTTTTGTCGAACAATGGTGTGGCCATCTTCCTCAGTATCGCCGTTCTTATGCTCTATTCATCTTGAAATCGTCGTCGCCTCGTGGCCTCCCTCTTTATAGATCTGCAACACCATCAGATCGTCGTAGGAATCGAGGGGTTTATTGAGGAATATGGGTTTGTTGAAGAAGATGGTCGCCTGAGAAGGTGACGTGAAATGTGTTTGTTGAGGAAGATGACGACGCCTTTCTGATTCTTTGGCGGTGGTCGCGAGATGTAACCTAGATCGACGGTGTGACTAAAGGCGGTGGTGGTACTGATCGGTGGTCATGGTGACGTTTATAACTCTGGCCGGTGGTGGTTGTGGTGGTATTTTTTCTATGTGAAAATTAGTCACAAAGAGAGAGAGAGAGAGAGAGAGAGAGAGAGTCTTTTGTATTTTTCTTTTTTAATTAGAAAAACATTTAAATAAATAAAAAATAGAAAAAGAAAGTACCAAAGGGCAAATTTGTCATTTTAAATACTTTTTAAACAAATTAGACCAAACTTGCAACAAAATGAAAACCTTTGGACCAAGAACGCTAGTCAAAAACTGTTTGGCCCAAAGTAGCAATTTTGGACATACCACAGGGACCATTCTTGCAATTTTGTCAATAAATAATTATCGGCTTACCAAGCTATGATGCAATATATGGTTTCATGTGATATGTGATGTTTAGTTTTCGAACTTAACTAATATATTTTTAGGCTCAATTTCGAGTAGAAATGACTAAATTATTAAGGTATAACGGTTGAATTATTGAACTAATTTATAAGATTAATTTTGTAGTGTTAATAATGATTTTACACAGTAAAGACCAAGTTAAAAAATAGGTGAGATCGGGATCATTGCACGGTCTTACGATCTTATAATAATATATTCAAATCGTTTTTTGTTTATAAAATTGTACGATGTTATTATCCTAAGATCAAGATTAACAATATTGAGTAATTTATTAGTTAAAAATCCAATAAAAAGGTAATCACATGAAAATAATCGCATTTAAAGTAAAACCAGGTAATCCACTTTTCAAGAATTTATAAATATGACCACATAGTTCAAAATGGGTGATTTCACCCGCTTGGAAGACAACTTTGAAGTATGGGTAACGACGAGTTTAGTTAGGATCCTCTAAGTAAGTTTGTTTATTTGAAATTCACGTTTGTATCCTTTATGTGAACGTTGGGTGCAATGAAAAGATAAATATACCCAGATAGCCAGATATAAGGGGCATCAAATATTGTTGGTGGGCTATGGATCGTTATTGGTGAGCCACGCACATCGAGTAAAAGACAAATATATCAAGGTGGAGTCCACGAATAGTTTTAGAGGTGGCAAAATTGACCCGACACAAACTCGGCACGAAATAAACGAGTTTGGGTAAGATAATTCAACTCGTTTAAATAAACGTGTTGACACGACACAACACGAAAATTAAACGGGTAAGGTTATGGCTGAGAAATTCATGTCGAAAATGACTCGTTTATTTATATGCAAGTTTTTTGAATTGTTTAAATAAACTAGAAAAATACAAAACCAAAGCAATAAGTAAAAGAAAACCTTTGGATTGCGTAGTTTTGTAATGTTGAGATGGCTTAACCGTCTATATCAATACTTCATTTTAAGTTTTTCCGTTATCTCCAAAACTGCACAGTCCCTTTGACCACACTTTCATCCTCATGATCTTGTCTTCCGCCTCCCCAGCTCCTACTCTTTCAATTTTGTCATCTGAACTTGCTATGACTTCATTTATTCTGCCTCCAAACTACTAGTTTTTCCTTTTCGTCTAACCAACTCCTACTCTTTCAACATGCTCAATCTTTTAACTTCACATGACACGACACATTTCAAGGTACACCTTTAACACGAAACCCGACGCGAACTCGATACAAAAATAAACGAGTTAACATGACACGACACGTTAATTAAATAGTCCAGGTTAGGGTCAAACACTTTCAACCCGTTTATTATATTGACACGACACGACATGATCGTCACCTTTAACTGTTATTGGTGGGCCACGACTCGTAGGAGCTAAAGCCAAGTGTATGCAGGGACGAATGCAAGGCAATGAGAATGGGGACAGGTTCCCCCAACGATTTGAATATTTTTACATATAAGATGGATTAATTTGAATCCAAAAATAATTCAATAGATAGACACAAAGTTCCCTCAATGATATTTGGGTTAGCATCTTTATAAGATGGATTGTAGGGGCACTAGGCTAAAGAAAAACGTGAATACTAAATAAATAAAGCCAAACTCACCATTTTTTGTGGTGTTTTTGGTTCTTGGCAATAGCAAAAAAGAAACAAAAACAAAAAGTAAAAGAAAACAAGTTATGCATCCGGTCTTCTTAAAGGTTGTGTGGTATGGGTCCTTAATGAGGTGGAGGAGGATGAGTTGGTACTCCTCCACGCCATTAAGGTGTTTGGAACACAATCCCGCCTTCATGTTATGTGGAGAGATGTTGAGAAGTCAACATGACTTAACGTGGAGGCAAGGTTTTGGACCAATCATATGTTTGATTTTTAATTTTTCTTTTTTATTTTTTTTATTTTTTTTTCTCTTAAATATGGTGTGGTTGCGTGATGGGTATTTCCTAGTAAATATGAAATGGTGTGGAGGTGATATGGAAAGCAAAATGGTATGGATGGTGTGACCCATATCTATCAACATAATCAAAGTTATGCCTATTGTTTCCTTTTTTCAAAAATAACACATATCCTACTAGCTTTACCCTATATATAATGAATGCAAACTTTAAATTCCTACCTTTCTATTCCTTTAGTTAAAATTAGAAGCAAAAATCCACACTTGTTTAACTTGAATGGTCTTGCCATTTTTAACATTTTAAAGTCTTATATAACATCCATGAACTTTTTTTTCCATACTTACACATCAAATTTTTTGGAGAAAAATAATATTTGTTAAAATGTTGATCATTTTTCCTGATATTGGAATGAAAAAAATAGACCGTTATGACTGATCTGATTATTCTGATCTGACCCAATCATATAACTGATCGCTAGTGCCCCTTATGGACAAGATTTATGGATCCACCACTAAGGGTATGTCGGCAAGTATCTACCCTAGCCACAATCGCAAAAGCTACCCCTGCCAGAGCTACGTTCATCGTGAAGTGCACAACCAAACTAACCACCAGTCAGATGCGATTCATGAGATGGATGGGGTTGATTTTGATGTCAGTTCTTTGAGTGATAGGTTTATTTAAGTATTTATGACTTGTTTTGATTGACCGGTTTCTTTCCAAATAAGTTGAGATCTTGCTTTGTTGAAACTAGGAAAGGAACATATTGTTGTATTAAAGTTGAAATAGTATCATACTCACCTTTTTATAAATCAAATAACCAGTTGCAACACCATCTTCGTTTCATGGATTGGTGCCGATATGAAAGAGTCTTAAGACAAGCACAATAATCAGAAACATTGGAAAATGAATACAAAATTTTTTAGTTGAATTGTTATTCGTTGTAAACGACATGGGTGGTTTAAATTTATTGAAAAAATTATTTATGTTTCTTCATGGTTCTTGAGTGGATGCCTACGGTTGATAGTTTGGAGGAGGTCGTTGGATAAGTGGATATGATGGTGTAGATCCATTGTTTAACGATTGCATCAAGGCGATTCTAGGTAGCTGAATCATTTTTGGATGTGCGGGGAACATTGTCATCAATATGATCCAATACGTTGTATTTACAAGCATGGTGTAACACCTAGATTTTCGGTACTTACATTTTGACCCTTGGTATGAGAAATGTTTGCAAAATTCGTCACAATTGGCATTTAAATGAAAATTCGGGTTTGATCACGTACATTGGGTGTATATGGAAAGGACTTTGTAACAACCCAAAATTTAGAAAGATTGACTTTTAGTCAAATATTGACCAAAAAGAGAAATTTGGTCATTTATGAGAAAAAGATGGGAATATGAAGTTGTAACTTCATGTAGATGGTCAAAATAAGTTTAAGTCACTATAATTAGTTATATGAGTGAGTTTTAGAGAAAGAATGCATGAGAAATCCATTTTTGACCAAAAGGGTAAAATTTGTATTCTTATGCTTTTTAGGCCAACTTCGTGACTTACTAAATTAAGATCTATATTAATTCAATTAGATATGAATTAAAAAGCATGTAGATTGTGTTTCCACCTTCACCTGGATAAAAATATCATTGAAAACGAATAAGAAACGAAGAAGATATGTGTGTTTGAAGTTGGGATAAAAATGCCCAAAGCTAAAATGAAACCAACAACGTACTTTTGCTGATCCCCAGAACTCACGACGTGAGAAATATATGTCACAATGTGAGAACGTATAGAAAACACATTATAAGCAGTTTATAGAGCTCATATCGATCATTCTTCATGTGGGGTCGATTGGGAGCTGAGATGGCGCGATTTTGCTACCAAAATGATGTCGAGATAAGCTAGATATGGCATATTACAAGGATTAACATCCTTTACCTATTGAGGTAATGATTTCTTCCTCTTATGTAGCTTTGAGCTTCAAAGGCGGAATCGTTTATTTAGTTAGACTGCTCAAGTTAAACAATTTATAACTCCATTATGAAGTTATTGATAGTGTATAGAAACTTTTAACAAGCTTTGGAAGTGATTTCCATGGTGAAATCAACTCATTACGAGTTAGGGAGTGAAACTTTAACTAATGATTTTGAGTAATTGATATTTTAGAGTTAGATTATAATGAATTAGGTATTGGGAGATACATAATTCACCAACTGAATGAGATTTTGACATAGAGAATGAAAGATAGAGTTTTAACCCATTGAGGGGTTTTGTTCTTAAGAGTAATTAAGCTCTTAATAGGTTAAGACAAGTATTAAAATGCTTGTGAATGTGTATGAATAGGCCTAAGAACCAAAGATGGGTCAAGATGAAGAAATTAAAAAAAGAGTCGAAGTGGGACATTTAGTGTTCACTAACTGTAACATCCCGGAAATACAGGTATATCTCTTTAATCCTTCTTCTTTTCCAAAGTTGTCAAAATTAGCCAAAATAGAAAATGGTGATAAGTGGTTACGCTGGGCGTACTAAAGAGTACGTTGCGCGTACCCATCGGTGTGCCTTTGACGCGGACTCAACCCAGTACGCGGGATGTACCTTAGTTTAAGTTGGGCATACTGGGCCCAGACTTAAAACCCTAAATGAGACATGAACACTATATAAAGAACGTTATGGCCTTCACCTCAGCCACCATTTCAGAGAGTGAAACCCTAAGAGAGAGCTAACCTTCGTTCTAATCTTGTGTGTGTGATTTTGAGCTTGAAGTGCCATTGTGTGTTTGAGAAGAAGAAGAGAGGGCCATTGTGGAAGCTAGAGTTGGAGTGCAAGCTTTGGATTTGAGCTTTACAGAGGTGGGAGCATCACTTGGAGGTAAAAAGCTCAGAACTTTCTTCTTCATTTTGGATTTGTGCATTATGGACAAAATTTTAGGGTTTTGTCCCAAGATGGAGACTTTATGAGTAAATGGTCTCCATAAGCCTTGATCTGCCCCATTTCAGTATAAGATGTGTTGTATGTCCATAAAAATCCTATCTTGATCGTTAATATTGAGCCATGCATGAGTTAAGGTCTTAATGAGGAAATAAGATAAGAGTTTAAAGTGATTGGTGACCTTTACAACTATGCAAAGGCTTAAAGGTTTCGACTTTATGGCTTGAGAGGCAGTAGAGTGCCTAGATCTGAGATATGAGCTTGTGTCTTAGCCGATTCAGACCAAAACCATTGAGAGTATGAAACTGGGACTTACGTTGGGCGTAATCCCAATACGCGCCGCGTAGGGGGTCGAGTTCCCCGATTCTGGATAGTCGGAGTACGCCCTGCGTACTTCTTTTTGTTGACTTTTGTTGACTTTTAGGGTTTTGGTCGACATGAGGACTTTTGGGTCAGGGAGGGGTAAAATGGTCTTTTACCCTTCTGTGGGATTATAGGAAGAGTTTAATCTAGCCTTTGTGAGCCGTTATTTATTTGAGGAAATTGTTTATGTGGTTAGGCAGAGGCTAGATCAGTAGTTCGAGTTCGAGATTGTTCGAGTTACCCAATGTGAGTCTTCTCACTATACTTTACCTAGAGTGGTAATTAGAGCTGTGTGACAGAGTACCTTGTATGTTATTTGTACACTGCATTGTTCCTATGTGATTTATGCTATGCATGTTTAAGAGTTTACAGAGTTAGGACCAGAGGGTCCACAGAGTTAGGACCAGAGGGTCCACAAAGTTAGGACCAGAAGGCCCACAACATTAGGACCAGAGGGTCTACAAAGTTATAACCTCAAGTGGCTAATATGTGTTGTATGTGGTATTTTGGGGAACTCACTAAGCATTTATGCTTACTGTGTTAGGTGATATGTGTTTCAGGTACCATCGAGGATCGCGGGAAGGCGCCGGCATGATTTGTACACACTGATGGAGAATTATGTATTGAGATTCTGGGATATGTTTATTTGAGATAACATTTGACACATTTGAGTTTTGGAATGATTTATATGAAATATGTTTTGTTTTAAAAATGAAAAATTGTTTTAAATTTCCACGTCGTTACAAGTTGGTATCAGAGCCTTGGTTTGAGGGATTCGGATGCACCTTCGGGCGTATCTGAACTCAAACTGAGGATTTGAGAAAAACTTTAATAAAAGAAACAATTTTTCTAAAAAAAGTAAAAGATTTTGAGAAAAACAGAAAGGATCAGTGTGTACAATCAGCCAGCACCCGAATGGTGATTTCCCAAAATACCCGTACATTATGTGTTATGAGATATTATGAGATATTATGCATGCTAGAGATAGGATAGGTATTTCATATTTTAGGACTAGAGTGGCCAGATTTGTGATGCCTTAGCCTAGGAGTTGCTGTTATCTGTGATGCGCTTTCGAGTATGTGTCGAGTGAGAGTATCCAGCAGGATTCCTTTTAGAGGGGGATTTGAGTAGAGTAGTAATCTAGGAGAGATACCTAGATGAGCATTTGTGGAGACTATCGAGAGAGTAATTAGATACCCGCGAGGGGTTGAGTTGTAGAGTTTGGTGATATCTTTCGAGTATGAGTAGAGCAAGTGGAGTTATCACCTAGAGTGGGTTTTACATGTTTATTCTATGCCCGAATGTTGCTTGCTTCGTGCTTTGTGGAACTCCCAATGATGGGAGTCAGCTACCACGAGAATGTGACGATATTGTAGAGGTATATGAATAGCATCATAAGGAGTTTCTCAGTAGCTGATGGCAGAGAAGTGTGAGAACCTAGGAAGAGCCTAGGAAGTGACCTTAGTCAGATGAGTACGCTGGCAGAGTAGAGCATTTCGCTGGGAAGCGAGCAAGCGTGTTGGGATTGGTGATTGTGAAGGTTGAGCAACTACTTAAGGACTCTAGGATGGTCCGCGTAAAGAGTATGGGTATATGTGGCAGGTAGTATGAGCCCGTACTACTGAAAGCAGAGGACCCATACTCGATGCAGGGAGTATTCCGGAGGATCTAAGTAGCAGATCGAGAGGTGATGTCATGGTTCGATTACCATGATAAGTAGCAGATCGAGAGGTGACATCATGGTTCGAGTACCATGATTTGTAGCAGATCGAGAGGTGACGTCATGGTTAGAGTACCATGATTTGTAGCAGATCGAGAGGTGACGTCATGGTTTGAGTACCATGATTTGTAGCAGACCGAGAGGTGATGTCATGGTTCGAGTACCATGATTTGAGGCAGATTGAGAAGAGAGAACATGGTTCGAGTACCATGATTCGTAGCAGATTAAGAGGAGATACCATGGTACGGGTACCATGATTCATAGCAGATCGAGAGGTGGCCACATGGTTTGAGTACCATGACATGTGGCGGTTAGTGCTTCTGGTTTTATCGGTTATTTCGTGGTGATTGTCTAGATTGAGATCAGATATGAAGGAGTATGGGGCCAGAAGGCCATGCTGAACGAGTTTTAGTGGAGCATCCCTTGAGAGGGAAATCGAGTTAGCTCCGAGGGATTGTTGGTGAGAAGCCAGTTGGAGTCGCAAGACTCGGGGATGAGTAGGGATGGTGGGTTATGGGAGAATACGATCCGGGCTGAGTGACCAACCGATAATAGAGATGTCACTTTATGTGACCCGAGTGGTGCTATTTCAATTTGCTGCGGGAAGCGGTTGAAGGTAAACCTTGTGGGGTAACAAGCATGGTGACCTTTTCACCAGAACATTTGGGCAGTATGTTGGCTGCGAGGTATTCTTGTACCAGGAAAGAGTCATTAGTGGGACTAAGACGGATGAGAAAAAAGAGGTGCCTTGTGGGGAAAAGGTGCTTTTATTAGTAGTTTCTGGTGGTTAAAAAGGAGTATGGCGGGGCAGTGGCCCTCGTGGTCTACATTGTGTATCGACAATGAGAATGAGGTCTGTGATTTTATGATTATTCATGATTTGGGAGGTGGGTCGAGGAGTTAGAGTTGAAGTGCGTAATATGGCACTATTTCCGGATTAGAGACAGATTGGATTCGGAACAGTGGGGTTTCTGGCAGTGTGTCAGTCTAAGTCTCCAAGGTGACTAGATGCAGTCATGTGGGGAGGATTCCAAGATTTTGTCAGGGCCAAGAAAACTTGGAGAGTGTTTTGTTTCCTTTGTGAAGGCCCTGAGATGATTGCGTAATACTTTTAAGAGTCAAGTGTGTCATGACTGGTGAGACAATCTTTTGAGTAGGTGGTGGATGTGCCAATTGGGTGATTGTTCGAACCCTGAGTGGGGGAGAACGAGTTTTCCAGTTAAGGGACCAGTGATCCGTTCATGTGCGATCAGAGAAATGGTTATGGGAAATTGCAGTGCGGACGCATGAGCCCGAGGATGAGGCGAGGTGCTAGATGGGTGTATGTATGAGTTTGTGTTTAAGAAAGGATGAGTAAATTGGAAGATTATTTGTGGCCTGTGATTTTCGGGGTTAGCATATGTCGAGTTCGAGTATGATCGGGACGCTGGATTGCAGATGCAATAGTTGAGATTTGCAAGTGAAGGTATAAATTGTAATCTATAACCCTAGAAGGGCAACGGTTGATTCGTCAACCAATTTCAGGGTCGATAAGAGTAGCTCCGTGTGGGTAATGATCAATAGAGGGGGAGTTTCGAGTTTTCAAAATCATGTTCTGAGCCATTTTCAATGCCTCAATGTTTCAAATTGGGAGATGGAATACTCTGAGGTTACAAGTGGTGCGAAAGGAAGATCGGGTGAGGGATTTTGAAAGAGCAATGCGGTATCCAAGCATGGGGTCGTGAGTATGAGACCAGTGGATTGGGCAAAACATCGTGAGATTATGTGTTGGTAAACCAAGGTATCTGGGTATGATGTCCTTATTTCTAGATTATTCTGAGTTCTGAGTTGAGAGCTGGCAACTGGTGTAGCAAGTATCTATGGTTCCAGTGGGAGCACTTCGGCTAATTGATGTTAAACGAGATTATTAAAGAATGAGGATTGCAGTGAGAAAAGGAGTTTGTCGTGTCAGTTGGCGACAGGAGTAATGACACTTACTTTTGGATGGGTATGTGTGCACATATCTATGTTGGGCCTTGGAACGTGGGTTAATAGATGCAGTGTGTGGCGTCGACTTGAGGTTGAGACCGTGGGTGGTAAGAGAAAGTGTTGTAAGGCTGTAGGGAGCTGCAACATCCATGAAATTGCAAAGGGGTGTGGTGATACTACGGGGAGCCGTGGTATTCACCAGCTAGTCAGTGAGAGGTTGTTGTGATGTTGTGGGGAGCCGTACTACTCACTAGTCAGTGGGAGGTTGTTGTGATGCTGCGGTGAGCAGTAATACTCACTAGTGAGTGGGAGGTTGTTGTGATGCTACGGGAGTCGTAGTACTCACTAGTAAGTGAGAGGTTGTTGTGATGCTGCAGGGAGCCGTAGTACTCACTAGTCAGTGAGAGGTTATTGTAATGTTGCGGGGAGTCGTAGTACTCACTAGTCAGCGGGAGATTATTGTGGTGCTTCGGGGATCCATAGTACTCACTAGCGAGTGAGAGGATGTTGTGATGAGTACTCTCTAGTCAGAGTAAGACGCATATAAGTTTTAGGCTTGGGAGCCCTAAAATTTGAGTTTTTGGGAGCCTGGTGGTCGAACCAGAGGCGAGACTGGGGTCTCCATATTTGTTGGGAATCGTTATACTCTGATTTGAGTTGTGGTTGTCGCAACCCAATGGAATTGGAGAAGTGGTATACGCGTGGGTTGCGGGTCATGAGTCATGAGTTGAGTGCTTCATTGGGTCGAGTGGTTCCAACTATGGGTCATACCAAACTCTCGAGTTTAAGTTTAGATCTGGTGGTGCGTTGGGTAGGAGAGATGAGATTCTGGATTCTGAGGTGGGTTCCATGTTGAGGGGTATTGTTTATCATCTGATGTCTTAGACCTATGTAGGTCGGTACTCGGGTACGGGAGGTACCACAAGATACATGGAATTATGAGCAGTAGATGACATAGGTCGGGGTTGAGTCGATCTTCAGTTGGGAGTGTAGAATTAGTCGGGGAAAGGCAAACTTCATGCCTTGTGTGTCACAATGGGCCGATGTAATTATTATGAGAATGAAACCATTGGGACGGTTGGGATAATGCAATGGATAACCTTGGAGGTTCCACAGTGGGGTCGAGATCGGACTCGGTACTCAGTGTTAAAGTGAGATATGAGAAATGGGGTTGAGGCTTATGATTTTTAGATGACTGAGGACACTTCTGAGCGAGCATGATTATTCTCTTGTGTACGAGGGCAGAGTGTTGGGAATGCATTTTTCAGATGGGTTCTGATAGCAGTTCAGTGGATGAGCCCTGGTGGGATGTGAACCCTTCCGTTTCTTGGGGCGTGGTTTGGATCGTTACTATGTTTGGCATGAGTGATCGGTAGCCGATTCTTGGATTATGTCTGGATAGAATCAGAGGGGCAGTGAGTTATCAGGGTTTGTTATTCGAGGAGAAAATAAAACGGCGATATCTTGAGTGGGCGGTCTGGCGATGGGCCAGGCCACTAGAGCATCCAGATTTTTGGAAGATCATAGGGGGTACCTTAGCATCAGAATGGTCGGCTTTATTCCGGATTTGGGAGTTCCTGTTTGCATTCAGGTGTCTATAGAAAAGATATCGGTGGGGTATGAGGCCATTTCAGTGGTGCTTTCCGAGCTATAGGTTCGAGCTTTGTGTGGATGAAGAGCGATTTCGAGGGCGAAATCAAATTAAGTGGGGGAAAATTGTAACATCCCGGAAATATAGGTATATCTCTTTAATCCTTCTTCTTTTCCAAAGTTGTCAAAATTAGCCAAAATAGAAAATGGTGATAAGTGGGTACGTTGGGCGTACTGAAGAGTACGTTGCGCATACCCATGGGTGTGCCTTTGACGCGGACTCAACCCAGTACGCGGGGTGTACCTTAGTTTTAGTTGGGCATATTGGGCCCAGACTCAAAACCCTAAATGATACATGAGCACTATATAAAGAACGTTATGGCCTTCACCTCAACCACCATTTTTTAGAGAGTGAAACAATAAGAGAGAGCTAACCTTCGTTCTAAGCTTGTGTGTGTGCTTTTGAGCTTGAAAGTGCCATTGTGTGTTTGAGAAGAAGAAGAGAGGGCCATTGTGGAAGCTAGAGTTGGAGTGCAAGCTTTGGATCTGAGCTTTACAGAGGTGTGAGCATCACTTGGAGGTAAAAAGCTCAGAACTTTCTTCTTCATTTTGGATTTGTGCATTATGGACAAATTTTTAGGGTTTTGTCCTAAGATGGAGACTTTATGAGGAAATGATCTCCATAAGCCTTGATCTGCCCCATTTCAGTATAAGATGTGTTGTAGGTCCATAAAAATCCTATCTTGATCATTAATATTGAGCCATGCATGAGTTAAGGTCTTAATGAGGAAATAAGATAAGAGTTTAGAGTGATTGGTGACCTTTACAGCCATGCAAAGGCTTAAAGGTTTTGACTTTATGGCTTGAGAGGCAGTAGAGTGCCTAGATCTGAGATATGAGCTTGTGTCTTAGCCGATTCAGACCAAAACCATTGAGAGTATGAAATTGGGACTTACGTTGGGCGTAATCCCAGTACGCGCCGCATAGGGGGTCGAGTTCCCCGATTCCAGATAGCCGGAGTACGCCCCGCGTACAAGAGTTGGTACGCCCCGCGTACTTCCTTTTGTTGACTTTCGTTGACTTTTAGGGTTTTGGTCAACATGAGGACTTTTGGGTCAGGGAGGGGTAAAATGGTCTTTTACCCTTCTGTGGGATTATAGGAAGAGTTTAATCTAGCCTTTGTGAGCCGTTATTTATTTGAGGAAATTGTTTATGTGGTTAGGCAGAGGCTAGATCAGTAGTTCAAGTTCGAGATTATTCGAGTTATCCAAGGTGAGTCTTCTCACTATACTTTACCTAGAGTGGTAATTAGAGCTGTGTGACAGAGTACCTTGTATGTTATTTGTACACTGCATTGTTCCTATGTGATTTATGCTATGCATGTTTAAGAGTTTACAGAGTTAGGACCAGAGGGTCCACAGAGTTAGGACCAGAGGGTCCACAAAGTTAGGACCAGAAGGCCCACAGCGTTAGGACCAGAGGGTCTACAAAGTTATAACCTCAAGTGGCTAATATGTGTTGTATGTGGTATTTTGGGGAACTCACTAAGCATTTATGCTTACTGTGTTATGTGATATGTGTTTCAGGTACCATCGAGGATCGCGGGAAGGCGCCGGCATGATTTGTACACACTGATGGAGAATTATGTATTGAGATTCTGGGATATGTTTATTTGAGATAACATTTGACACATTTGAGTTTTGGAATGATTTATGTGAAATATGTTTTGTTTTAAAAATGAAAAATTATTTTAAATTTCCACGTCGTTACACTAACTCATAAGATGAGTTATCACTCTCACTTTTTCTTTATGACTGTTATATGTTTGATTTTATACTTATGCATGTATGTATAAGAATCTTAAGGCATTGAGTGAATGCCATCAAATTATGAGTTGAAGACAAAGCATGATTATACATCTATAACATTTATTTGAGCATGTATGCATATGATTTGCGTATATGTATGAGATATATATAGAACATGTAGCAGAGCATGTGACGAACATAATTTCCTTCGGGAATGAGATTAATATTCCTGTGGGAATCAGATTGATATATGAGATTGATATTCCTTCGGGAATGAGATTGATATATGAGATTGATATTCCTCTGAGAATAAGATTGATATATGAGATTGATATTCCTTTGGGAATCAAATTGATAGTCCTTCGGGAATGATATTGATATATGAGATTGATATTCCTTCTGGAATGAGATTGATATTCCTTCGGGAATGAGATTGATATTCCTTTGGGAATCAGATTGACATATGAGGTTGATATTCCTTCGGGATTGATAATGAGATATGAGTATCTTTCCTTCGGGATAGATGATGAGATATGAGTATGCTTCCTTCGGGAACAATATTGAAATATGAATATACTCCCTCCGGGGATAAACTTGAGAAACGAGTATAATATAAATGTTATTAGTGAAATATTTGATTATATAAATAAATATTAGTTTTATGTAAGTATATGTATTAAAGATAGATAAAAATGTCAAAATAAATGATTAGACCAATGGGGGTATTTGCTCAATTTGCATAATGGTCAAATTAATGAGAGTTTTGATATTGATAAAAGATTGATGTAATCTTAGAGTATAAATAAGTTTTTAATGGGAACAACTTAATGTAGTGAGAGTGGAATAAAATGAGTTAGGGTAACTCAGAAAATTAAGGAAGTTGCTGAATTTGCAGTATTCACGACGTGGCACAGATGAGTCACGATGTGAGAAAGTACAATACCATTTTATTTTGTAATAAAAACTTTTAGTAACGAATCAGAAATGTCATACAACATAGAATACCATATTAAATGAAGATGAAATATATAGAGTATATGAGAGGGAGTATGAGATGAAATATATACATATATGTGAAGCAAATAAGATCGAGAAAGGATATATAGAGTGAGTAAGACTTAACAGAAATAAGATATAATAAAGTACATTATTCTGAGTACAAATGAAATTAAATAGAGTATGAGAGATAGAATAGAGAGGAGAAAAAGTCAAAGACAAAATCAAGATATGGGCAGAATATGTGATGAGTTGGACTCGTAACTACGAGGAGAAATAATAATTATAAGAGAGAAAGTAATAAAAACTTAGGAGAATAACTCACCGGACCTAGTGTCTGATGTAGTAGGGTTTTTTGTGTTTTTGCAAGTAAAAGTAATAGCAGTCGTGGTACTGGAAGAGAAGACAAGAGCACAAAATCAACATTTAGATTGTAGGATGTTATTGTCGTATTCTTCATTTTATATAAATAGATAAAATTTATATTGTGTTTATTTGATTTAACATGGGATATAAAAGTTTAAATTTTGAGTATATTTTTCACATTAATAAATAAAACCTTGATAATTATTATAGATATAAAAGTAATAGCATACGTGGTACCGGAATAGAAGACACGAGCACACAATCAATATTCAGATTGTAGGATGTTATTGTTGTATTCTTCATTTTATATAAATAGATAAAATTTATATTGTGTTTATTTGATTTAACATGGGATATTAAAGTTTAAATTTTGAGTATATTTCCCGCATTAATAAATAAAACCTCGATAATTCTTATAGATTAGATATTTTAGATCGAGGGTGTCACAGAATCAAACTCTAATTTTTTAGGGTTTGGACCCTATTTAAACATCCTTAACTATTTGAGGCTCCTTTATTCATTAGCATCCAACCTCATATTCTACCCATACAAACCCTAATCCATTTTGAAGCATCCTTGAGCCATTAATGTGTGTTTTGGTGTTCATAAAGGAGGGATAAGGAAAGGAGAACACCTTGGAAGCTTGGAGTAACCTTGGATATAGAAGTTTTTTACCCTTCTTCATCTCCAGAAGGTATAAAGTTTATACCTTGATGCTTATTTTGTTAGATCTAGAATTTATGATGCTATTATGTGCTTTTTGTCCCCAAGCTATGGTGTTCTTGAGTATGGCATGCCCTAGACCAAATGAGTTGTCCTTTTGGACGTTTTAGAGTGTATAAGGTCATAAAAATGCAATCTTGGTTACTAGTTTTCTTTCATGCATGGGTTATAGTGTCTTAATGAGTTAAGAAGTTAGGGTTTTTGGTTTTGAGCACCTTATAGCCATGCAAGATCATAAAGTTGGAAACTTTATGACTAAGGACATCAATTGAGGACTAGATATGGATTTTGAATGAAAGAGCTTAAGGGATTAAGCTCTTAATAGAAGGAAATGGTGGCAAACGTGTACGATGGGTGTATGTTATGATACATTGGGAATACGAGGTCAACACCCCGTTTTTTGGTCAAGACCTTGAGTACGCTAAGCGTACAAGCTGAGTACGCTGGGTGTACTTAGATGAGTCAACTCGGCTGACTTTTTGATTTTTCGACTTTGACCATATTTTGACCAAGTTTGATCTAGAGGTATTTTGGGTGTTTTAATTTATAGTTAATTTTGGTCATTTTCCAATGAATAAGTGACCGTTAGATCTTATATTCAGAGCAATGTCCTGTTCAGCTATCTTTTCAGTCTAAGAGGTGAGTTTTCCGTAGTGTACTTATGGGTTGAAGGCACCCATGACGGCCTACTGGGTTATGGATCCTGGTTTAGAGGATGTTACTATGTTGTACTGATATGTTAGAACGGAGTCCTGGCATATAGGATATTGTTATGTGATAGTGATCTGTAGGAGTAACGGGGAGTCTGTAAAACATCCCAAAATTTAAAGACAAAAAATTCATTTTTAATTTGTTTCAAAACATTCGGTCATCATGTCAAAACCATCAAAAGTGTATCATAGTGTAATAATATCATAGTACAAATCCTAAAATCACATAATGCGGAAAATATGGGCGGATGCGGTGCGATCAAGTCGAACCCTTCCCTTTCGAGCTGGAAGTACCTTAAACATTGTAACATCACAAAAATCACAACCAATTTAAACTTTTCAAAACAACCCATTTACTAATAAAAGTGTTTACAAAACCATTGTTCTAATCTATTGGATAAGGCACCCCGAAGATCTCCAATACACAACCCTGATACACTCTGGATGCAGAAAACCTATGTTCGTTGGCGATAGAAACCAGCAACGGACACTCTAACTCCCCAATAGGTATATCAAACTCCCTACTGAATGTATGGGATAGAAAAGACCGACTCACACCTGAGTCAAAAAGCACAAGAGCAGGTAAAGAGTTCACTAAGAAGGAACCTAACATAATCATAAATATACTCATACCATAACATAATCGATAGAACAATAAATAGAATATACCCTTGACAACATATGTCGCTGTCCTAGTATCCACCGCCGTGAGCTAAAAAGTGCGACCTCGAGCCCTCGAGGGCTCTGCCCGGCCCTGGCTCCCATCAATAATCCTTAGGGTAGATGGTGTTGAATCTTGCACTGGGCTAACAGTGACTAAAAGGCATTGGGCCTTCGTACGGCCCACCTAGTTACAGTGATAGCAAATCTTGGTGCTTGGTACTGGAGCCTACTGACGGAGGTCCTTGGCATAATGTCCCTCATTGCCACATTTGTGGCAACCAGATGGAGATCGACAAGAACCCTTATGAACCCTGCCACACTTTCCATAAGTGTGGCCCCTGTGACTCCTAGACCTCGAATCAACAACCTTGAACCGCTTTGCAGTAGGCTGCAACTGCACAGGTGCCTTCCTCCGCTCCCTCGACTAGAGCTCCAACTCAATCTCCCGCCACCTAGTGTCCTTCTGCAACTCCGCAAGCATCCCATAACGCTGAGTAGACACAAACTATCGGATGTTTGTCTCGAGCATGCTCAAGTATCGGGTCATCTGAGCATGCTCAGAAGCAGCAAACTCAGGACAGAACATAGCTCTCTTTGTAAATATCTTGGTGATCTTCATCACTGACTCGATCCCTTGTCTCAAATTCAAATACTCTTGGGCCAAGCTATCCCACTCTACCAATGGATCATATCTTGAGCGAAACATATCAGAGAACTTCTCCCATGATACTGCAGCTCTCTGCTTTGGAGAGTACAAACTAGTAACTAGTCTCCACCAATCCTTCGCTCCAGACCGAAGAAGGTTCAGAGCGTACTTGACCCTCTAGTCAGCTGGGCATGAGCAAGTAAATAAACATCCCTCAACATCTAACAGCCACCTCATGACAATGATCGGATCATAAACACCGTTAAACATTGAGGGCTTCGTATTGTCTGAGTTCTGGTACTGGAAAGCTCTCCCAGCGCCAATCCTTGCCGCAACGATGGTCGTAGTGGCTGTAACAGCGGTAGTCTCAGAATACGCAGCGTAACGATCATCAAAGAATTCCATCATGGCGGTCTTGATAGACCCAAACAACTCTGGTATCTGCCCCCGGACAATGGAAACCACCTCTTCATGGATAATATCCCTAACCCGATCCTCAGTCAATCCCGGCCCAATGTAACATATACGTTATTAACTAGTGTAATTATCGTCTTTTGTAAGCTTGTAAGTGAATATTATTATATAATATATGATTTCGAGCGTTGAGTTCTACCAAGATAGTCTTATGAGACTTGAAGTAAAACTATGTTTAGAATCATTCGGAAAATATTGGAAGTCTTATGAGATTTCGATCAAAAGTCAACTATTGAAATTAACGAAAATATAAAATTGGAAATAATTAAAAATTATGTTATTGAAAGTTGTAGATTATCTCGTTAGAAACATTTAGGCGAAAACCTCATCAAAATCCGAGTTATAACGAAGAAGTTATGACTCGTTAAAGTTTCGAGACAGAAGACCTGGCAAACGTGTCGTGTCGTGTTGAGTTCGTGTCGTGTCAAGACATTAAATAGGTTGAAAGGGCTTGACCCTAACCCGAACCGTTTAATTACCGTGTCGTGTCGTGTCAACCCATTTATTTTCGTGTCAGTTTCATGTTGGGTTTCGAGTTAAAGTCTAGACCTTGTAAATATGTTGTGTCATGTCTGCTTGAAACATTTTAAAGGTTGGAAAGTAGGAGTTATGGATGCAAAAATCAAAAAGTGAAACATTGCAGTTAGGAGATGGAATGAAAAAAAAATTAGTAAGTTTAGAAGGCAAAATGAAAAGAGTTGAAGTTGGGGAGCAAAGGGGATAAGTAGTGAGGATGAGTAAAATTAAGTAACTTTGAAAATTTGAATATTATTTCTAACTCTTGAGTTTGGACCACTACAAGTCTATAACATATAATATATTTGTACAAATATGAAATTTATAATAAATAATATATAATTAAACGGGTCATGTTCGAGTCGTCTTCGAGTTGAAAGTCTTGACCCTAACCCTACCTGTTTAATTATCGCGTCGCGTCGTGTCAACCCGTTTATATAAACGTGTCAAAATCTCTGACCCTAACCTGCTAATTTCGTGTCGGGTTCGTGTCGGGTTTTTGTGTCGTGTCATGTCATGTTTTGTCAGGTCTAGGCACGACGCCGTATGACGTAAAAAAAGAGTTTTCAATAAACTACTTTTTAGCTTTAGTGATCTAAATGAAAGTCATAGTATTCTTTAAACCAAGAATTTTCATAAAAAAAGCGTCCAAATCAGACTTCGTATGAGGAAATTATGATTTTTCTAAGATTCGGCATAGTAGTACACAACCCGGAACTCGAAATAAATATCGAGTGATTTTTGGCCGACACAACCTAAACGAGAATCGAAGGTCTCATCAATATTAGTACAACGGTAGAAAGACAGACGAAAATGGATGTCAGATGAAGAAGTTATGAATTTTTAACGGATTTTCGTGTCCCGGTTTGTTAACAATAATAATATTAAAAATAAAATCAAAATTAGTCGGCGGAGTCTAAGTGAAAGTTGTAGAGCATAATCTCATCTATGCATGGATATAAAGAACATCAAAAACGGAGCTCGTATGCAAAAGATTTGAATTTTTGAAGTTTGTGGTACACATTTCAAAGCTTATCCAAAGGGAGCGCCATGCGTCAGAGGGAACGCCCTGCGTTCGCAGCCATCTGGTCCGGAGTCAGCCACCTAGTACCTCGCATGGATAACACGTACTAAGCTCGAAAGAAGTGAACACATGTCTCACACCTACGCTTTGCGTCCGAAGGAACGCATTCAGACGCCCTGCGTTCCTCGCAGGTGTCAGAACTAGCATTTTAGCTAGGAAATTCTATTCTCATGTAAATATTATCTATTTTAAAGCTTGTACTCTAAGTAAATATCATACTATATGCTCAATCAAAAACAACCCCTGAGTGAAGTCCAAAACCTAATTCAACACCTCTCATATACTCAACTGTGGGTTGAAACCCTAAATTCCCAGCTCAAACCCCTATTGGGCTAGGAATCATTTATTGGGCCTAATGAGCCAATAAACCCTTAACTAAATTCTTTTAAGCTAAGAGTCTTTAGTTGGGCCCTATTTGAACCCACATTCATAAAAACTTTAGCATTTTGGGCCATGTGGGCCTAAAATGGTTTATTTTATTCATAATGGGCCGTAAACTACCTATTGGGCTTCTTTTGGGCCGCGAACCCTCCTAAGGGCCCAATAGGCCGAAAAATATTATTTGGGTTTTATAAAATTCGAACGAAGTCAAGGAATGGCCCAAACTATCTCCTTTCCTTTCTCCTAGCCCATTCTCGGCCCAATTAATTAGATAAAAAAATGAGATTTATTAAGGACTTGACACCTCCTCATTGTCTAATGGTAATCCATGCAATATCCTCCATATATCTAGGACTAAACCTACATGTAATAACCAAACTAACCCCTCTCCCCTCTCTTCTTCTTACCATCGACCCAAACAACCCACCACCACCCTCATTTTCTTTCAAAATCACTCAAACATTTCTCTCATATTTCTCAAAGAGCTTGAAGAAAATCCTTCCTTTCCTCCTTCAAAAGTCATGAATGTGTGAGTGAGTGTTCAAGAGTTCTACACCAAAGATCCCAACTTGGTAAGTTCTTGTTTAAATCTATGGTTTAACTTCAATATTTCATCAAAAATCTCTTCTTAACCCTCATCATTTCATGATCTATGCTCTTGAACTTCATAGACTTCGAAAATCTCCTCAAGGAAACATCTAGGGCCGAAAATCTTCTTCAAAATCTTCATCAAACCAAGAAGAACAACCCAAAGTGAGTTCATACCCCCTATTTTTGAGTTTTACTTTGTTTTGGGGCAGAATGCAAGTTGTCTTGTGTAGATCTATGTGTATATGCATGACTATGTGTGTTTTTCATGATTTATTTGGTGATTATGTGTTGTTTACTTCATAGATCTAAAAATATGTTAAGAATATGAAGTTTATCACTTGGATCTTCATAAAAAACTTGATAAAAGTATGTGTTATCACATTTAATACATGTAAACTTATATATTTGGGATTTATACACTTAAAATAGCAAAAACGAGTGTTGTGAACAAACATGGATAACTTAAACTCAAAAATCAGCCTTTGACAGAAAAGTTTTAGTCTAATCTTGAACTGTTTTGACCCCCTTAATGGTAATATTTTTCAAAACTGTTTTACATGAAAAAAGCTCAGGTTTATACCTTTAAAATGACTAGCCTCACGTTTTTATACGATTTTTCTACAATTTTTGGTGAATTTTACAAAACTGTCTATCATATTTGAAATAATTTCGGACCAGCCTGTGAAGGTGAGCAATTTCACACTAGTTTGAGGCTGTCAAAAATTATGAGAGAAATTCTGAACAAAGTTGACAAAATTTCCAAACTTCCGGAGTTTACGGATCCAAATTTCGGCTTATGATGAGTTTTCTACAAATTTTCCAACAACCGGGTCAGAAAAGTCCAAAACCAGAAAAATGTGTATTTTCACAAAAATCAATCCAAAAATGATATTTTGACAAAAATGGGTTAAAATGTTATTTTTACCAAAAACTAGCAATAAATACATGTTTTGAACAAAAATGGGGACTAAAGTGTTATTTTTACTAAAGTTGGGCCTTAATTGTAAATTTATGGCTTATTGGGCCAAGAACATCATTTTTACAAAAAGTGAGCTTTTTATGCTATTTTAGTAAATAAATTGGCTAAAACTAGCAAGGATAACAACAAACGGGCTAATTAGGTCGATTTCATGTTTATTGGGCCTTAGTGACCCATTAATATGTTTGATAGGTCCTGACTATTCATATGTTTATTGGGCCTTATTGACCCATTAACATGCGCGACGGACCTTGGATACTATTTGCGTACTATTTGGGTCTGTAAATACCTTACATGTGAAATGGGCCTTAGTTGTCCTTTTACATATATTCTGGGCCAATTTTATATAATCTCATTTCCATCGGGCCTTGAAATGACTTACATGTTTAGCGATGCCTTAGTGGTTCACTTACATGGTTCATTGGGTCTGGAAATGAGTTTATACGTTTTTCTTCGCGTAAATTCGATTAAGGATCTAGTGAGACGTGTCGGTTGACACCTATTGAGTGTACGATCGTAGCCTGTAGTTATAACCAGAGTCTTTTGGAGGGAGAGCGGGGATTTGTGTATAGATCTATACGGGGATGACACCCCACACCTGAGCTGTTCGTTACAGTTAGACTAAATCAGTCTAGGCTGACGAAAACCTTATTCTATTTTCCGTCGCTGTCCAACAACGCCAAAACAAGCAAAATTGTCATTATTTAGTATGGTTATAACAACTCAATTAGAGGAATTAACGTTGTACATTTACGGGAGACCATTCTCTTTTCTCTTTGGATTACTCAGGAACATACTCATACTGGTACTCAACCTTGGGGGTTGGTTGGCAGCATTCTCTTTTTCAGACAACATAGGGTTGTCTGGGGGCATTCTCTTTACATTTTCTGCATTATCTTTATACATTCTAATAAACAATAACACGCATGCATTAATACAAGATCTGACACAAACATACTAAACTTTTCAGAAAATATAGGATTTTCTGGTGGTTTCAAAGTTATACAAATCATTTTCACAAACATGCTTATGATATCACCAACATTTTATGTTGACCTTTTTAAATTAACTTGTATTCTCAGGAAACCATTGAAGCAGGTTGAGCGGATCAAACTAATGGATATTTTGTTATATTTTGTTTCATCATACTTTGACTATTTTGGCATGTAATTTTGAAATACAATACTCGATGTAAATAATGAATGTTGTTATATTATATGTGTGACGATGATGATGTTATATTTCAATTATATACTCTGTGATGATACTACAACAATGGAGTCACGCTCAGGCCCCCGGACGTTTCCGACGTCTGGTTCGGGGGTGTGACAGCAGGTATGCCCTGCACTCCGAAGTCAGCAGCCTTCTATAAATTAAAAGCGAAGCCTTCCACGTTTTGGTTACAAAATTCACTCTTTTATATCGTATTTCATCTCTTAAACTCTCCTAACACCCCCGAGGTCTAGGGATCATCCCTAACACCTAAAGCAAGTCCCGAAGCCCCGAAGTTCCTGAGAAAATAATTTTATCAGTTGAAACTCTACCCCCGAAGCAAGTCTAGGGATCCTTTCTGCTGAGGCTCCAACCCTACCCTCAAATCTATCATAGATCCGAAAAATAGCTGGAGCAGGTGCACTCACTGCTCCTCCTATCCTCATCGGATAGGCGACCCTCTTGTGGCCCACTTGATCGCAGTGAAAACATAACGGGCTTGCCCCCACTGAGGACAATCCCTGCTGACATGATCAACCCTGATACACTTGTAGAAACCCATACCCCTGGAACGACAAGATCCATCATGTAGTTCCCGGCACGTTCTGCACTAAACCCCAGCCCTGCTGCCCCCTCAATCGATGATTCGAAGTCTTGGGTCTCTTCCCAGGACCTTCCCCTGCCTACAACTGATCTGACCCCCTCTTCCCCAGGTGCTCCAAATCGATATCCTGCTCACATAATGATATAGTGCGAGCTCCAACGATAGCCATAACCTTAGCGAATCCCCTCCTTAACTGAACCAAAGATCACATGAGTCTGCTCCAAAATACCGCGGGTAATCTTCGACGAGATGAATTCCTACATCTACTCACTAATCGGCTCAGTAGTTGCACCTAAGCTGGAACCAGAACCTGAACCCCCTCCCTGAGCGCTCAACTCCATACTAAAAAATATTAAGCGAAAGGTCAGAACATACCCAAGAATCCTCATCCCACAGGCTTCCTAGATTTTCCAAGACTCTCCCCAATTCGAGTATGAATCCTGTGCTTTCAGTAGTACGGGCCCAATACTACCTTCCACACCTATCCATACTTTCCTCAAATCCATATACTAAACACTCGCTACTCAGTGCAACAAAACCCACTGAAGCAATTCCTAGGCCTTCCTAGGTTCCCAGCCTCAGCCTGCCATCAACTGCTAAAGAACTTCTCATAATGCCAGCCACCCACCTCATGAATACAATCATATTCACTTAGTAACTAACTCCCATCACCTAAGAGTTCCACAAAGCACAAAGGAAGCAACATTCGTGCAGTAAAACTCCAATCCATAAAACGATCATAAGACACTCAACCCCCACACCACAACTCATGCTAGAAATTTCCACCCCCTCTGCCGGTTGCCTTATGCATGCAAATTATACACAAACATGATCAAATAAACTGTCGAATAAAAGACTCTACCCTAGGACCACAACCAGACAAGGAACAGGAAATAAGGCCAAATCAATTATTCTAGGGCTATAAGATCCTAATTGTATACAATTTTTTAAAGCATACACTTAGCAATTACTAATACCAATAGGTATTCCCATTCTTGCATAGCATCCAATACTCCTAAGGCTACAAGGCATCACATACCAGGCCAATCTATCACTGACTAATCAGCACTAGCATGCAAGTCTACCAACTCATACAATAGACATACAGATGCATCTCTCCTAGTATTCTATCATGCAAAAACTGAGCAGATCCTTAACCCTAACTAGCATGCGATTTACGGATTCATAAATCAAATCATATTAGATAACATGTATAGGTAATTTAGGAAAACCCTACTTGAGCTTGGTCGATTGCATGCACCACACCCATTCTTGTATTAGAAAACTTGTTTTTCCCCTTTTAAATCATTTTCTTCCATTTTTAAAACTTACCAAATCCTCAGTGTGAGTCCAGACACACCCGAGAGTATGTCTGAATCCCTCAAACCAAGGCTCTGAGACCAACTTGTAACGTCCCAAAAATAATGACATAAAAATTTTCATTTTCAGATTAACAAATCGTTAATACATATATTTCCCATAAAACCAAGGGAATCATGATTTAGCAAAATATCATTAAATCAGAGTAATTCATAGAATGCGAAAACATGTGGTGTATACCCTACAATCATCCCGAACTCTTCCATTTGAAAACCGAAGTACATGAAACATAAATTGAAAATCGTAAACACAAAGCTTAGTGAGTTCCCCAAGATACCACATAACACACAACCACAAAATATCATGAGATATACATATAATTGCCATGGGCTGCCCCCATGGACTTTACCTGGAATGCCATAGGCTCCCCCATGGTCTGATATCCAAGTGTCATGGGATCCCCCATTGTCTTTACCTAGAATGCCATGGGCTCCCCCATGCTCTGATATCCATGTGTCATGGGCTCCCCCCATGGTCTTTACCTAGAATGTCATGGGCTCCCCCATAGCCTGATATCCAAGTTCCATGGGCTACCCCCATGGCTGTTAATGCAAGTATCACAGAGACAACTAACATTCCACATAACAAGTAATGGGCCGACATTGGTGCCTTCGACCCATGGATATAGTGAGAAGACTCACCTCAGACAGTTGAAACCCACAGATACTCTCTGATTGTAGATTCACTAGAAACCCTGCACTATCAAACAAATAACACCCAATTAACAATTAGGTTCCAAACTCGAAAATCAATCATCCATATATGGGATAAAAAGACCATTTTACCACTCACCTAGTTTGGTCCAAAACTAAGTCCCAAACTCCTAATCATAAAGGTCCACAAACCAACAACCATCCAAAGCCCACTTATGGCTAAATTTTCCAAATTGGGCCCAAACCTTACTTGGGCCTTACCCTAAAGCCCATTAGCTTTTCCCTAATCCAAAACACGTATTCTTAGATGGCCCAACTAAGCCCCCAAGCAACCAAGCACATAAGATAGCCCAACCCGATGCCTAACCATACAAGGCCCAAACATACCGAGTACATGGGGTGTACAATCACGTCCGCGCAACGTACTCACTTGGAGGATTGTACGTTAAGCGTACCTGCTAGTACGCCCAACGTTCTCTCCCTATTCAGCCCAAACTTGATTTTTCACTAAACCCATTAAGACAAAGCTCCAAAATGCAGATCTGAATTCCTTAAGCTAGATTATCATGTAAAGTTGCCAACTTTACGTTCACACATGGCTAAAAGAAGATTTTAAGCTTAAAAGGGACTTAATGGTTGACTTAATGCATGCATGACACCAAATACAGATAAAGCTTGCACCTTTATGCTCAAGGCTACCAAAACAAACTTAGATGTGAAAGGACCAGCCCAAAAACAACCTAACTCGTCCTTAAGCCAAGATGCAAACTTGATACCTCAAAAAGTTTCCCCACAAGATGATAATTCTGGATCTAAATCCTTCCCACCAAGCAAAACAGCTTCAAGCTTATCTTCTTTCCTTCCCAAGGGAAAAAATGAGCACCAAATCATTCTAATAGCTCAAGAACACCACCAAGAGGCTACAAGGGTCGATTTAGGGTTTTTAGGGTATGGGGCTAGCTTAGAAATGAACCACGGGGACTAACATAAAGCTTATATAGGCTACATCACTAGAAATTAGGGGCTCACACTAACCCTCGTACGCCCAGCATATGAGGTCTTGCACCTTGATCCCAACCTCGCAGTACACTAATCGTACTCCTCATTACGCATGGCATAACCCCTTTTGCATATGTACACTCCGCGTACTAGGGGTTCCCTCTAACCCTAACATATTTCGAAGGCCATAACTTCCTTGATACAATTTCAATTCCGACCATCCTTATATCCATGAAAAGGTAACAAGAAGCTCTATGCTCTAAGAAACTCCCTTACAATATCCTGAACAAACATCCAATTTCCATAAAACCCCGTGCTGGAAAATTACCAAAATACCCTTGGCTCAAAAAACTAACTCCGAATACCCGAATCAACCACATCCCATCACTCACACCCAAATGGGTAACGATTCAGAACAGGGCATTGCATGTATATATTAAATATTTGTTAATATGTAACAATATTTTAGGCATGCCAAGGTTCGAACTATGGACCTCATGTTTGAATTTTCACACTTTAACTACTCAGATCCCCTCACATAGGCAACACCTATAGGGGAAAGTTAGGCAATGGCCCATGACCTCATAATTGGTTTGGGTCTATTCTCTACAAAACCTTGTTTCATAATTATAGGAAAACATATGTTTTTTTGGAAATCCCTTTGGAAGGGGGGAAAGGAAAGAAATAAATTGAAGGCACTTTGGAGGAACATGAAAAGACCAATTATCTTGTTTTTTTACACAACTTAAAAGAGCAACGTGTAACGATGCAAAATTTTAAACGAAAATTTTCATTTTCAAACACAACATTACTCATTTCATAAATTCTCAAGAACTCGTATGTCTCAAAGTCAACATTATTCACAACAAAAGTCAATTCCCAGAATCCACTTCATGTCCTGAGCAGGTGTGTACAATCATGTCGGTGCCTTCCCGCGATCCTCTGAGGTACCTGAAACACATAGCACATAACACGGTAAGCACGAATGCTTAGTGAGTTCCCCAGAATACCGCATACAACAATTTCGCCACTCGAGGCTATAAATCTGTAAGACCTTCCGGTCAGTGTGTATCAACGGGACCCTCCAGTCCCATAACTCGTTGGACCCTACGGTCCGGTCTAGTTCGTTGGACCCTCTGGTCCGGTCTGGTTGAGAACCCTCCGGTCTCACTACTCGTTTGACCTTCCGGTCCGGTCATAATGTAGCACAGTTCATCGAACCCTTCGGTAAAGTATAGTGAGAAGACTTACCTCGTAAGATAGCTAGTAAAAATCAGGCAAGCACATAAGACCCTCTGGTCACACATAATTACCACTCTAGGTAAAGTATAGTGAGAAGACTCACCTCGTAAGGTAGCTAGTAAAAATCTCATGCTCGATATCCTCGATCTAGCCTCCGCCTATCACAAGGTAAATATTTCTAATTAATATGCTCCTTACACTCTTATCTCTGAAAGGTGGGTAGAAGACCATTCTACCCCTCCCTGACCTCTTTCACTCATTTTGACCAAACCCTAAGGTCAACAAAAGTCAACTCCAGTCAATAGTCCAACTTTGACCAGACTCGTCGAGTGTACTCGGGAGACTCGTCGAGTCCAGTCGATTCTTGGTAACCTCAGAAAGCTCCAACTCAACAAGCTAACCCTTAACTCGTCGAGTCACCACATGACTCAATTCATCGGGACAAACCCTGGGCTATTCGCCGAGTCAACTGCTCGACTCGGTGAGTCTATTCAGACAATTTTAGTGCAAGATACTTTCCCAAAATCTAGATCTATGCTCTCAAAGCCCATTAATCACGTAAAGATTCAATTTTTATGTTCATGCATCACACATATAGCTCTATTTGACAAAATAATCCTCATAATGGTGGTTTAGGCTCAATACTCTTATGTGACCACATAAAGCTGGGATCATGGGACTCTCTGGACCTCTCAAGGTCCAAATCTGATGTCTAAGCCTCAAAGGGACTTCACATACATCATAAATCAACTTAAAAGAGCGTAAAGAAACCCTAAATTCATGAGATCTACTAATCATACGAAAACAAGTATTGATTTATACCTTAAACAACAGCTTTGAATGGAATAGTAGTAGATTTGAGCCCCTCCAGACAATTTAGCTTGAACACTCTTTTTCTTCCTTGCAAGAATGCACCAAGATGATGAAAATTAGCTCCCTCTTTCTCTCTATGCTCTCTGGATCGATTAGGGTCTCTCAAGGGAAGTGTGGCCGCAAATGAAGGCCATAAGGGCCTTTAAATAGGTCACAAACCCGGACAATTAGTGTTTTCCTCAGCAGCGCTGACTCGGTGAGTCAGATACCCGACTTGTCGAGTCCATTCATTAAACACGTCACCAAGTCGCGATCCTACTCGACGAGTTGGGGCACCAACTCGTCGAGTCCCTCCAAAATCCTTAAATTAAATATTTAAAATAATACCTAGAAAACTGGATGTTACAATTCTCTTCTACTAGAATCAGACTTCGCCCTTGAAGTCCTGCTCCGCAAATAGCTCAGGTACTGCTCCTGCATCTCTGATTCCGACTCCCAAGTCAAATTGGACCCCTTCCAATGTTTACACTGGACCTGAACCAGGGGCACTTCCTTGTTCCTCAAAACCCTCACCTTCCGATCTTTGATCCCGATCGGCCTCTCAATGTAATTCAGGCTCGCCTCCACCTGAATGTCCTTTAGTGGTACTACTGCTGTTTCGTCGGCCACACACTTCCGCAATTGGAACACGTGGAAGGTGTTATGAATCTGATTCAACTCTTCAGGAAGCTCCAAATGGTAGGATACCTTCCCCACCCTGGCAGTCACCCTGAAAGGACCGATGTACCGGGGTCCCAACTTTCCTCGTTTTCTGAACCGGATCACCCCTTTCAAAGGGGAAACCTTCAGAAGTACAAAATCTCCGACTTGAAACTCAATCTCAGATCGTTGCCTATCCGCGTAACTCTTCTGACGAGTCTGAGCCATTAGTAACCTCTGTCTGACCTGCTGAATCTGCTCAGTCGTCTTCAACACTATCTCAGTGCTGCCCATAACTCTCTGCCCCACCTCTCCCCAATAGATGGGAGTACGACACCTTCACCCATCCAAGAGCTCAAAGGGAGGCATACCAATGCTCAAGTAATGGATATTGTTGTAAGAAAACTCAGCCACGGGTAGGTATGTGTTCCAACTCCCACCGAAATCCATAACACATGCTCGAAGCATGTCTTCGAGTGTCTGAATCGTCCGCTCACTCTGTCAGTCTGTTTGCGGATGGTATGCAGTATTGAAATGTAAGTGCGTGCCCAACTCCTTGTGAAATTTTTTCTAAAACATGGAAGTAAAAAGCACGTCTCGATCTAACACTATCAAGATCGGCACTCCATGCCAAGATACCACGTCTCTCACATAAATCTCGGCTAACTTCTCTACAGAAGAGCTCTCACTAATAGCAAGGAAGTGAGCACTCTTCGTCAATCAATCCACAATCACCCAAATTGCGTCAACTCCACGCGCCGTCCTTGGTAACTTGGTGATGAAATCCATAGAAATTTGTTCCCACTTCCACAGGGGAATCTCCAAGGGCTGCAATGGACCGTGTGGACACTGGTGCTCTGCCTTGACCCGGCGACAGGTCAAGCACCTCTCAACTACCCATGCAACATCCCTCTTCATACAGGGCCACCAATAATCCCTTTTTAAGTCCAAATACATCTTAGTGGCCTTGGGATGGATCGAGAATTTCGATCTATGCGCCTCCTCCATTCGTATGCTGTGTGCTCCGCCCGCAAAGGGCACCCAAATCCACCCTTGAAAGGTCATAAGCCCTCGGCTATCCGTCACAAACTTGGATACTTGCCCAATCACCCACTCCTTCTTGCGGTTCTCCGGACTTACGACCTCCGCATGGGCCTCTCGAATGGTATCCAATACCAGAGTCGTCACTGTCATCCTCATGCATATATCTCGAATCAGGGAACTTTCCTTCCATCGAAAAGGGGCATCAGAAACCACGTTAGCCTTGCCCGGGTGATACAAAATCTCACAGTCATAATCTTTTACCACGTCCAACCACCTCCTATGGTGCATATTCAGGTTGGGCTGATCCATCAAATACTTGAAGCTCTTGTGGTCCGTGTATACGGTACATTGAACCCCGTACAAATAATGGCGCCAGATCTTGAGGGCGAATACCACTGCCCCCAACTCTAAATCATGGGTGGGATACCTCGTCTCATGAGGCTTCATCTGCCTCGATGCATATGCTATCACGTGCCCTCTCTTCATAAGCACCACACCTAACCCCGATATAGATGCATCACAGTAAACCACAAAGTCCTCCATCCCCCCAGGAAGAGCTAACACCGGAGCTTCGCACAATCTTTGGTGAAGAGTCTCGAACGAGGTCTGCTGATCGGGACCCTAAGTAAAAGCAACGCCTTCCGGGTCAAACTGGTGAGAGGAACGGTGATCTTGGAGAAATCTTTAATAAATCTCCGATAGTAGCCGGCCAACCCCAGAAAACTCCTGATCTCGGTGGGGGATCTCGGCACCTCCCAACTCATAACCGCCTCAATCTTGGCCGGGTCGACCAAAATCCCATTCTGAATAATGAGGTGTCCCAAGAACTGGACCTCTCGTAACCAGAAATCACATTTGGACTCCAATAGCTAACTATAAGTCTATTTTTAATTCCTTTTATTATAGAGATTTATAGTGTTCGGTTTATCATAACTTCTTCTCGCGAAGTCAAATTCAGACGTTCTCTATATTTTTGGAATCGTATGGACGTATAATTTTATTTATACTATAAAGTATGTATGAAAGTTCATATTTATATTAGAATTATCATGAAATACATTGTGAGTTTACTACATTATTTGTTTTGACAAAATCACATTACATGATTGGTATAATCACATGTGATTGTTATTGACCTAATTTTAACTACTGTTACATTCTCCCCTGTTGAAGTAAATTTCGTCCCGAAATTTATTTTGTACCAGGTACCATCAGAGGGTCCTGGATAGCTTCCCTTCTTCCTATTATGAATGCCCTGCCTCGGCCTAACTTCCTTGACTCCTTAACTTTGGACATTCCTTCTTGATATGTCCAATTTCACCACACTCAAAACACACTCTTCCTCCATCATAGCCTGTTCTAGTGTTTGTTCCTTGATTTTCTATTATAGGTGTTGTGCTCCTTTAGTAACTGGCAGTGTGTCCCCTCTTTTTGCACTTCATGCAAATATAACAGTCACCTGCATGCTGATGGTTGCATTGACTGCACCATGAACAGTTACCTAGGTGATGACGATTACAATGAGTGCACCTTGGGAGTTTTCCAACATACTTCCTTGGTTGTACGCGTATTGTTGTTGTGGCTGAATAGTTAGATGCCACATCTTGTCTCTCCTCAGATGATTGTACGGGATTCTTCCCATTAAATTTGCGCTTGTTCGTTCCAGATTCGGGAGACTCAGCTATAAATCCCACTTGGATTTCTGTGCTGGTTAGCTGATGAGCTATACGCTTTGCACTGTCATATATTGTAGGCTTCGATGCAATCACCATTCCTTTGATTTGCGATGCTAGACCCCAGATATATCTCTCGTCTTCTTGTACTCTGGGGTTACAAGCGCCGGACACATCACTGCAAGATCATCAAATCTAGCGGTATAATCTTTTATCTCTGAACCCTTCATGGTTAGGGTCCACAATTCTTGTTCCAACTTATATATTTCCTCTCTAGGACAATACTCCTCTACTAGCATCCTCTTCATCTCTTCCCATATCATGGAATTGGCAGCATCAATACCCATTGTATTCACATGGTTGTTCCACCATGTAAGTGTTGCATCAGCGAAGGTACACGCAGCAAATCGTACCTTACATTCATCCGGACATAAGCTTATTTGAAATACTGATTCTACCTTTTCAATCCACCGGGTTAACCTAACAACCCCTTCTGTTGCATGGAAGCTCTTAGGTTTGCAATTCATAAAATCCTTGTAGGTACACATTCTGGCGGTCCCTACATTGCCTTCACTTCTAACTCCACCTCTTGTGACATTAGCTAGAGCTGCAGCGATTCTCTGAGCTATGATTTCTTCAAGTTCTGCTGAACTTATTGGAGGGTTTGTTTCTGGTGGTGGTGGTTGTGGTTGTTGTTGTTGTGGTTCTGGTCGTCGGTTAAGGTTTAGCCGAGCGCTACTTCTTCTAGGCATTTTGTTTAGTTCCTATACATTTTGGATCACCATGTGTTTAGTCTATCAAATATTACTCCCAATTTAAATAGTTCATATGATCTGATCGTAATAAAATATAGTTGTACACCTACACCTAGTTGTGATAAGATCTATGCACATATGAACTTTAGTTGGAATATCTTATCTATATCCTTGATATCAAAAACATTTCGGGTATTTAGGTGTATTCTCATCGCGGGCTTGAGTCTTCATATATGACTCTATATTTATTATTTGTTGTATTCATGCTCTATTAATTATTGTTTGTTACTTCAGGTCTAGCTGATAAGGCACCGGCTAGTCAGGACAGTCGATGGGCAGAATCATTTTAACATATAGCCGTTCTAAAATCCAGCAACCCAAATCGACATGTCTATCCTTGTCACCGCTCCCGTAAGTAGTCCTTTAGTAGTATAATTAATAATACTTTATATTTGTAGGCTAAGGGATATACCTAAACCTAACAGAGTAAGCCCTAAACTATAGTCGTGCTTTCCTAAGAAAGTACTAATTCACTATAGTTAATAGCTCTAATACCAATCTGTCAGACCCCGGCCGTCGGCGGAAACATCGGAAAATGTAACGTCATTTCTTGTATCATAGTTATCAACTTCCTGAAAACACATGCAATTTAAAATACGTCAACATAAAGTTGGCGAGTCCACAGGTTTTGACTCCATATAAAAATAATACATTTTCTCAAGTTCGAAAGTATAGTTTTGAAAGTATCATTTTGACTTTCCAATGTTTAGTATATATATCCTAGGTATAATAGTTTACTTACCAAATAAGTATATACCTATAAGTCTCATATATTATAAATATAAATGTTTGTAATTCCATACAAACTAAGTAGCTACGTATAAATCTTATTTCAATTCTATACGAGTAAAACCGCTACGTATAAATCTATTTCAATTCTATACGAGTAAGTAGGATAGGTATAATGGTCTACTTAATATACAAGTAATATACCTACTAGATTCTTATACTTAGAGTATAAGTCTTTGGGAAACTTATACTTAACATTCATACTTGTATATCGACAAACTATAATGCTTCTAAAGTTATGCCACCATGAGTCTGTAACTATGATTGTATGACTTAGTTTTTTACCTCTGGTTATTATTACAAGGATCACACCTTACGGTAGTACAAGGATCACACATTGCGGTAGTACAAGGATCACACCTTGCGGTAGTACAAGGATCACACCTTGCGGTAGTACAACAACTATAATTAGAATTAAAACCAGGTTTTGTCTTGACATAAAACTAATAGAAACAACATATAACATACTTGGTTTTATCTTGACATAAAACCAATAATAACAACATACTTATCAATTAACATATAGAACTTCCGAGTATAACTCTGGAACTGTATCGCACACAACATATATATATATATATATATATATATATATATATATATATATATATATATATATATATATATATATATATATAGAATCCTAAGTATAACTCAAGATCTACATTAGCATACTACTATAACAATAACATGCTAACAACTTTATGATAGTTGTATACTTTCAGATACGAAATAACTATATCCCGGTTATTATAACTATCTACGTTGATACTAATATACTATCATATAGACATAATAATAACGTATATATAATATTTAGCATGCGTTTCCCCCCGAAATATTAGAAGGTGGGGCCGTGACACTAACCTTTGTAGCGTGATTTTATGTTATCTAAGCAGAAACGGTCAGCGGTACGAGGTCGTCGGGGTTCGGGAAGCGAAACGGCTTCAGTAAACGAGAGAGAGAGAGAGAGAAAAGAAATGGTGTAAGGAGATAGGAGGCCAGAATTGCTATTTATAGGCTGATTTTTGGCCTCTCACGACGTGAGAATGATAGATTCACGTTGTGAGTTATAGCAAGAGTCATCCGGTAGCTTTAATGCGTGTTTTCTAGCCTCGATTCGTGTCCTGCAGCATCCTCACGTCATGAGAAAACCTTGCTCACGTCATGAGGTTTGGGTTATCGTTCCATAGAATTCTAGCTTCGAAATGTGGCGGTTTGACTCCTCACGTCGTGAGTTTTTATGCTCACGTCGTGAGTTCAATCAAATTAGGGTTTTTTGACAGCGACATCTTCAGAAGGCCATAACTTTTGCATACGAACTCCGTTTTTGACGTTCTTTATATCCACGCGTAGGTATTTACGAGTACTACAAATCTCTTTTAGACTCCAATAGCTAATTATAAGTCTATTTTTAATTCCTCTTATTATAGAGATTTATAGTGTTCGGTTATCATAACTTCTTCACGCGAAGTCAGATTCAGACGTTCTCTATATTTTTGGAATCGTATGGATGTATACTTTGATTTATACTATAAAGCATGCATGAAAGTTCATATTTATATTAGAACTATCATGAGATACATAGTGAGTTTACTACATTATTTTTTTTTGACAAAATCACATTACATGATTGGTATAATCACATGTGATTGTTATTGACCTAATTTTCACTAGTGTTAAAGTGTTCCTATAAAGACTTCACCAACTGTAAGCCTAGAGTCTTCAACGGAATTGGTGGAATCATTGCTCTGTCGCAATGGTTCAAAATGATGGAGTCGATCTTTGAGATCTGCTCATGTACTGAAGGGAGCAAAGTGAAATTTGCTGCTTGCACCTTCTCAGTTAGAGCCCTGACATGGTGGAATAGCCATTTCAAGTCACTAACACGAATAGTGGCTAATGCTATGGGATGGGAAGCGTTGAAAGAGCTTATGATCGAGGAGTATTGCCCGAGGGGCGTGGTTCAAAAACTTGAACAAGAACTCTGGAGCCTGACCACGAAGGGCTTCAGCATAGTGGCTTACACTGCTAGATTCAGTGATCTGGTGGCACTATGTCCAAATATGGTTCCCACTGAGGGAAAGAAGGTTGAGAGGTAAATTAGGGGGCTGGTTCCTCCATTTTAGGGGAATGTCTTAGCTTCAAACCCCACTACTTTCGACAGTGCCAAGCGATTGGCACAGCGTCTCATTGATCATGCAGTTCGCACCCCGACAACGGCAACAACCCTGGCAATCTCAGAACCCTCCAAAGCCGCTGACAACAAGCGGAAGTTCTGGGATAACAAAAAGAACAAATTGGCGCAGAACTTTGCTAAGAAGCAGGAAGTTATGGATGTTAATGCCACGGTTGCACCTGCTGCTACTGCGCCAAGGAAGCAGTATACAGGAAATTTCCCCAATTGCAACAATGTAGTTTCCACCATAATGGTGCCTGCCGGGAAATGCAGTGTGCTAACTGCAACAGGAAAGGGCACACTACCCGTTTCTTCAAGGCTCCGACGAGGCCAATTAACCAAGTCCCCGAAATTGTTGTGGGCCAGGCTTGCTACGGTTGTGGCGAGGTTGGTCATTTCAAAAGGGACTACCCGAAGGCAGGAAATGTTGGCGGAGTGGGAAGGATTCTAGCAATAGGCCACGAGGAAGTCGTAGTTGATCTTACTGTGGTTACTGGTACGCTCCTCCTCGATAACCCATATGCATGCATACTATTCGATAGTGGAGCGGAGAGGAGTTTCGTGAACCAAAAATTTGCTCACTTACTTAAACAAAACCACGTGCACTAAATGAATCATTCACTGTCGAAATGGCTAACGGAAAGACTGAGAGCACTAACAGTATATTCATAGGATGTACTTTAACTCTAGATAGCCATTCATTTCCGATCGACCTAATGTCGGTCTCAATTAAAAGTTTTGACGTCATAATTGGCATGGACTGGTTGAGTCTTCATCGTGTTGACATCATGTGTTATGAGAAGGTCGTCCGCCTTAATCTACCGTCTAGCGAAACTTTAATTATCTATGGTGACAAACCCGACACGATCCTTCGCATCATCTCAAGTATACAAGCTCAGAAGTACCTACGAAAAGAATATCATGCATTCCATGCTCATGTGGTAGATATGAGCCAAGAGACAAAAGACATAAAGAAAATCCCTTAAGTACATGACTTTCTCGACATCTTTCCAGAAGAACTACCAGGATTTCCACCACAGCGTCAAGTCGTGTTCTGAATTGACTTAGCTCCTAGGGCTACCCCAGTAGCCAAATCGCCCTATCATCTAGCACTAGCTGAGATGCAGGAGCTATCCGGCCAACTTAACGAATTGCTCAACAAGGGCTTTATTAGACCAAGTTTCTCACCTTGGGGAGCACCGGTCTTGTTCGTAAAGAAGAAAGACGGATCGTTTCGCGTGTGCATTGACTGCAGAGAACTAAACAAGCTTATTATCAAGAATCGCTACCCTCTACCTCGCATTGACGACTTATTCGATCAAATTTTACTTTTCTAAGATAGATCTACGATCCGAGTATCACCAGTTACGTGTACTAGAGGAGGATGTTCCCAATACAGCCTTCCGAACTCGCTATGGACACTAACGCACCAGCTATATTCATGGATCTAATGAATAGGGTGTGCCGTCCATACTTGGATCCGTTTGTCATTGTCTTCATCGATGACATACTTATTTACTCCTAAAGTAAGGAGGAGCATAGTCAACATCTACGAAGAGTCTCAAAAACATTAAGATCGGAGAAGCTCTATGCGAAGTTCTCTAAGTGCGAATTTTGGATTCGAAGAGTCGAATTCTTGGGTCACGTTGTTAGCGAAAAGGGAATTCACGTGGACCCTTCCAAAATAAAGGCCATTGAGAACTAGTCAGCACCGAAGACACCTACAGAAATTTGTCAATTTCTAGGTTTCGCTGGCTACTATCGCAGGTTCATATAGAACTTCTCTAGCATCACAAAACCGCTTACTACATTGACCCAGAAAGGCGTGGCCTTTGACTGGGAAGAGAAACAAGAGAAGGCGTTCCAAAAACTGAAACAAGCCTTGTGCACCGCACCAATCTTATCCCTCCCAGAACAAATAGAAGATTTCATAGTGTATTGCGATGCGTCCAACCAAGGGTTTGCCTGTGTTCTTATACAAAGAGGAAAGGTCATTACCTATGCCTCAAGACAGCTAAAGACACACGAAGTCAACTACACCACACACGATCTTGAGTTAGGAGCAGTTGTATTTGCTCTGAAGATCTGGAGACACTACCTGTATGGTACAAAGAGCACTATCTACCACAAGAGCCTTTAACACATATTCGATCAGAAGGAGCTCAATATGAGACAAAGACGGTGGGTCGAGCTACTCTATGATAACGAATACGAAATTCGTTATCACCCAGGTAAAGCCAATGTGGTAGTTGACGTCCTAAGTCGGAAAGAATACTTTGGTCGTAGAGTCAAATCTTTGACTATGACCATCCATTCGCATTTCTCCACACAAATTAAAGAGGCTCCACTAGGAGCCTTGAAACCTGAAAATGTGGCGGGTGACTCCCTAAGAGGGATGGATAAAAACCTAGAAATCAAGGGCATCGGAGCCTTATATCTCATGGACCTATCTGGACACCGAGACACGGTGGTTTCAGAGACTTGGTCATGTCAGAAGCGCACAACACTAGATATTATGTCCACCCAGGTTCAGATAAGATGTATCTGGATCTTAAAAGTTATACTGGTGGCCTAACATGAGAGCAGAGATTGCTAACTTCGTGAGTAAATGTCTTACTTGCGCCAAGGTTAAGGTCGAGTACCAGAAACCCTCGGGTTTACTACAGCAACCTGAGATACCAGAGTGGAAATGGGAGCAGATTATTATGGACTTCATAAACAAGTTGCCCAAGATAACGGATGGACTTGATACCATTTGGGTCATCGTCGATAGATTGACCAAATCCGTGCAATTCCTAGCAATCAATGAGACTGAAAAGATGGAGATACAACGTACGATCTCCCTAATGTATGTACTAGTCGGTTTCTCCATCTTGTCAGTCTCCTTGATTGGTAGGAAATACGCAGATTTGGTCAATCTGTCGACGATGACCCAAATGGTATCCAGTCTACCCGTTGTCTTGGGTAACTTAGTTATAAAGTCCATAGTAATCCGCTCCTATTTCCATTATGGTATCTCAGGTTGCTGTAGTAAACCTGAGGGTTTCTGGTATTCGACCTTAACCTTGGCGCAAGTAAAACATTTACTCACGAAGGTAGCAATCTCTGCTTTAATGTTAGGCGACCAATATAACTTTTTAAGATCCAGATTCATCTTATCTGAACCTGGGTGGACGGAATATTGAGTGTTGTGCGCTTCAGTCATGACCAAGTCTCTGAAACCACCATGCTCGGTGTCCAGATACAGTCCATGAGATATAAGGCTCCGCCACCCTTGACTTCCAAGTTTTTATCCATCCCTCTCAGGGATTTACCCGCCACATTTTCAGGTTTTAAGGCTTCAAGTTTAGCCTCCTTAATTTGTGTGGACAAGTGTGAGTGGATAGTAATAGTCAATGATTTGACTTTATGACCAGAGTATTCTTTTCAACTTAGGGCGTCAGCCACTACGTTGGCTTTACCAGGATGATAACGAATTTCGCATTCGTAGTCATTTAGTAGTTCTACCCACCGTCGTTGTCTCATATTGAGCTTCTTATGATCGAATATGTGTTGAAGGATCTTATGATCTGTAAAGATAGTGCTCTTTGTACCATACAGGTGTTGGATTAGTGTCTAACTCCATAATTATTTTGGGATGTACTTGACCCGATTATGAGCATGATCCTTTTGGGCTGCCTTCACCATAGCAACTTGTAGGATGAATTAAGGACAAAGAGGATTAATTATGATTTATTAATATATTATGAGAATAATATATTAAAGGAGAAATCATATTGGTTAATTAATATTAGTCAAGAATTAATTAAGAATTAATTTTGTTGCTAAAAGAGATTAATTAAACTTAGGGGACTGATATTGTAATTATAAGATAATTGCAATTGGGCTATGGATAACCTTGGAATATAGGTTGTACGAAATCTATGGGAATCCCATATGAGGGTTTCTGGACGTTTTTGGAGTTCCCATTCTCTTTGTTCTTCATCTAGTTGCTTAGTGGTGTTTGTGACTCCATTAGAGGTGCAACACTTGAGGCACTAAGCTTTTTGAAGCCAATTACAAGAAGGAATAGACTGTTATTGCTACATAACAATCAAATGTAATATCTAAACCCTAATTTCGTTCATAGTATGCTAGATCTAGGGTTTATCGCTTTGGATGATTATTGCATGTTCATTAGTTAAACTAGATCCAAAGATTTAGGGTTTGCATGTACACCATAAGAATGATGTAGTGCTCAAAACCCATCAGTGGTATCAGAGCCTAGGCTGTTTGTTTGATGTATTTGATGATTGTTTAGTCATTCATTGCCTGAAAGTCGAAGTTTTTGGTCCTCTGTATGACTGACTCGGCGAGTCAGTTGATGAACTCGGCGAGTTAGGCTGACTCAGCGACTCCAGTCCCTGACTCGGCAAGTCTCGGGGTCAGACAGAGGATATTTCGGGATTTTGACCTATTTTGGTATGGGATAATTACCAAAAACGTTTTTCATTAATAAAATCCGATTTTTATCAATATTTGGTGATCATCCTTACCGAAATAGAAGATAATTGTCAAAATTAAGATAATTACTTGTTTTATAAGATAAATATTAATTATTTGTAATTTTGTTTTGAATTATCTAGTAAGAAATTGAATTAGGTCAAATTTAGATAATTACCAATTATTTTATTAATTTTAATTATTTGTAGTTTGATCTAGATAGTTTTGAAAAGTTTCAAAACTTGCCCTTAAGTTTTGGAATTTAAATTTTTGATTAAAAGTTTAATTTTGAAATATTTGAATTCTAAACCCTAATATTTTGAAATGTTTAAAACTTGCCCTCAAGTTTTGGAATTTAAATTTTTTGATTAAAAGTTTAATTTATGAAATTTTAAATTCTAAAACCCTAGTTTTGAAAAGTTCAAATTACACCCTTATGATTTTATTAAGTTAATTAAAAGTATAATTAAAAGAGAGTTAATAAATCCATAATGATATGGTTTATATTAAATTAAATTAAAAGTGTAATTTATAAAATTAAACCACCTAGTATTTTAAAAGTATAAAATACACCCTTAAACTATATATAACATTAAAAGTCTAATATTATATATGTATAACTTAAACTGCTAGTCTTACCATTAGTAGGCCTCATTCACGAAGCCGATCTATAAGGGGGTATAAGGTTATGGCCTATAAAATGGCCGTTTAATGGGTGTCCACTCTCACCCACCGCTTCCTTGATTGGTGGAGGGTTGTTAGCCGAACGGGTAGGATAGGGCAAACCCTCTCCTCATTAAAAGTATAATGAATGTTAAAGTAATTAAATGTTTTACAAAAAATTACAAATCTTAGTTACTTTAGGCAAAATGTGAAATTGTATGCTAATCCATGGAATTACACTTAGTACCCTTGTCGAAACGTTAGTGGAGCGTGTGTGGTTAACCGGCACACTAATTTGGGATTGGCATTGGTGGCGAAGGGTGGCTCGATGTTTTACATAGATCAATGGAGCGTGTGTGGTTAATCGGCACATTGATTAGGTGATAGTAACATTGGGTGCACCGCGTACATTCGCATGGTTATTCACACCTTGTTTGTGATCCTCGGCATCCCAGTCGCAAACTTGAAGGGCATAATCGAGATTAAACTTGCCATCTAAAGGTTCAATGAATCTCAAAAGATCTATGAGTTTCAATTCATTTAAAACTTAAACTTCATTTTTTCGTTTTTCATGGTGGAAATTGGTAAATCATCATTTATCTACCTTCAAATATTCTGCAACTAGATTACGACATCCCTCTTCTAGGTTGTAGAATATTGTGTTGGATCCTAGCATTGATGTTTCATTTGGGTGTTACATCAAGGATTTTTTATCAACTAACTTGAATTTTCTCCGGTTTTGTAGATGTCTTGTTCTGACAACAATGGTCTTCCCAAATCCCATGGAACAAATTTTCCAAATAAAGATGATGTTCCACGATACGATCAAGGAAATGAGAGTCATGCTTCACTTCCTCCACCTCCTCCAATTATTCTCCCTAACCCACAAGTTCAAAGGCTTAAAAGTTCAAGCTCACTCAAGCCCTTTTGGCAATGAAACATGAAGATGGGCAACCTATATGTGCACACGTCTTAAAGATGAAGTCACACATTGACAAGTTAAGGATGTTGGATGTCGATTTCTCAGAAATTTTGATTGTATACTGGGTTCTTCAGTCACTTCCTGATTCATAGAGTGAGTTCGTAAGAGAGTACTATACGATGGTTCACAACGTGACCCTCATGGATTTGACCTATTTGCTCATAGTTGCTGAATCAGCAATGATTTGGCGTGTTGGTCAAGCAAATTTGGTTGGTCGATCAAACTCCCAAACTTCAATGGACACTGGCAACATTGGAAGTCAAGAAAGGACTAAGTATGTGATTGTCCGATGTGTTGTGCCAAAGGAGTCCATTTGCTTTCATTGTCATAAGAAGGGGCATTGGAGACGAAGCTGCCCTGTTTATCTGAGAGATCTAAGAGATGGGAGAGTCAAGATGTATGGCTCTACTTCGGGTAAAATCCATTAACTAACTCTATAAGTTCCTATTTTTTGATTCTTAATACATTATGTGATAAGATTACATTTTGATGTTTTGCAGGATCGGAGAAAAGAGAGGAAGCTTAAGGAAGACGCGCTGAATCTGATCTCGAAGAAATGGATTTCAATTGCATGGATTCAAAGATTGGATTTTTGAGCTGCTACTTTAGAGTTAGGGTAGATTGCTAAGAAATATGTAATAGCATAGTTTTCAGTTGAATTGCATTGTAAGGAAAAAACTTTCCGCAATAAAATATATTTTGATTTTGTCTTATTTATTTATCCTTGCGATGGCATGTATGAAAAATTGATGTTTGAATATTTCTATTATTAGCAATGATGGATTTGATTCTTAATTAGGTTATTTGTGGAATTGTCGAGAATTTAACAAATAGGGAGAGTTTCTCATCGCCCATGTTTCAATTGGACAGAAACTTGGAATCATGCACATGTATTGTATAATGAATGAAAAACTTTCATATTTGGCAAATTGAGACTAATTCCTTGACAATGAGTCAAGTGAAGGACTAGGGGACCAGGTACACTTGATTGTGCGTTGATCAAGTCCACCACAAAGAAAAATAGATAAAATAATTCGTCATGATTTACTAAAGTTTAGTTAATATGATTATGCTTACAAGTTTAAGTATAATTCTGCATCATTGGAAAGGTCTCAATGAAAGGCAGAACGAATAATAAGAATCAATTTAACAGAAAGATTAAAGTTTCTCTATTCTAAGAAGAAGGGAAAGTACATTGTATCATGTTTTATGATAGTCTTAATGATTAATAACCATATCTCAATTGATCCTCTAAGTGAGTCTTAATGCATTTGTATGGCTAAGAAGAGGAATCGAGAGTTATGGAAATGGTTAAATCAAGAAGACAATCATACTTCGTTCCAATATCGAGTCTTAGAGTTATAATCCAAGATTGTGAGTTGAGTGACATGTTTTTAGTAGGTTTATAACACTTATCAAATGTGGAGTTTGAAGGTTTGTTATTCCTGCACATTTGAAATTGGTAAGTTGTGATGTCTTGCAGAAGACAAAGACCAACAAGAGCCAATTGAGCGAATTGTTAGTCTTGATAGGATTTCGCACTAACTCTTGAATATTTGTTTTGTCAAGGAAAGTTCCATGACAAGAGAATCATATATGTCAAGAAGTTAGTGGGAGTCTCATTGAAAAGTTCAAGAGCTAATCAAGAATAAACCGATATTTAATCACTAGCACACGACTTGAGGTTGGCAACTTATCGTGTTGACATAATTTTGTTTCTATGCCATTCCAGGTTAAGACAACTATGCAATATGAGTTCTATGAGTTCTCAATTGGATTGCATAAAGGAAAGGCACCCTGATCAATGGAAAGTACATTGATAAGGTAAGTATGAGCTGCTTAACAACCTGGAAGACATGGTGGGCATTCGTGCTACCATGAGGCAAAGAAATTAAGATTGAACAAGTTCAATCCATATGAGTTGGATTTGTCACAAACATTGACTTATGATTGTTTTTATGACAAATTCACTTGGATAGGAACATATACACTTTAAAATCTAAGTGTCATAAGGTTTCTCTCCTTCATGAAAATGATTATGAGGAAACGCTTTCACTAAGAGAAATTTTAAGAAGATTGAAATTGTGATAATTGTATTCTCAAATTCTATTATGATTATGGCATCCCTTTTCATAGTTCGAATTGTGAGATTTGGCAATTGGTCTGAACATTTGGGACTTAGTAACATAAGTTCTGAATTTCTTTAGACACACATGTGAGCTTTCTAAAGTAAAAGGTGTATGAGTTTAAGAAGCTTAGATAAAGGCTTGTCACATCAGGTATTTAGAAATATGAACTTAAGGAATTCAATAAGCATTGTTTTCTGGAAGTTCAGATGTTTTCTGAATATATGTCAAAGCTAGTGGGAGCATAAGTGTTATGCTTGTATGGTAATAATCATCGTGTTAGTGGGAGCATGATTATTATTTCAAGTATTGCAAGTTAGAAATATTAATTATAGAAAACAAAGATTCACTTTACAAAGTTGTAGGGGTTGAAAAGTTGTTTTGCTATAATTAAGGGAGAGAATATTATACTTCATTTCAAATCTAAAGGCTTAGATTGTGGAATTTTAATCAAATCTATTCATATATATATATATATATATATATATATATATATATATATATATATATATATATATATATATATATATATATATATATATATATATATATATATATATATATATATATGAATGTGGTGTTGGAATGGTTCAACATGAGGAAATTCTATATAAGGAAATGATAATTGCATTCTCAAAATTTGGTTATGATTATGGCATCCCTTTTGATAATCAAACTTGTGAGAACATCGCAATTAGGAATATTATAGCAGAAGACTGGTAAAGTATCACGTCTTCATGTGAGACATTATGCATCGTGTCCCATATGCTTCGGGTATAGGATCGATTGGATATGCTGTAATATTTGACCGTTCTAAAAGGGACTAGAACTGGGTTTGACTAAATAATTGAGCAACTGTCAAAGGACGATCTAAGGTTCGCTGAGGATTTGTTGCTTGTGAGCAGTTGGAGGTATAGTAAATGAAGGACCATGTTGACATTATTATGAATAGATAAGATTCTATTTAGAATGAGTTGTCACTTGGCAAATATGGAATGTACTTTGAGTGAGAGACATCACATCTATAAAATTGTTTTGTAACAATTTCTGATAGAGTACTTTGTAATTTCATTGGCCAAGTTTTAGTGACTTTTGTGCTATGACATTACGAAAGAATCGTTGCGTAAAATGTTAGAATCTAACATATTATAATGGTGGCAAGAACATTATAATGGTGACTAGAACCTTGTATTCTTACACTAACAATGAGGATTAGGAATTGTGAAATAAGTTTCATTGGAAATGTTTTCAATTGATCTATTTCACAAAGTAAGGACCATAGGAAAAATAGTGTGCATGCTTGGAGCATGGGACAGTTGTTGTTGTAATTCAAGTAATAAGTTGATTATCCGAAACATTAAACAATGAATAACGAGTAGTCAATATGGGGCTTAAATAAAAGTGTTTTATTTACGCTCCAAAGTTTTGGGGCCATATAGGATTAAGTATTATTATTGTGTTTCACTTTGATGTTTTGACTTCAAGAATAGCTAGGTTATTCAAACATCCACAGTCGGCCATACGTTGGAAGTAAGTATGAAGCAAGACTGTCATGAATCTGTCTTTAGATTGTCTAAAGTGTTTAGACATAGCACAAGTATGCTGCAGAGTTCATGAGTGCTTTGATAAGATTAGAGTATTGGATTAAACCCACGCTCACTTGAATCACTTCATGGATTTTTATCACGAGTGATTGTGAGACGATAATATTATTTATTCTTGAAACCAAGACGTGTGAGTTGTTATTTGCTGATCGATTGCACATTGATAATAAGTAAACACACCAATAACTTGGTGTTATCAAACTTGTTGTTGTGTGTAATTCAATGAGTGAGTGCAAGCGATCATTTGAGTCGAAGTTTATCCATTCCTTTTACCCAAAGTGGGATAAAAGCGATATTTGTGGGCCTCTCGATGATTTAGTGATGACACCCTAAAGTGCTTGGCCAAGACGGGACTAAGTTGATGTGTTCAATTGTAATCTGTTGTCAGTCATCATAAATCGGAAGTCGGGAAACAACTTATAGACAGAAAGAATGTCTCAGCCTATACGATATCTAGAATGGAGGAATATATGATCCCTTATCTAAAGGACATGTTTCTGATAAGATCAGAGCTGACAGCGGCTTTTGAAAGCTACGATTGCTGATCAGGTTCTGAAGTCATGCAAAATAGTTATTAGACTTATCCAATTGGGAGACTGTTGGATTAGTGTCTAACTCCATAATTATTTTGGGATGTACTTGACCCGATTATGAGCATGATCCTTTTGGGCTGCCTTCACCATAGCAACTTGTAGGATGAATTAAGGAGAAAGAGGATTAATTATGATTTATTAATATATTATGAGAATAATATATTAAAGGAGAAATCATATTGGTTAATTAATATTAGTCAAGAATTAATTAAGAATTAATTTTGTGGCCAAAAGAGATTAATTAAACTTAGGGGAATGATATTGTAATTATAAGATAATTGCAATTGGGCTATGAATCACCTTGGAATATAGGTTGGACGAAATCTATGGGCAGCCCATATGATTTTCGTCCAAGGGATGTTCTAAAGAGAGTCCAGGGACTGCTTAGGGATTAAGCAGTCAAATTAGGGTTTCCTTGTTTGATAACCCTAATGGCCTACCTATTTAAAGAACCCCTAAGCCCCAAAAACGTGGCTAACCTACTCAAGAGGGTTTCTGGACGTTTTTGGAGTTCCCATTCTCTTTGTTCTTCATCTAGTTGCTTAGTGGTGTTTGTGACTCCATTAGAGGTGCAACACTTGAGGCACTAAGCTTTTTGAAGCCAATTACAAGAAGGAATAGACTGTTATTGCTACATAACAATCAAAGGTAATATCTAAACCCTAATTTCGTTCATAGTATGCTAGATCTAGGGTTTATGGCTTTGGATGATTATTGCATGTTCATTAGTTAAACTAGATCCAAAGATTTAGGGTTTGCATGTACACCATAAGAATGATGTAGTGCTCAAAACCCATCAACAGGTAGTGTCTCCAGATCTCCAGAGCAAATCCCACTACTCCTAACTCAAGATCGTGTGTGGTGTAGTTGACTTCGTGTGTCTTTAGCTGTCGTGAGGCATAGGCGATGACCTTACCTTGTTGCATAAGAACACAACCAAGCCCTTGGTTGGATGCATCGCAATACACTACGAAATCTTCTATCCCTTCTGGGAGGGATAATATCGGTGCGGTGCACAAGGCTTGTTTCAGTGTTTGGAACACCTTCTCTTGTTTCTCTTCCCAGCCAAAGGTCACACCTTTCTGGGTCAATGTAGTAAGCGGTTTCATGATCCTAGAGAAGTTTTTTATGAACCTGCGATAGTAGCCAGTGAGACCTAGAAATTGACGAATTTATGTAGTTGTCTTCGGTGCTGACCAGTTCTCAATGACCTTGATTTTGGAAGGGTCCACATGAACTCCCTTTTCGCTAACAACGTGACCCAAGAATTCGACTCTTCGAATCCAAAATTCGCACTTAGAGAACTTCACATAGAGTTTCTCCGATTGTAATGTTTCTAAGACTCTTCGTAGATGTTGACTATGTTCCTCCTTACTTCAGGAGTAGATAAGTATGTCATCGATGAAGACGATAACAAACCGATCCAAGTAAGGACGGCACACCCTATTCATTAAATCCATGAATATTGCAGGTGCGTTGGTCGATCTGAACGTCATCACTACAAACTCGTAGTGTCCATAATGAGTTTGAAAGGCTGTCTTAGGGACATCCTCCTTTAGCACTCGTAACTGGTGTTACCTGGATCGTAGATCTATCTTTGAAAAGGAATTCGCCCCTTGAAGTTGGTCGAACAAGTCATCTATGCGAGGTAGAGGGTAACGATTTTTGACGGTTAGTTTGTTCAGTTCTCTGTAGTCGATGCACATATGGAACGATCCGTCTTTCTTCTTCACGAACAAGACCGGTGCTCCCCAAGGTGAGAAGCTTGGTCTAATAAAGCCCTTATTGAGCAATTCGTTAAGTTGACCGGATAGTTCCTACATCTCAACTGGTGCTAGACGACAGGGATATTTGGCTATTGGGGTAGCCCTTGGAAATAAGTCAATTCGGAACTCAACTTGACGTTGTGGTGGTAATCCTGGTAGTTCTACTGGAAAGATGTCGGGAAAGTCGCGTACTTCTGGAATGTTCTTTATGTATTTTGTCTTTTGGCTCGTATCTACAACATGAGCAAGGATTGCATGAAATTCCTTTCGTAGGTACTTCTGAGCTTGTATACTCGAGCTGATACGAAGGATCGTGCCAGGCTTGTCACCATAGATAATTAACGTTTTGCTAGACGGTAGATTAAGGCGAACGTCCTTCTCATAACACATGATGTCATCACGATGAAGACTGAACCAATCCATGCCGATTATGACGTCAAAACTTTTAATTGAGACCGGCATGAGGTCAATTGGGAATGAATGGGTATCTAGAGTTAAAGTACATCCTATGAATATACTGTTAGTGCTCTCAGTCTTTCCGTTAGCCATTTCTACAGTGAACGGTTCTTTCAGTGCACGTGGTTTTGGTTGAAGTAAGTGAGCAAATTTCTGGTTCACAAAACTCCTCTCCGCTCCACTATCAAGTAGTATGCATGCATAAGATTTATCGAGGAGAAGCATACCAGTAACCACTGTAGGATCATCTACGACTTCCTCGTGGCCTATAGACAAAACTCTTCCCACTCTACCATCGTTCCCCGCCTTCGGGCAGTTCCTTTTGTAGTGGCCTGCCTCGCCACAACCGTAGTAAGCCTGGCCCACAACAACGTCGGGGACTTGGTTGATTGGCCTTGCCGGAGACTTGCAGAAATGGGCAGTGTGCCCTTTCCTGTTGCAGTTAGCGCACTGCATTTCCCGGCAGGGACCATTATGATGGAAACTGCATTTGTTGCACTTGGGCAGGTTTCCAGTATATTGCTTCATTTGCGTAGTAGCAGTAGGTGTTATCGCAGCATGAATAACGACAAGCTGCTGCTTTTTGGCAGAGTTCTGTGCCGCTTTGTTCTTTTTGTTATCCCAAAACTTCCGCTTGTTGTCAGCGGCTTTGGAGGGTTCTGAGATAGCCAAGGTTGTTGTTGTTGTCGGGGTGTGGACTCCATGATCAATGAGCCACTTTGCCAATCGCTTGGAATTGTCGAAAGTAGCGGGGTTTGAAGCTATGACATTCCACTGAAAGAGAGGCACCAGCCCCCAAATATACCTCTTGACTTTCTTTCCCTCAGTAAGGACCATATTGGGACATAGAGCCACCAGATCACTGAATCGGGAAGTGTAGGCTACTATGTTGGAGCCCTTCATAATTAGGCTCCAGAGTTCTTGTTCAAGTTTCTGTACCTCGCCCCTCGGGCAGTACTCTTCAATCATAAGCCCCTTCAGAGCTTCCCAGCCCATAGCATTAGCCACTATTAGAGTTAGTGACTTGACATGGCTATTCCACCATGTCAGGGCTCTACCCGAGAAGGTGCGGGCAGCAAATTTCACTTTGCTTCCCTCAGTACATTAGCAGATCTCAAAGATCGACTCTGTCTTTTCAAACAATTGTGACAGAGCAATGATCCCACCGATTCCGTTGAAGACTCTGGGCTTGCAGTTGGTGAAGTCTTTATAGGAACACTCTCTCGAGCGCACAATGACATCACCTTGAGTGGAATGTACAACTGTTCCACCTCCACAAGTACTGTTATTATTGTATTGAGCCATGGTTGTCGCAACAGCCGCAGCTACTGCAGCATTAAGAGCTACAAAATCAAATTGTGGAGGGGTGGTGGTTGAGTTGGAATTATCGGAGGATTGCGCCTTGTTGATTTACGAGGAGGCATCTTTCAACTATAAGTTTAAAAGATGAAGAATAATGATAAGAACTCAATAGTAAAGCTAGTGAAAGTGATCTATGAACTAAATCACCATAGTTCAACAAATACATGAGAGTGTGAATTTGATAGAGTTCTAGCAATAGAATGATAAAAACATTTGGACAATGATTTCCACAAGAGATTAGTTGACTGTCAATATCATTGGTATTCAAGATGTAATAAGTTCGGGAAAAAATTGACCTTAGAGTAGGTCTTACATCATACCCAAAAGTAAGAAAATTTTGACAACACAAAGACCTAATAGAATGAAAGTTCAAGGTCTTAACATAAGTGGAAAATTAATACTAGTGTCTAAACATAGACCTAATTTATATCCAAAAGTTAGAGTAGAGCACCGTCTACTTCCTGCTAGATCCTGCTTTGGATTTAGACAGGCGGCATTCTAGTTCGCACATACGGTACCAATTGACGGTCTCACAACACTCGCACTTCGGCTTGGGATGCCGCTAGTTCTCCCTGTAAGAAGTTGGTATGATCTCTCGTCGCGCCATGTTGGTCTTCCAGATTACGAAGACGAACAACATATACTCCAGCGGTAGCTTCGATCTGCATCAGGCAATCGACGGTAACTCTTCCCTGTTCGGTATTACAAGCAATACGACGAAGCAGCACGGGAAGTGCTCTATCTGTGGACCCTCCGTCTTCTAGATTGTAGAAGCTTCGGTCTCCTCGGTAGGGGTGATTTTTCCCTTGTTCATCGCTCCACCTATCTATGCTTATGGCCCAAAGAGGCGTCGGGCTTGGAAATGTCAGACGAGGGTTAGGATTTAGGATTGGAGTCGCAAGGGGTCGATTCTCAACTTCTGGCTTGGAGTCAAGATCCTCTGGAAAATCTTCTGCAAATTCATCATCTAAGGGGATTGCAGGCTCTTCTTCTGGTTCGGCGTCGAGCCAACCAACATTTCCTTGATTTGGGAAGTACGAATCGCCAAGAAGATGAAATCCAGCCATTTATCTAGACGAGAAATAAAGGTAATGAATTTATTTAGCAATTCTAAAATAAAGTGATAAATAAATAAAAGTTTATGTAAGAGAAACTTACTGATAATCTTAGTATGACTCTTACTGGTTCCTTCTACGAGAACATAGTGCATACCAATTACATACAGCTTGGGTCGAATAGTCCTTCGAATAAATGATCCTACTCTAAGTCCACATCCAAACAAGGAAAAGGAAATAAAGCTTAGAACACATTATCTTAGTCTATGAATCCTAATTATATATAATCGTGTTGCATGCACTTAGTATTCGTAGAACTATCAGCAAAAGCGTTTTGTTCTCATGAAGTTTGTTCTTTGAATGAATAGTGCCTAAAATACTCCTATAGTATTTTAATTTATGTTTTGTTCTAACGTTCTTCTGTATGTAGTATATGTATAGTTTGGTAAGTTTTAGACCTGTCACATCACCACTATCACTCCCAAACACACGTTCATCATATCTCAAACGGATATACTTGATCAGGCTATATTGATCCGAGATATGATTACATAACTGCCCAATTTTAACTGTAGTATCCAACATCTAATTACTTTTGTTTTGTTCTAGTATGACACTGTTCTGTAGTAAGTATGTAGGTATGTATACTTTAGTTAAATATTTTATTATTTAAAAAGTATAAACTCTTGGTTAGAGTGTTTTAATCCCAATGTGTTTATAGTTGTATATCTTTTATGGTTTGATATACTTGATTCACTATAAACAATGCTCTGATACCAATCTGTCACACCCCAAAACCGGAACGGTGGAAACGTTCGGGGGCGAAGGATGGCATGTACAGTATCATAACAATGCAAAGTAGTAAACAAGCAACAACATCATCCATTGCAGTAATAGTATAATTTAGTACATGTGTGTTCTTTAATAGTAATAAGACACCAATATATGAATCAAAATAAAAGAAGAGTCTTGAATATGCTCCGTCTTCTCAAAACCTGGTCATCGGTACCTGTCTACTGGTGACCTGAGAATACAAGTTATTTTGAAAGCGTAGATCAGCATTTAAGCTGGTGAGTTCATAAGTATTTAGTGTCAACGTTTGTATAAGTTTGCTAAAAGTGTGTGTAAATGTTTAATGTAAAATTTTGTATACGTTCGAAAGCTCCTAGAAAATCCTATATTTTCTAATAGTATTAAAAGTAGTTGTAACAACCTGATGTTTCATGTCAATATAAGGTAACACCAGTCAAATTTAGGTCAAAATCTAACTTTTCTAAAATCTTATTTGGGTTGAATAAAGCAGTAGATATCGTAACAAGGTTTTCAAAAATATAAAGAACACTAAAATCCGAGTTATAACGAAGGAGTTATGACAAATCAAAGATCCACAACAAAACCGGTAAAAACGTTGTTTATCGTAAAACATGAATTCTAAATAAAATACTTTTTAGCCTTAAGTACCTAAACGAGAGTCGTAGATTATGTTAAACCGTGAGCGTGCATAAAAAGAACGTCTAAATCTGACTTCGTATGAGGAAGTTATGATTTTTCTAAGTTTTAGTATAGCAGCAGACAACTAAAAACTCGAAACAGTAATCGAGTGATTTGTAGCCGACGCAATCTAAACGAGAATCAAAGATCTCGACACTAGTAGTGCAACGGTAAAAAGTCTGACAAAAACAGACGTCGGATGAAGAAGTTATGGATTTTTAACGGACTTTTCCAGTCCCGGCATGTTAAAAATATATAAATAAAAATAAATTCAAAATTTACCAACGACGTCTGAATAAAAGTTGTAGAGCATATTCTCACCTACGCGTGGATATAAAGAACGTCAAAAACGGAGCTCATATGCGAAAGTTACGCAATTTAGAAGTTTGAGGCACATAAACCGAGGAGGATTACGCCCGGCGTGCGAAGGTACGCCCAACGTAACCCAAACAAGGTCTCGGATCGGCCACATCTCCCCCTATGCCTCTACCCCTGTCCCATCCGAAGTCCGGCGTTCGAGGGTGCCGTCATCGCTGACGTATGCGCAACGTACACGAATTACGCCCAACGTACTTCGGGGTACACCCAACTTACAAGGCCTGGCAGCCCTCCTATAAATAGAATGCAAGGCTTCCGATTTTTGGTTGGTAATTCACTCTCTTCTCTCCCAAATTTCATACTTTTGCCCTCTCGGGACTACCCCGACATCCCGGTTTCATATCCAAGCTCCGACGAAAGATTGAAGCCCCGAGATTTCTGAGAAATCGACTTATTTGCGGTCGAAGTGCTGCCTGAGCAAAGCATCGTTTTAATCAAATCGTCACTCCTACCAAGTGAGTTCATACCCCTACAAACCACACTTTAAATTCTTTTTAAATGATTTTTAAACGCTTTTAGGGGGGGGGGGGAATACAAGTAAACACACGGTTAAAATCGTGTGAAACACCAATCTTTTGCTATACTTTTCATACTGTTATTTTAACTATCATATGAAGTTGTTATCATGAAAAACACCTCACACCACACCTTTACCCTCTTGGGATACAATATGTTTTATAAATAGAAATATGTTTTACTTATATGTTTGCATACTACATCATATCAAGGGTAACCATTTCAACTATAACATTATGTTTTTACAAGAAAATTTAACTCATTATTACACCTTGTTAACACGGTAGAAAAGCAAATCATTTCATACAAAATATTTTACAACATATTACTCATGAACTCGTTGTTAGCAATCATGTTAGGCAAATGGCTTTGTTTAGTATCAAACGAAAGCCCTCATCTATAACCAGAGTCTCCTGGAGGGAGAGTGTAAATTTGTGTATAGTTCTATACGGGGCTGACAGCTCTGCATCCTGACTGTTAGCTATAGTCCAAGGGGTGACAAATTTCAACATTGGTACTACCATCTAGTATGGTTATGAGAGACTCTCACACGGAAACAATGACTCATGCACGTAGTAATACACTTCTCGAACAAAGCCATGGAACAATATCTTTATGATTGCTTTTATATAACTCGTTTGTATTAAGTCATCATAGTAGGATATTATTGTCATGTTCAGGATCAGATTTAAACACATCATTAGATTATTTTAATAACAAAACTATACATTCCCGGTTTAAGTATTGCATATTTACTTACATTATCGGTCTTGGTTCTTTTGAGACTACTTCTCACTTTTAGGAAAATATAGGATTTTCCTGGTTCAATACATCCGTTTTTACAATAACGATTCATAGTACTATTCTTAAGAAAATATCGGATTTTCTGAAAAAGAACGCGAACTTTCAAATGGCACACATTTACTCAAATAACTACTTATGAAGTCACCAACTTAAATGTTGACACTTTTTCATTGAAATAACTTGTATTTTCAGGGAATCGCTAAACCAGATTAGCAACTGCTTTTGAAGACTTACGCTCATGCGTTAGTTTAATATTTTGGACATCATATTGTAATTGACTTTTGCAAACATGTAATGCTTACAATCATGTAAACTTTTCAATTATGTATATGATGGTTGTATGTACTTTCTTGACTATTCAATTGTTATGATACTGTGCATGACGTCCTTCGCCCCTGAATGTTTCTGCCGTTCTGGTTTGGGGGTGTGATAGATTGGTATCAGAGCTTTGTTTATAGTGAACTAAGTATATCAAAATCATTTTTGATATACAACTATAAATACAACTGGGCAAAACACTCTGATTTGGTGTCATACTTCTTAAAATGAAGTTTTCATAAAAGTATACATGCATACATTGTATAATAGGGTCAGTATCATAATGAAAACAATATAGAAATATTATAGATAAGTTGTGCACCACAGTTATGCCTAGGAACATGTAATCGGAACTGGGATGAGTATAGCTTGATCAACTATATTTATCCGAGAGCCGACTAATGTATGCCAGGGAATAGCTGCAGTGGACAACAAGTCTAAAACTTACCAAACATGTAAACTTTAGAATCAAACATAATATTTAGAATACTATAGGAGTTTTTCGTAAATGCAATAGTTTAACCTACATGTTTAGATTTACATGTTTTAATTTCTAGACAATTCTCATATCCGTATTCTTGTGTAGATAAAAATGGATGGATTCCACCCTCCCGGAGATCCGTACTTTCCTAACTAGGGGAATGTTGGTTGGCTCGGTTCTGAACCAGAAGAAGAGCCTACAATCCCCTTAGACGATGATTTTGCTGAAGACTTTCCCGAGGACGATGATTCGGGATCAGAAGTTTACAATCCACCCCAAGTTATTCAGAACCCTAACCCTCGTCAGAACTTTCAAGGCCCGACGCCTCTGTGGGTCGTAAACTTAGACAGGTGGAGTGATGAACAAGGTCGGAATCACCCCTACCTAGGAGACTGAAGCTTCTACAATCTAGAAGCAGGTGGTTCAACAAATAGGGCGCTTCTCGTACTGGTTCTTCGTATTTCTCGTAACACCAAACAGGGAAGAGCTATCATCGACCGCGTTATGCAGAATGAAGCTACCACTGGAGTCAACGATGTTTGTTTTCACAACCTGGAATGCATTCATAACGCAACAAGGGAACATGTCAACTTCTTGCAGAGAGAGCTGGCGGCATCCCAAGCCGAAGATAGAGAGTTGCGAGATCATCAGATGGTACAAGAAAGGCATATGTACGAGTTAGAATGCCATCCGTCCAAATCTAAAGCAGGATCTCGCAAGAAGTAGTGCTTGCACAACTCCCAAATTTTGTTATAGACTAGGAATGCGACTAAATGTTTTACTTATATTAAACTTTTTGTACTGTAGACCTTTAGAAAAGGTCCAATTTTTACAACAATCATGATGTATCGGATATATATTAAAATATATATTTAAATATTTGCCTTGCATTATACTTCGTTACGTATCACTCGAAATTTATGGATTATCTTTCACATAAACTTTTGTCATAAATTGAATACAAATTGCCTCTTAAGTCGATTCGCAAGACATGAAGACTCTGAAACGATTATTCTATTGACTTTCAAATCATCAAAGACTTATTCTCTTTCCTTGTTAAATTCTTTAGCGGCAAGATGCCTCCTTGCAGATCCGCTCGCCGCGTCAACAAAGCAACACCGACACCACCACCACCACCTCCACAAATGATCCCGTCATGGTGAAGGGTGCTATCACTGCAACAATAGCAGCTACTCTTACGCAAATAAACACTAACGGAGCTGGTGGAACTGGAAGCAGTACCAACCACTTGAATCATGGCGCTGGCCATGGTCATACCAGAGAATGCACATACAAAGAATTTTCAAATGCAAAGCCAAAGAATTTCAACGTAGTAGGAAGAGTCATTGTACTTACGCAATGGTTCGAGAAGACCGAAATGGTCTTCTAGATCTGTGCATGCTCGGAATCGAGCAAAGTCAAGTTCGCTGCTTGCACTTTCACTGATCGAGCCCTCACCTGGTGGAAGGGCCATGTAAAAGCCCTATCCCTCCCAGTTGCTAATGCCATGAACTGGGAAGATCTCAAAATCTTGATGCTGGAAGAATACTGCCCGAGGGGCGAAATCCAAAAGTTAGAGCATGACCTATTGAACCTAAGGATGACCGGATCGGACCTAGTCGCTTACACGGCCAGGTTCAGTGATTTTTCAGCCTTGTCCCAAGTATGGTAAACCCATAATCAAAGAAGGTGGAGAGGTAAATTTAGGGATTATCACCCCAGATCCAGGGGCATGTCCTGGCCTCTAACCCAATCATGTTTGACAGTACGAAGCGCTTGGCTCAACGATTGATTGATCACAATGTTAAACAGGGTACTATTACAGCTGTTTCGGAGCCACCAAAGGACATAGAGGACCGAAGGAAACCATGGAATAAGAGAAAGGGGAAAACCATGCAAAAGAACCCTAAGAGGAGACAGTTAGTGACATCTCACGATGTTATTGTCCTTACCGCCGACACACCAACACAACCGTACTCCGAAAACCTGCCTAAGTGCAATAGATGCAACTTTCATCACCACGGACCCTGTCGTGAAATGTAGTGCACTGGGTGCAACAAGAAGGGACATACTGTCCGCTTCTGCAAGGAACCATTCCAACCGGCTGCTCCAGCCACAAATGTCAAAGTAGGCCGTACTTGTCACGAGTGCGGACTAGAGGGGCATTTCCGAAGGGACTACCTGGAAGCCCACAACAGGAATGTTGGTGGAGGGGGCAGAGTATTCGCAATGGGCCCGGAGGAAGCCATTGCAGATCCCACGGTTGTTACGGGTAAGTTTCTCCTCGATAACTCCTATGCATACATTCTTTTTGATAGTGGAGCGGAGAGGAGTTTCGTGAGTCACAAGTTTAAAAATCTTCTCAAACAATTTCCCCAACCATTAAATGAAACATTCATAGTAGTAATAGCAAGGATAAACAAAAAGCACTAAAAACATACACATAGACTGCACCACCGCGCTAACTAACACTTTTCCTAATCAACTTAACACCTGTTACAATGAGAAGTTCTTACATCGTCATTTGACATGGATTGGCTGGGCCCTGACCATACCAGATCCTTGTGTTACAAAAAGACGCCATCGCTTTAACCTTCAACTAACGAAACTCTTTCGATCTATAGCGACAAACCCGACACAAACTTTCAAATCATCTTTCACTTCAAAATCCCAAAGTACTCATATGGGGAGTACTATAACTTTCGAAACCTTCCCAAAATATTCCTGACAAACCATTTAGGAATAGCACGCATACAACGAGTCAAACTCAAGCACAGATGCTAAAAATGAATACGGTTAACCTATCACTACAAGGGTATATACAACTTGTATACACATGACAGTGATAGATGAACCAGGCAAATAAACCCCAAATCCACAAGACCGATACCGATCCGAACAACAAACAGGATAATAAAGGTCCGCTGGAACACCCACACTAGGATCTGGATTCACTAGAGAACAAGAAGATCAAATGGAACAAAAGTACACATATCTTTCCTCAACCATTGATGTCCCAATCAAAATGTAAATTTCCGGACGAAATTCCCTCTAACGGGGGAATGATGTAACAACCCGATGTTTCATGTCAATATAAGGTAACACCAATCAAATTTAGGTCAAAATCTAACTTTTCTAAAATCTTATTTGGGTTGAATAAAGCATTAGGTATCTTAACAAGGTTGTCAAAAATATAAAGAACAGTAAAATATGAGTTATAACAAAGGAGTTAGGACCAATCAAAGATCCACAACAAAACCGGTAAAACGTTGTTTATCGTAAAATGCGAAATCTCAATAAAATACTTTTTAGACTTAAGTACCTAAACGAGAGTCGTAGATTATGTTAAACCGTGAGTGTGCATAAAAAGAACGTCCAAATCTGACTTCGTATGAGGAAATTATGATTTTTCTAAGTTTCAGTATAGCAGTAGACAACTAAAAACTCAAAATAGTAATCGAGTGATTTGTAGCCGAAGCAATCTAAACGAGAATCGAAGATCTCGACACTAGTAGTGCAATGGTAAAAAGTCTGACGAAAACAGACGTCGGATGAAGAAGTTATGGATTTTTAACAGACTTTTCCAATCCTGGTCTGTTAAAAATATATAATTAAAAATAAATTCAAAATTTGCCGACGAAGTCTGAATGAAAGTTGTAGAGTATATTCTCGCCTACGCGTGGATATAAAGAATGTCAAAAACGGAGCTCGTATGAGAAAGTTACGCAATTTAGAAGTTCGAGGCACATAAACCGAGGAGGATTACGCCCCGCGTAACCCATACAAGGCCTCATATCGGCCACGTCTCCTCCTATGCCTCTACCCCCGTCCCATCCAAATTCCGGCGTCCGAGGGTGCCGTCATCGCTGACGTATGCGCAGCGTACACGAATTACGCCCAACATACGCACTACGCCAGTGTACTTCGGGGTACGCCCAGTGTACGAGGCATGGCAGCCCTCCTATAAATAGAATGTGAGGCTTCTGATTTGGGTTGCTAATTCACTCTCTTCTCTCCCAAATTTCATACTTTTACCCTCTCGGGACTACCCCGACATCCCGGTTTCATATCCAAGCTCCGACGAAAAATTGAATCCCCGAGATTTCCGAGAAATCGACTTATTTCCGGTCGAAGTGCTGCCCGAGCAAAGCATCGTTTTAATCAAATCGTCACTCCTACCAAGTGAGTTCATACCCCTACAAACCACACTTTAAATTCTTTTTAAATGATTTTTTAACGCTTTTAGGGGGGGGGGGGTGGGGGGAATACAAGTAAACACACGGTTAAAATCGTGTGAAACACCAATCTTTTGCGTATAGATCTATACGGGGCTGACAGCTCTGCATCCTGACTGTTAGCTACAGTCCAAGGGGTGACAAATGTCAACATTGGTACTACCGTCTAGTATGGTTATGAGAGACTCACATGTGGAAACAATGACTCATGCACATAGTAATACACTCCTCGAACAAAGCCATGGAATAGTATCTTTATGATTGCTTTTATATAACTCGTTTGTATTCAGTCATCATAGTAGGATATTATTGTCACGTTCAGGATCGGATTTAAACACATCATTAGTGATTTTATTATTTTAATAATAAAACTATACATTCCCAGTTTAAGTATGGCATATTTACTTACATTATCGGTCTTGGTTCTTTTGAGACTACTTCTCACTTTTAGGAAAATATAGGATTTTCCTGGTTCAATACATTCGTTTTTACAATAACGATTCATAGTACTATTCTTAAGAAAATATTGGATTTTTGGAAAAAGAACGCGAACTTTCAAATGGCACACATTTACTCAAATAACTACTTATGAACTCACCAACTTAAATGTTGACACTTTTTCTTTGAAATAACTTGTATTCTTAGGGAATCGCTAAACCATGTTAGCAACTGCTTTTGAAGACTTACACTCAGGCGTTAGTTTAATCTTTTGGACATCATATTGTAATTGACTTTTGCAAACATGTAATACTTACAATCATGTAAACTTTTCAATTATATATATGATGGTTGTATGTACTTTCTTTACTATTCAATTGTTATGATACTGTACATGACGTCCTCCGCCCCCGAATGTTTCCACCGTTCTGGTTTAGGGGTGTGACAATAGTCTTCTACCAAGACCTGACTGTTTTGTGTGTTTGTTTCTTTGTAAAAGTGAGTGTTTTTCCCAAGTATGACTATCATTACCAATATATAGTTTACATTACCGTTTATGTGAGAAGATCACAATTTTAATGTAACGGGAAAATGCATGTGTATTGTAGTATTATATATGTTAACTACTGTAGAAATCCTTGACTCGAAACTCTGCCCCCGCAGAGCCCGGTTTTCAAGCAAACTTCCCGGTTTCGTCAAAGGAAATTATTTTAAGAAGCGAAGCGCTGTCCGAATCACCCTCTTATCAAGTGAGTGTATAATCACTTTCATCTTACACATAGATATGAAGTATTTTATATAAATTACGTGATGTGCGTGCGTGTGTGTGTGTGTATATATATATGTATATATATATATATATATATATATATATATATATATATATATATATATATATATATTATCTGCTTGAGATCTATGCTGGATGAAAGATCTAAACCTCTTTCTTTTCAGATCTGAACTATTTCCTTTAGACCTAAACATTTTCCTTCAGATCTAAACTTTTTCTTTCATATCTAAACTTTATCTTCCAGATCTAAACCTTTTCCTTCAAATCTATACTTTCTCACTTCATATCTAAACTTTTTAGATCCAGGCATTATATATATATATATATATATATATATATATATATATACACGTGAGATCTATGTTGTATGAAATATTTAAACTTCGTTTTCATATTTGAACTATATGTGTATTTTATATCTTCAAATATGTTGGGTAAATCATGGGTAGATGAAATAGTTGGTGTATGATAAAATAAAATGATGGGAGGCCTTGATGTTGACGTTGATCCAGTCATCTAGGGGAGTATGGATGAAGACCACAAACTTTTCTAGGAAGTCCAATGGAACGCTAGCAGGCTCGCAACCTGTAGGTGTTTGTGAGCGATGTGTTCACCGGTGTACTCCATCCCCCTCATTGTTGCCTTACATACCTATATGGTTGAGGAATCCCCTTAGCAGTAGTGTCCATGCCGATGAAATTCCTTAGGATGGGTCCCTTATAATACAAGCTTTAGGGACGTAAAGTGAGGATAACGGGAACGGGTAATCGGGTTTAATGATTGTTGAAAACAATAAACTTATTTATTGTGGGTTGAAAACCCTATATGCTCACTACGCTCCCCAACATGACCCACTCAGTTTCTTGTATTACAGGTAGTGGCAAAAGCATAGTTGGATGATCTGAGAGATTATGGATTTATAGGTCAGTAGAAAATAAATAGAATGTTGTAAGGCCTATATTGTTTTTGAGGCCAATTTTGTTTTGTGGCCTATGATGTTTTGTTTATGCTTTTGATCTGTATTGACGATGACATCCCAATTTTTGTAATGTAATGGAAATACCTTTCTTTAAGAAATGCTTTGATAAAATTTTATCATATTTTGTTTTGGGAACAAATTCCGCAACACTTTTCTTTGAAAGATTACTCTAGTTTTATTATAAAAGCATAAACGAAATCTTTCTGGCCATGAAAAATGGGGATGTCACACGATAAGAGTTTTATAACCCCGTCTTTTCAACAACTTTTAAATCACGAGTCTAGTAAATTAGAAGCAACATATAAAGTAAAAGTAGCGAACGTCCAGATAGAAAGCACTACTGAAATCTTAATAAATTGCTTGTTAACCCTAAATTACCATACTTTCCATATACATCTCCAGACTATTCCTATAGGAAGTTTTGATGTTATCACAGGAATGGATTGGCTTGCTCCTCACCACGCCGATATCTTGTTCTATGAGAAGGTTGTACGATTAACCCTACCCAATGGAGAGATCCTGACCATTTACGAGGATAAATCAGGAGAAAATCTTAAGCTCATCTCCTGCACAAAGGCTCATAAATATGTACATAAGAAATGTTACGCCTATATGGCTCTCATAGTGGATAAGATGTGACAACCTGAAATTTATCCCGTCATTGTAACCTCTTTTTCCATTAATAAGACCCATCTTTATCAAATTTTTCTAGTTAGCATTTGGGTTAAGTTATTTAATTTGAGAATTTCATTATTTCTTCATGAGTGTCCAGACACATTAGAAGCACGTTAAAACACCCTCAATTTTCATTTGGAAAAGTTTTAGTTACAACTAAGTCGGGTTACGACAATTTAATCGGGTAAAATTTTAAACCCCGTTTAACGTCGGTATTGGGTGGATTCCCACTTGGCCACAAACTCAAGCCTTATTTAAAGGATGAGTGACCTTAATTAAAGCTTTTTCCCACCTCCTCACAACTTTCTCTCTCTACTCTCTCTCTAAAACTCGAGTTTTGATCCAAAAACGCCTCATTCAAGCTCCAAAATCGTAAGTAATCTTCCTTAGCTTGTTGTTTAACTTAATTAGCATGAAAATATGTGTTTAAATCATCTAAAAGACTCAAGAACTTGTGTTTACGGTTTGGGAACATCTCCCAAAATCGTAAACTCCCTTAAAGGGGTTTTGAAGCCCCAAAACCCTTCCAAATCGTTTCTAGTGTTTAGATATGACTTAAGGACTTGCATGTACGAGCTTAGAACATCAAAATCATGTCATTTGGGTAGTAAACATGAGTTTACGGCCCAAGAACATTATTGGACCGTAAACACACCTTCATATACCATAAACACCTTTTAAGGTGTTAAATTGCCCGTTAAACACCTCCAAAAGCTTCCATGAGTGCCTAGAACCTTATATTCCTTCATGTGATGCACCAAACCATACAAAAATGAGCCACACTTGAGTTTACGGTTTGGGAAGGTCTCCCAAACCGTAAACACCTCCAAAGGGTGTTTAAGTGCTCTTAACACAGTGAATGGCTTAGATTTGGGTCTAGAACTTTGTATGCTTAACCTACAACCACCAAAACACATGAGTCTTGGGCAAACATGAGTGTATGGCCGTAAACTCATGTGTTTACGGTAGTAAACTCCCAAGGGTCTTTCAAGAACCATAACTCCTTTTCCAAGGTCAATTCATGTCCCGATCACTTCCTAAGCCTTTGATTCAACCTTAGAACCTTCCCTTGTGCATTGTAAGACCTTTTAACATCCAAGAACACACCACCCATGAGTTTACGGCCATAAACTCATGGATATATGGTCTTTGTGATGGGTCTTGGTCATAAGAACATCCTATGTGCTCATACAAACCCTAATGCTTGGATCTAGGTTTCTCTATTGTACATGCAATTCATCCAAGACTATAGACCCTAGATTTAGCATATGATAATCAATATAACATATAATTAGGGTTTAGATCATACCTTGATTGTTATGTAGCAATAACAATCACAAATCCTCCTTGTATTGACTTTAGAAAGCTTAGAGTCACAAATGTCACTCCTCTAATGGTTCACAAACACCAAGAGCAAGAGGATGAAGAGGAGAAGAGAAGGAGGCTGCCCAAAACGTGTGGAAACCCTAGAGAACTTGTTCACCACGTTTTTGGAGCATAAAGGTTCTATATATAGTGAGGCTATTAGGGTTATCTAGCAAGGAAACCCTATTTTGGATGCTTAAGCCCTAAGCAACCCATGGACTCCTTTCCTTAAAGGCCTTGGACGATTTCTAATGGGTTTCCCCATAGAATTCGTCCAACCTTATAATATAAGGCAATCCATGTCCCAATTGCAATTATCTTATAATTACAATTCCAATCCCTTAAGTTTAATTAATCTCTTTTAGTTACAAACTTAAATCTTATTAATTCTTGACTAATATTAATTAAACAATATGATTTCTCCTTTAATATATTATTCTCATAATATATTAATAAATCATATTTTATCCTTTCTCTTCATAATTCATCCTATCAAGTTGCTTTGGTGAAGGCAACCCAAAAGGACCATGCACCATCGGGTCAGGTAAATACCAAAATAGTTATGGACTTAGACACTAATCCAACAGTCTCCCACTTGGATAAGTCTAATAACTATTCTGCGTATGACTTCAGATCCTGATCTGCAATCATAGCTTTCTAAAGCCGTTGTCAACTCTGATCCTATCAGATACGCATGTCCTTTAGATAAGGGATCATATATTCCTCCATTCTTGATATCGTATGAGTCATGATTCCTAATCATTCTCTCTGTACTATTTCTCGACTTCCGATTTATGACGACTGACTAATTGAACAAATCAAATTAGCCCTAGCCCGGCCGAGCATTTACGTTTGTCATCACTAAATCATCGAGGGGCCCAAAGATATCGCTTTTATCCTACTTTGGATAAAAGGAACGGATAAACTTTGATTCAATGCTCGCTTGCACTCACTCACCGAATCACACACAACAATATGTTTTATGACACCAAGTTACTAGTGCGTTTACATATTATCAATGTGCAACCGATTTGCAAGATACAACTCACACATCTCGGTTTCAAGAATATAGGATGTTATCGTCTCACCAATCACTCGTGATACAATTGATGGAGTGATCCAAGTGAGCGTGGGTTTATTACAATGCTCAAATCATATTCATAAGCACTCATGAACGTTGCAGCAAACATTTGCTTATGTCTAATACTCTTTAGACAATCCACACACCAATTCACGACAGTCTTTATTCATACCTACTTCCAACATATGAACGACTGTGGCCCGTTCGAATAATTTGACTGTTCTAAACCAATTAAATTATTCAGGAAGTCAAAACATGCAAACTGAAACACAAGAATAATACTAATCCTATATGGCCTCAAACCTTTGAGCATAAATAAAACACCTTTTATTTATCACCATGTCGATTACTCATTATTTGTTGTTTCGGGTAATCAACTTTTTACTTGAATTATTACAGCACTTGTCCCATACTCTTAGCATGCACACAATGTTTACCTATGGTTCTTACTTTGTGAAATAGATCAAATGAACACATTTCCAATCATACTCATTTCACAACTCCCAGTCCTTTTTCACAAGTGAAAGAATATCAAATTCTTGCCACTTATGGAATATGCTAGATTCTAACATTTTATGCAATGATACTTTCGTAATGTCGTAGCACAAAAGTCACAATGACTATTTCCAATGACATCACAAAGTCCTCTATCGGAGATTGTTACGAGATAATTCCTTAGATATGATGTCTCTCGCTTAAAATACATTCCTTTGAACATCCTTTTGCATAAAAGTTTCTAATCTATAGGAGCTTAAAAGAGTTAGTCAATGGATTTTACCTAAAGCAAAGCAATATGTTTTGACTCTCCCATCACTTAGATCTCTTAGGTAAATGGGGCAGCTTCGTCTCCAATGCCCCTTCTCTTGGAAATAAAAGCAAATTGACTCTTTTGGAACAACACATGGAACTACTTCAGATATTGCCTTTCTCTTATGATAAAACTCTTCGATCATGGCATGTATTTCGTTGCCATTGCCTATATCCATAGAGGTCTAGAAGGCAGATTCACCAATCAACTTTGCTTTTCCATTACGCCAAACCATTTCTGATTCAGCAGCAATAAGCATATAGGTGAGATCTATAAGGGTCACGTCGCAGTTCATCATATAGTACTCTCTTACGAACTCACTATATGAGTTAGAAAGTGACTGAAGAACCCAATCAACAGCCATCTCCTCACAAACAACGGATCCCAACATTCTTAACTTATCAGTGTGTGACTTCATCCCTAGGACGTGTGCACACACCGACTTTCCTTCCTTATGTTTACTTGCCAAAAGGGCTTGAGTGAGCTTGAACCTTTCAAGTCTTCGAACTTGTGGGTTAGGGAGAATAATTGGAGGAGGTGGAGGAAGAGAAGCATGATCTCTTGTTCCTCGATCGAATCGTGGAATATCATCTTCATGCGGAATGCTTGTTCCACGGGATTTGGGAAGACCATAGTTGTCATACTTTGACATCTACAAAACGGGAGAAAATGAATTCAAGTTAGTTGATTGATTGAGTCCTTAATAAATCACCCAAATGAGATACTAAGGCTAGGACCCAACACAATATGCTACAACCTAGAAAAGGGATGCCGTAATCTAGTTGCAGAATATTTGAAGGTAAGTGAATGACGATTCACTAATTTCCACCATGAAAAACGAAAAAGAAATTTAAGTTTTAAATCTATGAAAACTCCTAGATCCTTTGAGATTCATTGAACTTTTCAATGGCATGTTTAAATCTTGATATGCCCCTCTAGTTTGTGACTGGGATGTCGAGGATCACAAAGCATGTGTGAATAACCATGCCAACTTACATGGTGCCCTCACATGTTACATTCACCTATTCGACGTGCCGGTAAACCACACACGCTCCACCGAACTATGACAAACATTGAGTCACCCTTTGCTACCTTTGCTTAGAACCATTTAGTGTGCCGATTAACCACACACGCTCCACTAACGTCTTCGCAAGGGCACAAAGTGTAATTTCATGGAATTGCATCAATTCACTTTTGCCTAAGTAACTAAGATTGGGAATTTGTAAAACATTTAGTTACTTTTGTACTTCATTATACTTATAATGGAAGGTTTTGTCCTATCCTACCCGTTTGGCTAACGACCCTCCACTAGTCAAGAGTGCGGTGGGTAAGAGTGGATACCCATTCAATCGCCATTTTATAGGCAATTTCCTTAAACACCCCTTATAGACCAGCTTCGTGAATGAGGCCTACTAATGGTAAGATTGACTTTTACTCATACATATATATATATATATATATATATATATATATATAATGTTAGACTTTTAATGTTATATATAGTATAGGGTGTATTTTACACTTTTAAAATACTAGGTGGTCAAATTTAACGATTATACTTTTAATTCAATTAAATGTAAACCAAAACCTTTTATGGATTTATTAAACCTCTTTTAATTATACACCTTAATTAATTAATAAAACCATAAGGGTGTGATTTGAACTTTTCAAAACAATACTAGGGTTTTAGAATTTAACATTCCTAAATTAAACTTATAATCAACTTTTAAATTCCAAAACTTGAGGGCAAGTTTTGAAACATTTCAAAACATTTAGGTTTAGAATTTAAATATACATCAAAATTAAAATTTTAATCAAAATTTAAATTCCAAAACTTGAGGGCAAGTTTTGAAACCTTTTCAAAACATTAAGGTTTCAACTATTTAAATTTCAAAACTAAACTTTTGAGTTTAAATTTAAACTATAAAACCTAAAGGGGAAAAATTGAAACTTTTCATAACACAAGGATCAAATAACAAATAATATAAATTAAACAATTAATTTTTTCATTATCTATATTTGACCTAATTTTCAATTACTTGAAAAATAAGTTACCCAATTAATACAAATAATCCAATCTTTATCATATAAGGAAGTTATTATCTAATTAATTGGTAATTATCTTGTGTTTTGGCAAGGATATTCATTAAGAAACAATAAAATCCGTATTTTATAGGTTTAAAACAAATATGGTAATAATCCATAAGCAAAACAGCAACAAAATCTGAGATTTCCTCTGTCTGACGCTCCGACTCGCCGAGTCACACTTTGGAACTCGCCGAGTAGGGCTGACTCGCCGAGTCCAAGTAGTGCCTCGCCGAGTCGGGTCGAACAGTAAGCCATATTTCGTTTTTCAGCTACACAATGCATCAATACAATAGAAACCAATCTAGTCTCTGATACCACTAATGGGTTTTGGTCATAAGAACATCCTATGTGCTCATACAAACCCTAATGCTTGGATCTAGGTTTCTCTATTGTACATGCAATTCATCCAAGACTATAAACCCTAGATCTAGCATATGATAATCAATATAACATATAACTAGGGTTTAGATCATACCTTGATTGTTATGTAGCAATAACAATCACAAATCCTCCTTGTATTGACTTTAGAAAGCTTAGAGTCACAAATCTCACTCCTCTAATGGTTCACAAACACAAAGAGCAAGAGGATGAAGAGGAGAAGAGAAGAAGGCTGCCCAAAACGTGTGGAAACCCTAGAGAACTTGTTCACCACGTTTTTGGAGCATAAGGGTTCTATATATAGTGAGGCTATTAGGGTTATTTAACAAGGAAACCCTAATTTGGATGCTTAAGCCCTAAGCAACCAATGGACTCCTTTCCTTAAAGGCCTTGGACGATTTCTAATGGGTTTCCCCATAGAATTCGTCCAACCTTATAATATAAGGCAATCCATGGCCCAATTGCCATTATCTTATAATTACAATTCCAGTCCCTTAAGTTTAATTAATCTCTTTTAGTCACAAACTTAATTCTTATTAATTCTTGAGTAATATTAATTAAACAATATGATTTCTCCTTTAATATATTATTCTCATAATATATTAATAAATCATATTTAATCCTTTCTCTTTATAATTCATCCTATCAAGTTGCTTTGGTGAAGGCAACCCAAAAGGACCATGCACCATCGGGTCAAGTACATACCAAAATAGTTATGGACTTAGACACTAATCCAACACTTTGGACCGTAAACACCCTAAGCGTTTACTCTTGAAGAGTAAACTCCTTATCTAAGCTCTACACACCCTTAGATGCAACTCGTATCATTCCTAACGCTTGATATAAAGTGTTTTCGTGCCTCGGAGTGTAATTTCTTACTTAATTAGTAGTTCAAAGTCTAATTAGATACAATTATGTATCTGCTCATGTTACATAGGATCCTCGCATGTGTTCAAGCCCTGAACTGACACTTAGCATCCTAAACAACACACTTCTCGTCTGGTGAGTTCATACCCCTACACTTTTTTTTCCCGTGTTTTTCAATGTTTTTAGGGGGAATACAAGCAAAAGTACAAGGAAATCTTGTACTCAAACTTATTATTTCATTTGAAATGTTTCATATTCCGTATGCTTTTAACATTGAAAACCGTATTAACCAACCGTTTGACTTGCAGAGTTAGTTTTCAAACTAATTGCGAAACTCATTATAAAATGTTATATTTTATATCTCACAAATGATTTTCCACATTATTACTGTTAAAATCATTAATCTTAGAGCTTTTGATACGTCCTCTATAACACTCCACAGAGATACGCGAGTGGAGGACTGCCTTTGAAACTAGAATCTAAAACAGGATTTTCCGCATTATTACTTGTAACTTTGTTATTCTTAAGAATGGAGACACGTCCTCTGTAACACTCCATAGAGATACGCGAGTGCAGGACCACCCCTGTAACCAGAATCTCCTACGTGGAGAGCATGACTTGAGTGTATAGATCTATACGGGGCTGACTACCCCGCACCTTGCTGCTAGCTACAGTGGGACCAGCAGGTCTACGGGTGACAAAAGTCATAAAATGATATTGGCCTTCGTTTTGCCATATCTAGTTATCGTATGGTTATAGAACTCGCAACTTAGATAATGGAGATTTACTTTTAAGTAATAAAGAACTTAGTAAATTAATAACCTTAGGAATTAGTTTGCTACCTACCTAATAGTTTTATATACGTGCTAAAACTAACGCGCTTTTCAGGGATAACCAGGCTTTCAGAATACTTCATTAACGCTACAAGTATGGTAGATACTTGTACGCCGCATTCCGAATCGATAACCAACCACCAACTTTTAAGGAAAATAAGGGTTTTTCCTGAGATAACATAATTGTTCTTAACCAAACTGTGTAACAAATAGATAACTAAACTTTTTTTTTAATAAGAAAATATGGGATTTTCTTGAATAACAACTTTTTCAGAAAACCAAAGGAAACTTGTTCTTCTACAGAAACAAACCGCTTATGAACTCACCAGCTTTATGCTGATATTTTTAAAAACTGCTTGTATTCTCAGGTTCACGTTAGACAGGTATCCCGCATACTTTTGGAGAAGACGGAGCGTATAGAAGTCTCGTCTTTATTTTTGTTCATACTGATGTATATATAAAACATGTATTTCTTTACTTTCAAACAAATGTAAATTTTTCTTATGTAATGTTATGGTTGTGTTTACTATGCTTGATATGTACATTGGTTGTGATACTTTACATGACGTCACCTCCGCCCCGGAACGTTTCCGCCTTCGGTTTCGGGGTGTGATAGATTGGTATCAGAGCCCTTGTTTATAGTGAACTAAGTATACCGGATCTTACATAGTATATAACTATAAACACTAAGGGGCCGAAGTGCTCTGAACTAAAAGTATACTTCAAAATATAAGTATTTTCAAAAAGTATACAAGAATACATAACCGTAGGAATCCGTAACTACCAGTAGAACAAAAAATAAGTAATTGGGTGTTGTACACTGCGGTTAAACTTGGGCAGTTATGTAGTTGTGTCTAGGGTCAATATAGCCTGATCAACTATATTCATTCGAGACACGACCAACATGTGCTTGGGAGTGACTGTGGTGTGTAGCAGGCCTAAAACTTACCTAATATCCAAGAAATGAGTCATCGTCGCGACGAAACATAAAATACTATGGGAGTATTTCTAGAGTCAAATTCGTTATAGAAATCCTTATTCAAGTGTTGGTACTCTTTTCCTTTAGCGATAATTTTCTTGCTTTGATAGCTTTCCTATATATTATCGCTTAGTAGAACACTATATCTGCCATAATGAGATATCTCTTGTTTCATATCTCTTGATTCAATTCAGAGGACTTACCATCCTTTCTTTCCTAATCATTTTAGATCAAGATGCCTCCAAGAAAGAGACCCAGCTCAAAGAACAACAATCCTTCGCCACCACCTCCTCCTCAATTTGATCCTGTTATGTTCTAGGCAGCTGTTACTGCCGCAGTGGCAGCCGCCATGTCTCAGATGAACCCCGACGGTTCCGGTGGCCCAGGAGGTGGTACTAAACCTCAAAACCAGGAAGGTAGCCAAGGACACTAGAAGGAGTGTTCCTACAAAGATTTTATGAACGCGAAACCCACATCTTTCAATGGCACTGGAGGTGTTATTGTTTTGACTCGATGGTTCGAGAAAATCGAGTCTATTTTCGAAATTTGTTCCTGTTTGGAAGCCGATAAGGTGAAGTACGCCGCTTGCACTTTCACTGACAAAGCCCTGACTTGGTGGAATGGCCGAGTCAAATCCCTAACCCTACCAGTAGCCAATGCTATGGGTTGGGAGAATATGAAAGAGCTTCTACTTCCTGAATACTGCCCACAGGGGGAAATGCAAAAGCTGGAGCACGAACTATGTAATCTGAAGATGAAGGGTTCCGATATCGCCGCTTACACCTCAAGATTTGATGATCTAACGCTTCTCTGTCCGGGAATGGTTACCCCGAAAAGCAAAAAGATTGAGAGATTCATCTCGGGGCTGACCCAGCCAACAAAAGGAAATGTTTTGGCTGCAAAGCCAGACACCTACGACAGCGCCAAATGCCTAGCGCAAACTTTGATTAATCATGGAGACAATCCTGATGAAGTGGTCACCGCTCCTGAACTGGCAAAAAGGAGTTGTGAGAAAAGAAAATTCTGGAAGCAGAAGAAGGGTCAGTCTTTGCAGGAACCCGCAAAGAAGCAGCAAAGTGTGGCGGTCCACGCTGCTACTACCCCTGCTGCTACTCCTGTCGTTTCTCCTATAGCTCAAACACCTATCAGTAGATATGCTGGTACCCTTCCTCGGTGCGAAAAGTGTAAATATCACCATAACCCCGGCCCATGCCGTGATTTGTCATGCTCTAACTGTGGTAAAAAGGGGCATATGATTCGATTCTGCAAGGCACCAGCCCAACCAACCAACCAAGCCTCTGGAGCAAGTGTCGGTCAGGCCTGCTATGGTTGCGGCGAGGTTGGTCATTACAAGAGAAACTGCCCCAAGGCAGCGGCAACCAACAACACCGGGAGAGTTCTAACGATGGGTCAAGAAGAGGCAATCGCTGATCCCACCGTTGTCACGGGTACGTTCCTCCTCGACAACTCTTATGCTTGCATCCTTTTCGATTCTGGTGCAAAAAGAAGTTTTGTTAGCCATTCCTTCAAACATCTCCTTAAACCTAATCCTCAACCGTTAACCGAAACATTTACCGTCGAGATGGCTAACGGTGAGAAAGAAAACGCTAACGATATATTCATAGGCTATACCCTTACCCTCAACAATCATTCTTTTCCCATCGATCTTATGCCAGTCTCCATAAAGAGCTTCAATGTTATCATTGGCATGGATTGGTTGAGCCCCAACCATGCTGATATCCTTTGTTACGAAAATGCCATCTGTCTCAATCTTCCTGCTGGTCAAACCCTCATGATCTACGGTGATAAACTTAGCTCCAATCTTCGCATCATTTCATGCATCAAAGCTCAAAAGCTTCTGCGAAAGGAGTGTTACGCATTCCTAGCTCATGTAATCAATGAGAAACAGGAAGTTAAAGACCTTGAGAGCATCCCCGAAGTCTGCAACTTTCGTGATGTTTTTCCCAAAGAGCTCCCGGGAATTCCTCCCGAATGTCAAGTTGAGTTTCGCATCGACCTAATTCCTGGAGCTACCCACGTAGCTAAGTCTTCATATCGATTAGCGCCAGCAGAAATGCAGGAGTTATCCAGTCAGATTAATGAGCTTCTTAGCAAAGGGTTCATCAGACCGAGTTCCTCACCCTGGGGAGCTCCAGTATTATTCATGAAGAAGAAGGATGGATCCTTTAGGATGTGTATAGACTACCGCGAGTTAAACAAACTGACCATCAAAAACCGCTATCCTCTTCCTCGAATAAATGACCTCTTTGATCAACTTCAGGGAGCCAACTACTTCTCAAAGATAGACCTTAGGTCAGGGTACCATCAGCTACGAGTTCATGAGAGTGATGTTTCCAAAACAACTTTCAGGACTCTGTATGGACACTACGAGTTCGTAGTGATGCCCTTCGGTCTAACCAACGTACCGACAGTGTTCATGGACCTGATGAACAAGGTGTGTTGCCCCTTTCTGGACATGTTTGTTATTGTGTTCATTGATGACATACTTATTTATTCCAAAAGCAAAGAAGATCACAAACAACACTTGAGGTTGGTGTTGGAAACTCTTAGATCGGAAAAGTTGTATGCGAAATTCTCCAAGTGCGAATTCTGGATTCGGAAGGTAACTTTCCTTGGTCACATGGTAAGTGAGGAGGGTATACACGTGGACCCTTCCAAGATCAAGGCGATAGAGAATTGGTCGGCACCGAAAACACCCACAAAAATCCGTCAATTCTTGGGTCTCGCCGGCTATTATCGTAGATTCATTCAGAATTTTTCCAGAATCGCCAAACCCCTAACCACTCTGACACAGAGAGGTGTACCCTTTTGTTGGAATGAAAAGAAAGAAATTGCATTCCAAACGTTAAAGCAAGCTTTGTGCAGCGCACCTATCTTGTCCCTGCCCGAAGGGACAGAGGATTTCCTTGTCTATTGCGATGCGTCCAATCAGGGCTTAGGCTGTGTGCTTATGCAAAGGGGAAAAGTTACTACTTATGCCACGAGACAGCTAAAGGCACAAGAAGTCAACTATACCACTCACGACTTGGAGTTAGGAGCAGTGGTGTTCGCACTGAAGATTTGGAGACATTATCTTTACGGAACCAAGTGCACCATTTTCACTGACCACAAAAGCTTGCAGCACATCTTCGATCAGAAGGACTTAAACATGATACAACGACGATGGGTAGAGCTGCTCAGTGACTACGAGTGCGCAATCCTCTACCATCCCGACAAGGCCAATGTGGTGGCAGATGCACTTAGCCGAAAGGAGAGTTCAAGCCGCAAAGTGACGACACTAACAATGAACATTCATTCCCACTTATCCTTACCGATTTAAGAAGCCCTGTTAGAAGCCCTAAAACCAGAGAACGTGTTGAATGAAGCCATGAGGGGGATGGATAAGAAACTTGAGATCAGAGGTGATGGAGTCTACTGTTTCATGGATCGAATCTGGACCCCAAGGTTCGGAGGTTTCAGGGAAGTTGTTATGTATGAAGCTCACAAGACCAGATACTCTGTTCACCCGGGTTCAAATAAGATGTACCTGGATCTCAAGAAGCTATACTGGCGGCCAAATATGAAAGCCAAGATCGCTACATTCGTGGGAAAGTGCCTGACTTGCGCCAAGGTGAAGGTCGAGTACCAGAAACCCTCAGGTCTGCTCCAACAGCCCGAGATACCTGAGTGGAAATGGGAGATGATCACCATGGATTTCATCACCAAGTTACCCAAAACTCCGAGTGGGTACGATACCATTTGGGTAATTGTCGATTGATTGACAAAATCCGCTCACTTCCTTCCGATCAAAGAAACGTTCAAGATGGAAAGACTCACGCGGATCTACATCCAAGAGATAGTCCAATTGCACGGTGTGCCTGTGTCCATTATCTCTGATCGAGATAGCAGGTTTACCTCCAAAGAGTGTTTTAAGGTCCTATTAAGCATCTAGGAAGCGTGTTTTGACCCATGCTTAGCCTTAAGGGAAGTTTATGGCCACTTTGAACCTTAACAAGGGTGTGTACGACCACATGAGGTGTGTATGGCCGTACACCCTTGATGTTCTTTCAAGGATGTCGATTTTTATGATGAACATTAAGAGTTTCTAGTAGATAACAAGCTATGGAAGGAATACTCACGTTTTAGAAGCTTGAAGGGGTGTTTTAAGGTCCAAAACCTAGTGTATGTTCTTGGTGTTCTTGAAGATCTAACCCAAAAGATGAATTTCATGGATGAAATCAAAGGGTGATACTAGATATAGCCATGTATAAACAAATCAAAGGATGAAACACTTACTTATTTGAAGATCCAAGTGAAAAACTTGATGATAGTTGAGAGAGAAATCCGATTTCTAGGCTTGAAAGTGTGAAAAGTGATGAAAAATGGAAGGATGTCATATATGTGGACATGAGTGTACGGCCATGATGGGTGTACGGACGTAAACCCATGTGTACGGCCATACACTCCTCTTGAAGGAGCGTTTGGCCTTAATGAAAAGTGGTGAACTTAAGAAGACTCATCCCTAAAACCAAACCTTGAATGTACTAGGCTTAGAACACTCAAACAGACCCTAAACAGTGCTAAAAGATAGCAGAAACGAGTCTGAATCTGATTGAATTGAATGGTTGTACAAGATAGAAATTTTGGGTTGTCACATGTTCCTTTAACGATTGTATCAGATCGTGATAGTCGTTTCACGTCAAGGTTTTGGAGGAGTCTACAAGAGGAATTGGGTACGAAGTTGTGTTTAAGTACAACCTACCATACACAGACCGATGGTCAGAGGAAAAGGACAAATCACACACTTGAGTATATGCTAAGAGCGTGTACCCTGGAGTTCCAAGGTAACTGGGATGAACACTTACCTGTGGAAGAATTTTCCTACAATAATAGTTTCCACTCGAGCATCAAGATGGCACCTTATCAAACTTTGTACGGACAGAAGTTTTGAACGCCGTCATGTTGGCTTAAAGCTAGAGAAAAGCAGTTTATGGGCCCCGAGATAGTCCATCAGACTGCTAAAAAGCTAAAGGTAATGAGGGAAAGGATGTTAGCAGCTCAAGATCGTCAAAAGAGTTATGCTGACAAGAAAAGGCAACCGGTGACATTCAAAGTTGGAGATTCAGTTTTGCTTAAAGTCTCACCATGGAAGGGACTTATAAGATTCGGTAAAAGAGGAAGTTGAGTCCAAGATTCATTGGACCGTTCAAAGTTCTTTCAGAGGATTGGGAACCAATCTTACACGCTAGAACTACCAGAAGAACTAGATGGTATTCATAACACTTTCCATGTGTGTTCTTTGAGGAAATTCATGGGAGAAGTTCCCGATGTAATTCCAATTTATGAGTTAAGGATGGATGAAAATAAGAGGCTAATTGAAGAACCGGAGATGATTGTTGACCGTAATACGAAGAAGTTGCGATGCAAGATGGTCGACTTAGTGCTTGTGCGATGGAAACATTCCAATGGGTGAAATCTCACATAGGAAACGGAGAGTGACATGATGAGTCGCTATCCACATTTGTTTGATGATGCATGATTCCAGGATGGAATCATCCTAAGGGGGAGAGAAATGTAACGCCCGTGTTTCAAGCTAAGCATTAGTGGGATGATGTAATAGTTAGGGTCAACAATTGTAACTCATTTTGAAGTAATAAAAATGATTTATTTGAGTATTATGTGAATTATGTGAATTTATGTGTTTTATACTTGTTTATAATAATATAATAAATTAAGAATGAAAATAAGCATAAAAAATTAAATGCTAGATAAACCTGATATCTATGAAGAAAGTTGTATTGGTCGTGACAAGGATTTCGGAGAAATAAAGAACGCCGAAATCCGAGTTAAAACGAAGAAGTTATGACCTGTCGAAGTTTTACGGCTAAACCGACAGACTACCACGTAATGTAAAAAGTGAATTTTTGACAAATTACTTTTTACCCTAAGCGATCTAAACAAAAGTCTTAGTATACATTAAACAGAGAGTGTGCATAAAAAGAACGTCCAAATCCGACTTCTTATGAGGAAGTTATGAATTTTCTAAGATTTAGCACAACAGTGCACAGCCCGAAATTCGAATTTTAGATCGATAGATTTTTAGCCAACACAACCTAAATGAGAATTGAATATCTCATTAATAGGAACTCAACTATACAAAGACAGTCGAAAACGGAGTTCGTATGTAGAAGATATGAATTTTACACGATCATTTAACAGTGTAATCTTCTCATATGGTTATATTTAAAATCAGTCATGAGTTAGCTAATGGACTCAAAAAGAAAGTTGTAGATCTTGTCAATACCTACACGTGGATATAAATAATGTCAAAAACGATGCTCGTACGCGAAAGTTATGAATTTTTTAATATTTGTCGTTTTATCTGCGTCCAGCGCCACGTGTCAACACCTGGCGAACCCTTGGTGCCCATGCAAGACCACGACGTGGAATAAGTGCCACGACAAGAACGCCCCCAGACAACCTATAAATAGAGGCGTAGATCACCCCGAAAACCCACACCAAAACCATTCTTTCTCTCCCATCACCCCCAAAACCTCTCTTCCATTCCTTAGTACTTCCTAAGTGCTAGAGGCGAGTCTCAGAGCGCCCGAAGGCCCAAGAAAAAGAGTTTTTTGACTCGAAACTCTGCCCCCGCAGAGCCCGGTTTTCAAGCAAACTTCCCGGTTTCGTCAAAGGAAATTATTTTAAGAAGCGAAGCGCTGTCCGAATCACCCTCTTATCAAGTGAGTGTATAGTCACTTTCATCTTACACATAGATATGGAATATTTTATATAAATTACGTGTTGTGCGTGTGTGTGTGTATATATATATATATATATATATATATATATATATATTATTTGCTTGAGATCTATGCTGGATGAAATATCTAAACCTCTTTCTTTTCAGATCTGAACTATTTCCTTTGCATCTAAACATTTTCCTTCAGATCTAAACTTTTTCTTTCAAATCTAAACTTTATCTTCCAGATCTAAACCTTTTCCTTCAAATCTATACTTTCTCACTTCATATCTAAACTTTTTAGATCCAGGCATATATATATATATATATATATATATATATATATATATATATATATATATATACACACACACACACACACACACACTTGAGATCTATGTTGTATGAAATATTTAAACTTCATTTTCATATCTGCACTGTATGTGTATTTTATATCTACAAATATGTTGGGTAAATCATGAGTAGATGAAATAGTTGGTGTGTGATAAAATAAAATGATGGGAGGCCTCGATGTTGACGTTGATCCAGTCATCTAGGGGGGTATGGATGAAGACCACAAACTTTTCTAGGAAGTCCAATGGAACGCTAGCAAGCTCGCAACCTGTAGGTGTTTGTGAACGATGTGTTCAGTGGTGTACTCCATCCCCCTCATTGTTGCCTTACGTACCTAGATGGTTGAGGAATCCCCTTAGTAGTAGTGTCCATCCCGATGAAATTCCTTAGGATGGGTCCCTTATAATAGAAGCTTTAGGGACGTAAAGTGAGGATAACGGGAACCGGTAATCGGGTTTAATGATTGTTGAAAATAATAAACTTATTTATTGTGGGTTGAAAACCTTATATGCTCACTACGCTCCCCAACATGACCCACTCAGTTTCTTGTATTACAGGTAGTGGCAAAAGCATAGTTGGATGATCTGAGAGATTATGGATTTATAGGTCAGTAGAAAATAAATAGACCCATCTTTATCAAATTTTTCCGTTAGCATTTGGGTTAAGTTATTTAATTTGAGAATTTCATTATATCTTCATGAGTGTCCAAACACATTAGAAGCACGTTAAAACACCCTCAATTTTCATTTGGAAAAGTTTTAGTTACAACTTAGTCGGGTTACGGCAATTTAATCGGGTAAAATTTTAAACCCCGTTTAACGTCGGTATTGGTTGGATTCCCACTTGGCCACAAAATCAAGCCTTATTTAAAGGATGAGTGACCTTAATTTAAGCTTTTTCCCACCTCCTCACAACTTTCTCTCTCTACTCTCTCTCTAAAACTCGAGTTTTGATCCAAAAACGCCTCATTCAAGCTCCAAAATCGTAAGTAATCTTCCTTAGCTTGTTGTTTAACTTAATTAGCATGCAAATATGTGTTTAAATCATCTAAGAGACTCAAGAACTTGTGTTTACGGTTTGGGAACATCTCCCAAAACCGTAAACTCCCTTAAAGGGGTTTTGAAGCCCCAAAACCCTTCCAAATCGTTTCTAGTGTTTAGATATGACTTAAGGACTTGCATGTACGAGCTTAGAACATAAAAATCATGTCATTTGGGTAGTAAACATGAGTTTACAGCCCAAGAACATTATTGGACCGTAAACACACCTTCATATACCATAAACACCTTTTAAGGTGTTAAATTGCCCGTTAAACACCTCCAAAAGCTTCCATGAGTGCCTAGAACCTTATATTCCTTCATGTGATACACCAAACCATACAAAAATGAGCCACACTTGAGTTTACGGTTTGGGAAGGTCTCCCAAAACCGTAAACACCTCCAAAGGGTGTTTAAGTGCCCTTAACACAGTGAATGGCTTAGATTTGGGTCTAGAACTTTGTATGCTTAACCTACAACCACCAAAACACATGAGTCATGGGCAAACATGAGTGTACGGCCGTAAACTCATGTGTTTACGGTAGTAAACTCCCAAGGGTCTTTCAAGAACCATAAACTCCTTTTCCAAGGTCAATTCATGTCCCGATCACTTCCTAAGCCTTTGATTCAACCTTAGAACCTTCCCTTGTGCACTGTAAGACCTTTTAACATCCAAGAACACACCACCCATGAGTTTACGGCCGTAAACTCATGGGTATATGGTCTTTGTGATGGGTTTTGGTCATCAGAACATCCTATGTGCTCATACAAACCCTAATGCTTGGATCTAGGTTTCTCTATTGTACATGCAATTCATCCAAGACTATAGACCCTAGATCTAGCATATGATAATCAATATAACATATAATTAGGGTTTAGATCATACCTTGATTGTTATGTAGCAATAACAATCACAAATCCTCCTTGTATTGACTTTAGAAAGCTTAGAGTCACAAATGTCACTCCTCTAATAGTTCACAAACACCAAGAGCAAGAGGATGAAGAGGAGAAGAGAAGAAGGCTGCCCAAAACGTGTGGAAACCCTAGAGAACTTGTTCACCACGTTTTTGGAGCATAAGCGTTCTATATATAGTGAGGCTATTAGGGTTATTTAACAAGGAAACCCTAATTTGGATGCTTAAGACCTAAGCAACCCATGGACTCCTTTCCTTAAAGGCCTTGGACGATTTCTAATGGGTTTCCCCATAGAATTCGTCCAACCTTATAATATAAGGCAATCCATGGGCCAATTGCAATTATCTTATAATTACAATTCCAGTCCCTTAAGTTTAATTAATCTCTTTTAGTCACAAACTTAATTCTTATTAATTCTTGACTAATATTAATTAAACAATATGATTTCTCCTTTAATATATTATTCTCATAATATATTAATAAATCATATTTAATCCTTTCTCTTTATAATTCATCCTATCAAGTTGCTTTGGTTAAGGCCACCCAAAAGGACCATGCACCATCGGGTCAAGTACATACCAAAATAGTTATGGACTTAGACACTAATCCAACAGTCTCCCACTTGGATAAGTCTAATAACTATTCTGCGTATGACTTCAGATCCTGATCTGCAATCGTAGCTTTCCAAAGCCGCTGTCAACTCTGATCCTATAAGATACGCATGTCCTTTAGATAAGGGATCATATATTCCTCCATTCTAGATATCGTATGAGTCATGATTCTTAATCATTCTCTCTGTACTATTTCTCGACTTCCGATTTATGACGACTGACTAATTGAACAAATCAAATTAGCCTTATCCCGGCCGAGCATTTACGTTTGTCATCACTAAATCATTGAGGGGCCCAAAGATATCGCTTTTATCCTACTTTGGATAAAAGGAACGGATAAAATTTGATTCAATGCTCGCTTGCACTCACTCACCGAATCACACACAACAATATGTTTTATGACACCAAGTTACTGGTGCGTTTACATATTATCAATCTGCAACCGATTTGCAAGATACAACTCACACATCTCAGTTTCAAGAATATAAGATGTTATCATCTCACCAATCACTCGTGATACAATTCATGGAGTGATCCAAGTGAGCGTGGGTTTATTCCGATGCTCAAATCATATTCATAAGCACTCATGAACGTTGCAGCAAACATTTGCTTATGTCTAATACCCACTCCCTAGAATCGATGATTTGTTTGATCAACTGCAAGGGTCTAGATACTACTCTAAGATTGACTTGAGGTTTGGATATCACCAACTCAAGGTATTGGAAACAGACATACCAAAGACCGCATTCTGAACTCGATATGGTCATTAAAAGTTTCTTGTGATGCCATTTGGCCTAACAAATGCCCCAACAGTGTTCATGGATATAATGAACCATGTTTGTAAGCCTTACTTGGGTAAGTTCGTGATTGTATTCATTGATGATATCTTGATATACTCACAAACAAAGGAGGAAAATGGCCAATATCTACGATTGGTTTTGGAACTGTTGAGAAAGGAAAAGTATATGCAAAGTTTTCCAAATGTGAATTTTGGATAAGAGAAGTGCATTTCCTAGGGCATGTTTTTAGCAATAAAAGAATACATGTGAACCCTGCAAAAATTGAAGCAATCAATAATTAAAAGGCACAAAGAACGTCGACAAAAGTGCGCCAATTTTTAGGACTTGTTGGTTACTACCGAAGGTTTATCAAAAAAATTCTCTAAAACAGCCAAGCTTCTCACTGCACTAACACAGAAAGATGTGAAATTTAACTAGGAAGATAAGCAGGAAGTTGCGTTCCAGAAATTAAAACATATGTTGTACAGTGCACCGATCCTGTCATTCCCTGATGGAATAGAAGACTTTGTCGTTTACTGTGAAGCGACTCATCAAGGACTGGGTTGTGTATTAATGCAGAGAGGCAAGGTGTTTGCTTATGCTTCACGACAACTAAAAGTGCATGAGGTCAACTACACTACTCATGATCTTGAGCTGGGAGCTGTGGTTTTTGCCCTAAAGATTTGGAGGCACTACCTGTATGATACTAAATGTACAATCTTTACAGATCACAAGAGTCTCTAACATATCTTCGACCAAAAAGAACTCAACACGAGGCAACGAAGATGGATCGAACTGCTAAATGATTACGACTGTGAAATTCGTTATAACCTTGGCAAGGGTAATGTAATGGCAGACGCTCTGAGTTGTAAAGAGCATGTGAAACCTAGATGTGTGTGTGCACTGACCATGACCATTCATTCCAATCTAAGTACGCAGATACAGGAAGCTCAACTCGTATGAGGAATGGAAAAACAATTCGAGCTTACAGATGATAGGACATGATGTTTTATAGACCGAATCTGGAGGCCCAAATTCAGAGAAATAAGGAGTCTAGTCATGGACGAATCTCACAAAATGAGATATTATGTCCATCCCGACTCCAATAAGATGCACCAGGACCTAAAGAGGTTGTATTGGTGGCCGAACATGAAAGCATAAATTGCTACGTATGTAAGTAAGTGCTTGACCTGCTCAAAAGTTAAAGTCGGGCATCAAAAACCCTCATGATTACTCCAACAACCAGAGATACCATAGTGGAAGTGGGAAATGATCGCTATGGACTTTATCAATAAACTACCCCGAACATCGACTGGTTATGACACTATTTGGGTAGTAGTGGATATATTGACCAAGTCCGCTCATTTTCTACCAATCAAAGAGATGGAAAAGATGGAAATGCTGACCCGAACCTACATTAAGGAAATCTTCAAACTTCACGGAGTGCCAATCTCTATCATTTCATACATAGACAGTAGATTCACCTCACGATTTTGGCAGTCTTTACAAAAGTCCTTTGGTACGCGTCTAGACATGAGTATAGCTTATCACCCAAAAATAGATGGTCAGAGTGCACGAACCATCCAAACCTTAGAGGATATGCTCCGATCCTGTGTATTAGATTTTGGAAACTCATGGGATATTCATTTACCCTTAATTGAGTTTTCTTATAACAAAAGCTACCACTCCAGCATAAAAGTTGCACCGTTTGAGGCTCTATATGGAAGGAAATGTCATTCACCCTTATGTTGCGCAGAAGTTGGGGATACACAGCTGGCCAGAAAACATTCTGGAAATAGTATACGGACCGGACCTGAAATAATGCACGAGACGGCCGAGAAGATCGTGCAAATCAAAGAGCGATTGAAAACTGCGTGTAGTCGTCAGAAAATTTATGCGGATGTAAGACGTAAGCCTTTGGAATTCTAGGTAGGAGAGATAGTTATGTTAAAGGTCTCACCTTGGGAAGGAATGATTAGGTTCGGAAAGAGGGGAAAACTAAACCCATGATACATAGGGCTTTTCGACATTCTTGAAAGAATTAGATGAGTTGCTTATCATCTCAAATTGCCTCAAGAACTGGAAAAAGTACACAATGTCTTTCATGTCTCAAATTTGAAAAAGTGTTTGGCTAATAACACTCTTATCATTCCTATCGACGAGATTGAGTTAAATAGTGAATTACACTTCGTTGAAGAACCGGTTGAGATTATGGACCGTGAGATCAAGAAACTGAGACAAATTTGCTTTCTTATCGTAAAAGCGCGTTGGAAATCTAAAAGGGGACCAGAGTTCACATGGGAGCGAAAGACCAAATAAAGAAGAAATACCCCAAATTGTTCGAAGATGTTGCGCCTATCAGTTGAATTTCGGGAAAAAATTCTGTAACATCCATAAAATTCATGAAAATTTAAGACTTTTTAAATATCCAAAATGCCATAAATTATTACAAAGTGTTTCCAAAATAGTTTCATATCAGATTTCCCAGAAATCATAATCATAAATCGAGGAAGTGTATGGTCACGCCTTCGCCTTCCCACGGTCATCCACTACACCTGAAACAATAATCGATAAATGTAAGCTCGAAGGCTTAGTGAGTTACCCCCAAAATACCCATACACACAAAAATACACATACAATAACAAACAGCATAGTATGGGTCCAATCAACCATCGGGTTGGAATACCCCAGGCTCTCGGCCCACAACCATCGGGTTGGAATGCCCACATACTATCAAACATGTGCACCTATATCAGATAATCATATAACAAACTACAAAGACAACATACTAGGGTCCTATCATCCTCAGGATGGAATACCCTCACTACCAATCAATGATGTACACATATAACAAGTAAGATATCCTACCAGCATACAGACAGTCGGACCAAACTACAGGTCACTAAGCATAATCATCCTATCTACCAGGATATTGATCTAACATATCATAACAACAACTAATACGAATAATAACTCAAAGGGCTAGCCTTGGTACCTTTGACCCTTGGGTATAGTGAAGATAACTCACATCGCAATGTCGATCTGAACTGAAGAATCAAATTCCTGAATCACCGTCTCACCAAAAGTCCCGAACTATCCAAATTAATGAATAATAAGTCAATAAATGGGAATATTAATCTTGACCAAGAGTCCCACACAGTCCATTTTGCCTTTTCTCTAATTTGGGCCAAGGCCCAATACCAAATCCATGATCCACAAGTCCACATATACAAGGTCTATGATTGGCCCAATTTTCTAAACTGGGCCCAACTCCCTAATTGGGCCTCCTTTAAAGATTCATTACCAAAACTGGACCAAAACTCTTATCCAGAGAGCCCAACAAGGCCCAAGTCCGACTACGCCAAAGGTGGCCCAAACCCGAAGCCCAAATCGAAAAAGCCCAATAAGGGGACATATGTTGGGCGTACTCCATCTCGTGTGGACTGAAAAACAGGGCCATTGACTCGATACACGGGGCGTACTACTTTCTATGCGGGGCATACGTGGGTCTGCACCAAAACTCTCATAAGTACTTAATGGCTTAAGCACTTAAGCCTAAACTTCAGATAGATCGACGAAATGTGCCTAAGACTCATAAAGTCTTGAACTTTAAGACTTTAGACGTCCAAAAAGCTCTTAATACATGGTCTTAACCCATTAAGACCTTCCTACTTCATACATGGGACACATTCAGCTATTAGGACATCATTTTTATCACTTAAGACCCTTTCTAGGGTCTGGAAGGACAACTTAACATGTCCAAAACGCATCATGCACAAAATTGGGGTTTTGGGACAAGAAAAGTGCCAAGAAGCTAAATAAGACAAGATCTACTCAAAATAACTGCCAAGCTAGAAGCTTTTTACCTCCTAGAGCTTATAGAGGACCAGAGAACTTCAGATCTTCAAGCTTGCCTTCCTTCTCCAACTATTTGGTGCGACACCTTCTCCTTCAAGTGCTCAAAACACACACAAACTCACACTCACACACAAGGCTCGGGTTTGGGACGTTTCTAGGGTAAGGAGGCTGGAAGTGATGGGAGAAATGATCCATAAGGATGTTTATATAGCACCCAAACCCTAAATATTTGGGTTTCCTTCTGACATGAGTACGCCCAGCGTACTAGGGCGCGTCTAGTACGCTCAACGTACTCCTCTTGATCCTAATTAACAATTTATCCCTTAGGCTTCTCATGGCTTCACTCTTCCATCCCCAGGGACTATAAATGACAAATAGTAGGATGTTCCAAATTATTTTAACGGGGGGTGAATGTAAGAACTGTAAAAATTAGGTCAATGTCCATCGAATAAATGACCGCAACCAATGTTAACATAAGACTTAATGTACGATACTCTTATGGATATAAATATATATTTTAATAATGAAGATGGTTTTATATACGTTACCATTAATACATGATTGGATATACGCAAATAAAGTCAATAAAATACATACGTATATGGTTTTGTGGTGAAGGAATTAAAATAATGACAACAACAACAACAACAACAACAACAACAATAATAATAATAATAATAATAATAATAATAATAATATTAAAATACCTAAGTCAATACAACTATCATATGTAATAAACTGTAAATAAACCTTATCATAATATGGCAAGTCATGATATGACAAGTGTATAACAGATTAAAATGAAGTATAAAATACATGTGTGTATATAAATGGTTATAGTCTCGAAATTTAGACATCATGATTACACAAAATCCTACTCTTTGACATTCAACACAGTAACACTCCATTTAAAGGCTAGTACTTATAATACAACTAGAACTAGGGACTAAAGCTAAGTTCAACACCTATTTGCACCTCTCCTCACCATTAGTCGATATGGGCCATCCACGAATTAATTTCCCCACAACCAGTGGCGGAACCTCTTGGGGGGCGGGGGTGGGGGGGCATGCCCCCCTGATTTTTGAATTGCTAATATGTTTCTTGTATACGTATGTTGGGTTTTGCTTTTTCACTATCTTTTTGGCCTCCCTATTAATTTATTTTTGTATAATCCAAAACAAGATATTTATATGAATAATTAATCAAAAAAACAGAAAGTTATTTCTTATTAAAATCGTTCCATCTAATAATAACTTGGGAAACTAGACAAGTAACCTAACAGAAGTCCAGAATATTAAGGAAAAAATCAAAACAAATCCTAACAAAGTTAGGATAACAATCCAGGAAAGTAAAACTCCATAAAATAATAATAATAATAATAATAATAATAATAATAATAATAATAATAATAATAATAATAAAACAACTATTCTACTGTACAGTTTATCAACACAATCTTTGAGAAACCATAAACTAAGAATCATCAGCGTTGCCTGGAAAAAAATGACACCGAAAAATATTGTTGTCTCTGGAGTGATCAACTCCCCATCTTTATGTTCACCGACTTCTCTTCTGACAGGTAACATCCATGACCTGACCTCCATAGGATGTGGCTTCGACACACTGTTTCCTTTGGCTCTCCTCTCCGACTTGGAGATTTTTACTCTTCTTGTAAGCCTCCTCTTCTCTCACTAGAATATGTAGAAAACATGTATGTAATGGTGTTAACTCTGAAGTCGTAGGATAGCTTTTAAAAGTCTTACTGCAACAACAAAAAGCATGCAACAATAGTACTTTATTATTATATATTGTATTTAATTTATGGGTGTTAATAAAATTATAGAACAATAGCTACAAAAATGTACCCGTAATCACATTTTAGATAACTTTATTTGTTGTTAAAAAATAAATCTTTTTGTTACAAATTAGTATATATTAATTCTCACTTCTTTATGTTTATTGATTTTGTTATATGTTAATTGTCATCAAAATATAACTAGTTATAACATTTTTCAAGAATAATTTTAGGAGAATATAAATAATTAGTTATTCTTCAAAATACAATTATAAATTGTTAATTTATTTTGTTATTTGTTAAATATTAGTTAATAATGTTAAGTAGTGTATATCAAAATAAAATAAATCAAGCAAACGGTTTTTTAAAAGGAATATGTAAGGTTTTTTTTTATTTATGTTTTCGGAAAACAACAAGCAACCAAAGAATTGTTTTAGATGCAAATACACATATGGTAAGTGCTTCTATTACCGAAAACTGATCCCAATAACTTCGGACCATATTAAATTTGTATATTTGGTTTTGTATTCAATTTTTTGTTACGGCCCCTACAATTTCAGAGCTCGTGTTCCGCCCATGCCCACAACAACCGTGCTTCATAGTACAAATGTAGGTGAGGTGAAGTTGCTTAACTTTTATGAGTAACCAAAGAAATACCATAAATCATGGAAGCAAGGACAAGAGAGTACTTTAATAGGGTTGCACGCTCTTTCTCCTTCTAACTCACATGCCATCTTCCCTCACAATGATTCATCCATTCAAAACCCCAAGCCTTTAGTAAAGTGGAGAGTTGCTTCTAAAAATTGTCAAAGGTACATACTAGGGGAAAGTTGACAGCTTTCAAGAGAGTATAAAAAGGGCATTATTAGGGACCTTTAACTCAGAAAATTTCAGCCTCAAACCTCTTTCCTCTCTACTTCCTCTCCTGTGTTCGAAGTTCATCAAGAGCACCTCCATCGAAGGTGTTTTCTATTGTAATTTCGGGAGGCAAAAAGGGGCAGCAACCACCGAGTTTAGCCACCTGTTTCAGCCAACAAATGTACCAAATATCCCCCTGAAGTTGTTTGATTTTCTACCCAGTTATCCCTCTCACTTGCAGCTGCGAAAACAGGAAGAAAAGGGGCAAGAAAGTTGTCGGAAAAACCTCCGGTCACCCTATTTCTGTCGACAACCATTGTGGTTGTTTTGGTGAGCTTTTCTCCCATCTAAAAATCTGAAAAACTTATTGTTTTGTGCATCTTTGTGATGTCCAATAACCTAAATCAATATTTGTTTATTGTTGTTGAAGCAACCAGGTCTTGAACGAAGCAAGATCCTCACCGAATCTTCCGTCTAGACTCGAGAATCATGCACCAAATGTGAGTGTTTATGGCCCCATTTATTTTTTTATTGTTTTGGCGGCGATACATACTAAGTGTTGTGATATAAATTGATAACTAAAAGATTCACATTTTACATGCATGCAAAGTTGTTGTTACATACTAAAATTTTTAATAAGTTATATATGCTACAAATACTATTTTTGCAAGTAATGTTTGTTAAAAATATGGTGGTTAGTATTTGATAAATAAAAGATTTTTTTAAATGTTAGACATCTTTATAAGTACTTGTGGAAATAAAAAAAATATTATAAAATAAGCTAATGAAAGTAGTGTTATAATACTTGTAGGAATGAATAAAGGTATTGTTAAGAAATTATGTTGTGATTTTGATAGTTGAACATTTTATTACCAATATCATGTCAACTTCATTTATATGATATGTGTAATCCCGTTACTTTTGTGTATTAGGGCATTAAGCTTGTTTGTCATAAAGTTTTAATATGAAAGAATTTAACGAAATGATAAAATAAAAATATACAAAGGAATTATAAACTCGTATCTAGAGTATGAAAATAAACCACAAGTATATATATATATATATATATATATATATATATATATATATATATATATATATATATATATATATACACACACACTATGGTATAATACGAAATCTTGTCTATCAATAATGTTTTTGTATTTTTAGACTAAGTTTACTTACGAATGAAAACAATATATGTAACGACCCAATTTTTCAAAATAAAATTTTCATTTTAAATTACCCCAAATACTTTCCACGAACCATGAATCCCAAATACAATTGTTTTCAATATGCATAACCATTACAAACTTATTTCAAAACATCAGAGTGTCCCCTAAAAATGCCTGAGAGTGAGTGCACGTCGCGTCATCAAGTCTTGCCATTGCCCTTAGGGTCAGATGTACTTGAAACAATTCCACAAACTGTAAGCTACTGCTTAGTGAGTCCCCCAAAGCATACCTCACACACAATCCACATAACACATATCATATTAGCCATAAAAGCTACATATATCACATAAGTCATGCATACTAACATATAAGGATGTCGTGGGCTCCTCCTAGGGTCTTATACCTACATGCCATGGGTCCCCCTCGTGGTCTTTACCAATGAATGCCACGGGCTCCCCCTTGGTGTACAGTCCCAAATCCATGGATCCAAACCAGTGATCAAACAAGTAATCAATCAAACAAATAAGAATGGAGTAAAATAAGGATTTAATCAAGCAATGCACACGTTTATTGATCAAACATCAAGTACACCTTGAGAACACACACACAGCACCGTGAACACTCAGCAACGTCTCACTCATTAAATCTGACAACATTTTGACAAACTCCTATATATACAAACAGACCAACCGTAAACATGGTTCACGGCCGTGAACACCAAACAACCTTAACAAATAATTATGACCTAACACATGGTCTTATATCCAACTGCCACAGGCTCCCCCGAGGTCTTCCATGCAATAACATAATAATCAACTAGCATATCATATATCACTGAAGTATCTAGCATACTACATAACTCATACATAAACATATAAGGATGTCGTGGGCTCCTCCCACGGTGTTATACCTTCATGTCATGGGCTCTCCCCATGGTCTTTACCTAGGAATGCCATGGGCTCCCCCACATGGTCTTAGATCAAACTGGCACAGGCTCCCCCGGGGTCTTCCATGCAAATATCATATAATCATTAGCATACCACTTAGCATATAACTAACTATCATACCACATATCTCTACTACAGCTAGTGTACCACATATCATAAAATGGGCCGGCCTTGGTGTCGTGGACCTATTGTGTGACATCCCCATTTTTACGGCCAGAAAAGACCGATTTTGTTTATGATTTATAAAAATTAGAGTACCTCCTTTAATAAAAATGTTGCGGAATTTGTTCCCAGTAAAACATGATAAATACGTTATCAAAGCATTTCCGAAGAAAAGTATTTTTATTCATTTTAAAACATTTGAGATGACATCGTCAATACAGAAACATAAGCATCAACAGAACTTACATTCATTATCACCAGTGATTTATATCTCATTAATCTCTCAGTGTAATGTGACTTCATATCAACACCTGTGATATAAATAAACTGAGTGGGTCAGGTTGGGAAACTTGGTGAGTACATAGGGTTTTCAACCCACAATAATATAATCATTATGTTTAATTATCAAACAATCAATCAACCCAATTACCCATCCTCATTATCTTATTTACTCTTAAGAATCTACCCTAAGAATCAGCTATTCCTCGTTCATTCATTCCTAAGGATTATCTTAAGGAATTGGCACGAAGTCCATCGTTGCCACGGTTTACACAACGGGCACTAAGTTTGCATAGTCGTCAGGGTTTAGGCATCAAGTCTGCATGATCACCAAGGTTTAGGCATCAAGTCTGCATGATCACCAAGGTTTAGGAACTAAGTCTGCATGGTCACCAAGGTTTAGAGTACACCGGGTGAACACATCGTTCACAACACCTACATGTTGCGAGCCTGTTAGTGTTCCACTGGACTGTCTAGAATAGTCCGTGGTTGTCATCCATAATCTGCTGAATGACTGGGCCATCATTTGGGAAAGGCTTCTCACATCATCCACCTCTCACCCTCACCTCGTGGTCTATAACACCTCTCAACTCATCATCCAACTCATATTCCATCTATTACATCTACCCATGTTTTACCCCAACAGTATCGTAGATATAAAATACATATACAATTTAAATCATTTAAAACATGTATAAAATCGTTCATCCAACATAGACAGCAAATACTCAGATAATATGCACACATAGCACGTAATTTATATAAAATACTTCATATATATATATATATATATATATATATATATATATATATATATATATATATATATATGTGTGTGTGTAAGATGAAAGTAACTATGCACTCACATGGTAAGGTGGTGACTCGGTACTCGGACAACACTTCGTTACTCTTAAAACAATTTCCTTCGACAAAACCTAGTATCATTACCACTAGGGTTTAGTTTAATATTCACCGAGACTAATTAATAGTCTAGCTATTATTACTATTATATAAGCGTTAAACAATACTAATATAACCCATAATAATAGCCCAAGTACTTATTATAAGGTCCTAATAACATTACTATATTAAAACATAAGCTATACTAAAGATAGGTTAGGCGTAGCTCACTTACAGCGGGTTTTCTCGAAAACCAGGCTTCGCTGGAGCAGCGTTTCTGAGCCGAAACGCTCTTTTCTCTGGGCTTCCTTCAGGTGCTAGGGGGTTTACCTAGGCTTAAGGGGGGTTAGGATTGGCTAGAGAGAGAGTGTAGAGAGAGAAAGTTAAAGGGGAGAGGTGTGAAGAATGAGGGAAACCCGACAGCTCTATTTATAGGCTGGAAAACAGCTCTAATCGTTGAGTAGGTCCTCCTACTCGTCGAGTCCATGCCACATGTCACCTTATGGTGGCTTGCCTTGGGGAGAAAGCCTTAGCCCATATTAAGCCACGTCACCCGATTTCGCACAACACCCTGCTGACTTCTAAACCCCGTAACTTTTGCATACGAGCTCCGTTTTCAACGTTCTTTATATCCACACGTAAAAAAAAACAAGATCTACAACTTTCATTTAGACTCCATTGGCTAATTTTAGACTGATCTTAAATTTAACAGTAGGAGGAGTTTAGGTTGTTAAATGACCGCGAAGAATTCGTAACTCCTTCACACGGACTCCGTTTTCGTCTGTCTCTTTACCGTTGAGTTCCTATTATTGATATCTTCAACTCTCATTTAGTTCGCGTAGGCCAAAAACCGCTCGAACTAATATTCGAGTTTCGGGTCGTACACTGCTAAGCTGAAACTTCGGAAAATCATAACTTCCTCATACGAAGTCAGATTTGGGCGTTATTTTTATGGATGTTCTTAGTTTAATGTATACTACAACTTTGGTTTAGATTACTAAGGCCAAAAAGTCTTCTATCGTAAATTCACTATTTACGCTTCCCGGTGTCGTGTCGTTTTGCCGTAAAACTTCGACGGGCCATAAGTTCTTCGTTATAACTCGGATTTCGACGTTCTTTATATGTACGGAACCCTTGATACATATTCTACAACTTGGTTAAGATTATTTATTCTAAATAATCTTTTGTCAAAAAGTCGCTTTCGACCCCTATTATCTTTAAATTGACTAGCCCAGATCTACGAGCGTTACACATTGGTATGTTGAGAAGACTCACCTCTTGAATGCTGAACTGACAAGCTACAATCAAATATATCCCTCCTATTGATCCAACTCAACTGCCTATAATCATCATGTAATTAACTTGTCACGATCCAGAATACCATAAGTACCCTCAAAGTTAACCCTGGTTAAAGTCAAGGTCAACAGTCAAGGTCAATAGTCTGTGTTGACCTCAACTCGTCGAGTTAGCTGTACGCCTTGTCAACTCGCCGAGTTACCTTTGTAACTCGTCAAGTTCCTCTCATGTCCATTCCACTGAATCTTGCATCAACTCGCCGAGTTACTCTAGTGACTCGTCGAGTTCATCAAATGTCCAGAAAACTATAGTCCGATCAGACCAAAACCCTAATCCTTCACTACACTTATGAAGAAACTCGTACACAGGCAAAACCCTACCCCGACTCGTCGAGTTAACTAGGGGACTCGACGAGTTCCTTCAGTCCCTTTTATGTTCAACCCTTTTTAGTGGGATCTAAGGTCCCAAACTTAAGATCCAACCTCCCCTAGTGCAGATACCACATAAAGTTGCAAACTTTACGTGCATGCAAGGCCCTCCAAGGCTATAACATCACAACTAAGCTTCCTACAAGGTTTTTGTGCATGGAAAGGGTCTAAGTTGGATAAAGTGAGCAACTTTATGTCATTGGGGACCTAGAGAGGTCCATATTTGGAACCATATCCTTGTGATAAGTCCAGATCCGAGTTTGACCCCATTTTGCACCCAAAAGTGACCATATCCTTCCATGAAATTAGATCTAAGCAAATAGAGATCAAGGTGGTAACTTTTTACCTCTAAATGGATGCTCATAACCAGTAGATGCTGGATCCCAAGCTTTCTCTTTCCCTCAAGCTCCTCTGTATTCAAGTTTCCTTCTTCAAAGGCAAAAGTTTCACTCTCTAAGGTTCACACACACTCAAAGAAGCTCAAATATGTGGCTAGGGTTTCTTTCTAGGCTATAAGGACGATGAAGGAGGCTACAAATGAGCCATAAGTCCTTTAGATAGGGTACCAACCCCTAAAATTTAAGGTTTCCCTCTACAGTGCCTACTCGTCGAGTCGGGGCCTTCCGACTCATCGAGTAGGCTCTAAGTCCCGCGTCCCATAAATATTCTCTACTAGACGAGTTGGAGCTCCCTAACTTGCCGAGTCTATGCACAAGATACTAAAAAATTAGATAAATTAATAATACCTGGAACAGATGTTACCATATATTTTCAACAATACGTAAAAGTTAAAAATACATTAATAATGGATTAGGGCGATAAACGGTCAACCGACGTAATACCGACATATATGAGTTATTCGACTACGCGAATGGAACGTCCTCCCTATCGGATTAGAGTATGAAACTACTCAGGTTATTACCGTCACAATGTTTGAATGCTAAGTTAAATTCAATATTTAACTGAATTTTTTAAGTTCTAAAAATCTTAATAATTTAATATTTGCGTTGGTGACCATCGAAAGCGATGAATTTATTGACATCATGTTTCCGATCGTTCGTGATTACATGTTAAGACCAAAGGAGTAGAAATAGCAAACCTGGACGTACGTTGATCGTAATTCGGGTACTCCCCCGCGTACTGACCAAATGTCCCTGATGGCCAATCTGGATTCGTGTGTACGCTGAGCGTACTAAGGGAGGTACGCCCCGCGTAAGCTCACTGTGGACTTTTGGGCTAAGTCTCATTTTGGGCCTTGAGTGTTGGGCCTGAAGTTTGGGCTTGTGGCATTAGAGTTGGACCAGAGGAATATATATGTGCCTTGGGCCCTTGAGTTGTGCTTGTCACTTGGACTTGAGAGTTGGGCCTTGGGAGAGGTCATTCATTATTGGGCTTTGGTGGGCCCAATGAGTTTTAGGTTATTGATGGGCTAGTTAGTGGACTACCTTTAAACCTAAAGAGTGAGGGTTTGGACTTAGATCTTATTTGGGTAATTTTGGATTTTGGTCCATTGTTAGAGGCCGGTGTGCAGCAGCAACATCTATAGGAGTTGTTCATCATCCGAGGTGAGTCTTCTCACTATACTTTACCTAGAGTGGTAACCTTTATGTGACCGGAGGGTCTTATGTGCTTATATTGAGTATTTTGATATCCTGCATTATGTCTTCGTGATTTATGTTGTGTATTATTCTGAGCTTACTGAGTTACGACCGGAGGGTCCACCCGAGTTGTGGGACCAGAGGGTCCCACTGAGACACGTTGACCGGAGGGTCTTATCTGAGTATAGCCATGAGAGGCTAATGAGATATGTGTGGTATTTTGGGGAACTCACTAAGCTTCGTGCTTACCGTGTTATGTGATATGTGTTTCAGGTTATTCCCAAGATCGCGGGAAGGCGCCTTCTTGATTATACACACCAGAGAAAGAGTTATGTTTTGAGGATCCTGGATTATTAATCAAACAATTATGGAGATGCGTTTTGTAAATTAAATAAATTGGATTTTGTGAAATGTGTTATGAGAATTATGTGATTTTAAAATGAAAATTTTGTTAGAAAATTTACGGTGTTACATTTATGGGACGAAGAATTGTTGTCATGGAAATTATGGATTTGTATCCCATGTGTATCTATGTGAGGAGTTATCAAAATAGGTGAAAGAGAGAGTTTTATGATGGGATGTTTTTCTTTCATTAGGATCAAAATCCTAGAATTGAAACACAACTCTATAACCGTTAATCCAGAAGGGGTCTTGTATTGTAGGTCTATGTACATGACATAGATTTATAATAAAGAACTTTGGTGTAGATCTATTTCTTATGGAAAGATGTATGCGAATCGTTCTTTTCCGTTTGTGGTTGCTAGCTACAAGTTCGTATGACGAGGCAACAGGCGTCAAGTGTTTCGTTCTTTGTTACTATACGACTATTTGAAATGTTACTAATGATCTCGTTCCCTTCCTTTTGTTTGTTGTGCCAGTGTGGCCTGTGGAGCGCCTATAGTGTCAGTTATAGGCTAATTGTTAGAATGAAGATTTATATTCGGAGAAGTAAAGGTCTAGGATGAGTCAATTCTCTTAATATGGGCTAAATGTGTAAGAATGTTTAAGTTGTTAACTTCCTCTCTTTACGACATAACTCTCCGTAAGCGAACATTGTCCAAATAATAGAAATTGTTTACCACATTTTATCAACAACTTTTTCTGACAAGTGTAGAACTATTACGAAATAATAAAGGTCGTACTCGTTCAACAAGACTAAAAAATGGTATGAATATTAAAGAAGAAAGAAATGTCACTCTTTGTGAAATTTGTAGGCAACCGAGGCATAATCGTAAATGATGTTCGTTTATGCCAAGATAGTTTAAAAAAATATATTTTTATGATACGTGTTGTGATTATTCTCTTTTTTTTCTTTTTTTAAAGGTAAAGATTTGTTACCGGTTCAAGTTCAAGTTAATTGTGATGTTTTTCTTTTTGTAATAAACCATGTTGGAGTTTTTTTTGTAACAAACAACTGTTACGATTTTTTTTTTTTTTTTTTTTTTTTTTTTTTTTTTTTGTAAACATTCTATGCTAGTCTGAGTTTTTGCACCTTAAAATATATTGTATTTTTAATTTATGATGGCTAAAATTTGATGGTCTCTAGCCCAGCGGTATCAGATGATGCTCTCCCTTTTTGAGGTCGAGGGTTCAAGTCCCGTCGTGGACATAGGTGAAATTATGTGTTAGTTTAGGAGTAGACTAGATATATATGTATTTGCCGGTTCAAAAAAAGGGGTTGTATAAGAAAAACATATATTTAAAAAAAACTAGGAAAAAAAAAACTATTATTTAAAAAAACAGTAAAAAAAGGTAAAAAACAAAAATAAAACTTGTCATTTAAAAAAAATTAAAAAAAAAACAATAAAAATGTGGAATAAAAGAGAAAAAGAGAAAAAAAAGATATTTAAAATAAAAAAAAAAACTAAAAAGTAAAGAAAAATGAAAAAAATATCATTTTGATCAATATTTTTAAAAAAAACACTAAAATGGTAAATATTTTTTTTTCAATCACCCTATTATGGTCAAAAACTCTTGAATATGGGCCATTAACCAGTTTCATTTGTTTATAATTTACCATATTTAAACATTAGATTTTTTTCCCACCCCTTTCGTTTCTTTATTGTTTCAGTTTCCAAATCCAAAGTGAGGATGGTTTTGTTTCATTTATAATTTATCCTATTTAAGTATCATGATTTTTTTCTTCTCACCCCTTTTGTGTAACGTCCTAAATATATGAGGTAAAATTTGCATTTTAAAATAACTAAACCATTAATTTCATTTCATAAAAGATCATCATAGTATCAAAGTAGTTCCAAAAATAATCATTAGAGTATCATAAAACAAAAGTGTGGAATCTCCGGTTGATGCAATATAATCATGGCAGGCAATTTCCTTTGCTACAAGAAGTATCTTAAACAGTTAAACTTAAAACCGTAAGCACAAAACTTAGTGAGTTCTTCAAAATACCACATACCATACATATAATGACATATTTCATCCTACAATCCCAACCTAATAGTTTATTTCAACCAACGACTTATTTTCAGCCATGTGAATGCTATGATCCAACCATAGTCTTACAGTCACTTCCATTGCTACAACCCAGCTGCAGTCTTTCCTGTCACGATCGAATCATGGTCTTCCATGCAAGTCACAAAGACAAACAATCATACAAAGACACATAGTATCCTGCATAGCATAATGAGAAGTCTCACCTCACAGACGAAGTAGACTAACACCACAGCTCACACGAATGTAAAGGTTGTACTACACACCACCTAAGGTAAAACAAAAGTTCAATCCATAGTCTACCATTTCAAACTACTCAGTTGATCAAAAGTCAACCTAGTCAAAAGGTCAATGGTCAACCACCACGCAATGGGAACTGGCCTAGACAACTTAATGCATTAAGCTCCTAATCCCTTAAGCCCAATACTCTGCTTTCCAAAAAGCTTCTTTGCACTCCAAATCTTCATAAAAATCTTTGCTTTTAGACATGCATGTCCAATGCATGTCATGTATCCAAACTAGGACAAAATGAGAGAGATGGGGTCAAAACCCCATGCATGATACCAAAACCTTATAAAAGTTCAGATCTAAAACATATGACATCCTTGGGACCTCAAAGATTAATAAAGTTGCCAACGTTATTGAAACCATCCATTCAAACTAACACAATCGTTAAGAACAATATCATTTCCTATATCTAAAAGGAATGGATCATAAAAATAAGAACTTAGAGATTTACAAAAGTCCAAAATATGCACAAGGAGATGGAGATGTGTTTGCTTGCTAACTTCTTGCTCTACAAATACTATCTTCTCCCTTCATATGTCACCAAAACACCCAAAATGAGTGCAAAATGACGATAAGGAGGCTAGGGTTTGATTCTCTACTCTTGGAGGTGATGGAGTATGAGGGTGGATGAAACTCTAGCCATCACGTCCTTTAAATAAAGCCCAATGCCCATGATCTAGGGTTTTGAGCCCCAATCACCATCACATCGTGGCCATGACCTAACCACGTTGTGGTAATTTAAATGACCACCACGATGTGGTGACGTGAAAAGCCCAATGAAAAGGTCATCCAAAAGAACAGGTTCTTGACAATCCTCAAGCTGGAGTTATGACGCGTGCACAGATTCGAGCTAAAAATGAGGTACTGAAGGTTCACCAAGAATTTTGCATGTTTAATGTCTTTATTTCGAAAATGGAACCAAAAACAGTCAAGGTTGCATTGGAAGATCATGATTGGATTGTTGCCACGCAATTTGAACATGTTGATTTCGAAAGAAATAAAGCTCGGAGACTAGTTCCAAAACCTGATGATGTTTCGATTATTGGATTGAAATGGATTTTTAAAAATAAAACTGACAAAGAACGTAATGTTGTTTGTAACAAAGCACGACTGGTTATCAAAATATATTCACAACAAGAAGGTATTGACTATGATGGAACCTTTACCCCTCTCGCGAGACTCGAGGTTGTTCGAATATTTCTTGCTTATGCAGCACACAAAGACTTTGATGTGTATCAAATGGATGTCAAGTGTGCTTTTCTCGATGGAGTCTTAAAAGAAACTTTTTATGTTGTACAACCACCAGGTTTTGTTAATGACAAATTTCTTGATCATTGTTATATTATTGATAAAGTTGTTTATGGCTTAAAACACGCACCTCGAGCCTGGTACGCAACTCTTACCAATTTCTTGAAACTCTCTAAATTTAAACAAGGATAAGTTGATCTTACTTTATTTTGAAAGAAAGTAGGGGATCATCTGATGCTAGTTCAATTTTATGTAATTGATATTATTTTTGGCTTGACTGACCCTTCGTTGTCAAGGGAATTTGAGAATATGATGAAAAGCCAGTTCGAAATGAGTATGATCGGTAAGATAAATAATTTTCTAGGATTAAATATTCGTCAAAGCAGGGATGGAATTTTCAAAAATCAAGAGAGGTGTAACAGCGGATTCCTGGTACAATTTTATTTAAGTATTTTTCTTAATTTTGCCAAGAACTCGGCGAGTCTGCGTCCTGACTCGCCGAGTATCAGCGAGGCGGACACGGGGTTTAAACGGGGAACTCGGCGAGTCGATGCATGGACTCGGCGAGTCCACCCGTCTGGATGAAACTCTATTTTAAGACATTGCACCCTATTTTACCCACTCAAAAACACCCATTTCGTCCCATTTACTCCCAGAGAGCAGTAGAGAACGACCCTAGCCCCTTTTGTGTTCTTGAGTGATTTTGATCTTCCAAAGAAGGTTTTGTAGCTTAGAAGAAGAGGGAGGAAGTGGAGTGTTCCAAAAGTGAAGGTAGACCCAAAATCTACTCTGTGGAAGGCATCAAAGCAAGTAATAGACCCCCCACTTTTCTCATTAGCTCTTAGGTTCCTTTTTGTCCCCAATGGGTGGTCTTCAAGCCATAAAACCCCCAGATTTCGTGTGTATATGTGATAACCAGAACCTAGGAACTGAGACCCATGAGTTGGATCCGTTGCATGTCTGAGGGTTGGCCAGAATGGGTGAAGAGTTGAAGGGGACTCGGCGAGTGCCAAAGTGCACTCGACGAGTTCCATGAAGATGGTCTTGAGCTCGACGAGTTGTTCTTCAGACTCGACGAGTTCCTTGAACATACCCTTGAACTCGACGAGTTGTTCTTCCAACTCGGCGAGTCGTATGAACTCTTCCCGATTTCAGTAGGGTTTAAGTGTAGGAGGTCCAACCCTTCGTAACCGCGCGCGGAATTAGCAATTTAACGTGTAGCTATAGTCCCAGAATCTCCAAACCCCAAGGTTGATGTTCTAAGGGAAGATTTGAGCAACTTGTGAGATCTGTTCGTCGGACTCGGCGAGTCTCCCTTGGACTCGGCGAGTCCAGTCACGAGTTTGTTAGTTGTCCCCGTTTAGCGAGTCACGCTGACTCAGTGAGTGGGAACAGGGACCTGATGAGTCAGAGTCGAACTAGACGTAGAAGGACTCGGCGAGTCGCTTTATGGACTCGGCGAATCCAGTCAATCAGAGAGTTGACTTTGACCAGTCATTTGACCTAAGGGGTATTTATGAGTTCCTAATCCATGTTTACGGATTTATAGCCGGAGGGATTACCGGTGCGGCAGCCAGGCGTAGGTTGAGCAAGTTTTTAGCAGCTACTCTCGAGGTGAGTTTTGCTTCCAGTAGGGATGGGTCTAAGGCACCAAGGTCGGCCCGTGTAGACGATATGTTAGTATCGGAGTGTGGGCAGAGCCCGTATCTCATAGTTGAGTTTGATTGTGATACATGCTAGTATTATAGAATTGTTTATACTCATTGTCTGTGTGATACTTGTATGTTATGGTTCAGTAAGGGAGTTTGGGCGAGGCCCGTATCTCTCAGATAGCGGAGTGTAGGTGAGGCCCGTATCTCTTAGATAGCGGAGTGTGGGCGAGGCCCGTATCTCTCAGATAGCAGAGTGTGGGTGAGGCCCGTATCTATCAGATAACGGAGTGTGGGCGAGGCCCGTATCTCCCAGATAGCGGAGTGTGGGCGAGGCCCGTATCTCCATGGGTGTGAGCGAGGCCCGTATCACCTAGTTGTTCATTATATGATTGTATGGTATGTGGCATTATAGGGGAAACTCACTAATCTTTGTGCTTACAGTTTATAGTTTTGTTTTCAGGTACCTCTTCATCGAAGGGGAAGGAGCTGGCGCGGTAGCGGCACATCATACATGCACTCTGTTTTTCCGCATCATGATCTATTCTGGGATTTTATACTCTGACATTATGGTTGTTTTTGTGTGTTGGATTTCAGACACGAAATATGTTTATGAAATGCTATGATCAGGTGATGTTCATTTACTAATGTTTTTCAAAAGCACTGATTTAAAAATGAAAAATTTTGGTATGTATTTTTGAGATGTTACAAGTTGGTATCAGAGCCCTGGTTTGAGGGATTCGGATACACCTTCGGGGGTGTCTGGACTCAAACCGAGGGATTAAAAGATTTAAAAAAAAAGAAATAATTTTCTAAAGACTAAGTAAAAGAGTTTCGAGAAAGAACAAGGTGTATGATGTGCGCGACCGGCCGAGCTCAAGTAAGTTTTCCCCAAAGTACCCATACAAGTTATTGTCGTAATTATTAGTTTCAGTTTCAGTAGAACAGCATGCTAGAATAGGACTAAGGATCTAGGAATGATGCGTTATGTGCCTACTTTATGTGTTCCGACTTTATGAAAATTGCATGCTAGTATTGAGTAGACAGTAGTAGGATAGCCTGTTTAGGTTTTACCTGATAGTATGAGCTTAGCATTGTATGTTAGTACAGATCAGTCAGTACGATAGCCAAAGTAGTATATACTTGATTATGTGTGCTCAATGCCCGAATGCTGCTTACTATGTGCTTTTAGGGGTTCTAGTCGTCTTTCACTAACTAGTAAACGAATATGTTAAGTTACATATTGCAAGGACTAAATAATTTCAGAAGGTTGGGTCTAGCCCTATTTCGCAGCTCTCGTTTGAGTCCAACCGTTGTAGGATAGGACCTTTCATTCAAAGAATTATATAGTCTGAGTAATATGTAGTAGTATTCGCGAGCTAGTTAGGGGAAGAAGGCAGGAACTTCTTATGCAGCTGATGGCAGAGGGTGGGATGGTGATTACCTAGGGCAAACCTAGGATGAGATTAGCTCGAGATCAACAGTAGTAGTAGAAGGGATTTGATGGAGCCAAGGCACTTCTTGAGGAAAGTACGGATAGATGTGGAAGGTAGTATGGGCCCATACTACTGGAAGCAGAGGATCCGTACTTGAATCGAGGAAGGCTGAGGCAAGACCAGGGACCTTACAATAGATGTGCTCCCTCTAGATGTATTAGTACCACTGACAGTTGTCGTTATGTATTACAGAATGGCGGTACTACGTTTGAGGCCAACAGTTGGCAGTTCGGGAGAGGGATCGGGTTCGGTTCAGGTTCCGAACCAATGGGTGATAGCTTCATTTTATTTACTTCTTTTTATAGTTTATTTTAGTACATTTCATTCGCATTTTAGTTAACTTCCATGCATATTTTCCCTTTTGTTATTTTTATGACCATTTCGGGGTACTTTCTAGTTTCTTGAGTATTATAGCAGATTTTCTTGGAAACTAGCGGGGCGGCACTATTGGGAGGCGATTGGGCTTAAAAGGAATTGGGGATTTCGTGCTTGATGGCTATGAAGGTGACTCATGGGGTGGACTTGTCAATTGCTTGAAGTCTTGGAAGAATTGAGCTTTAAATTTGAAAGACGCGGGAGAATTCTTGAGTGTGCAAGATCAATATTTGGGAGTTAGCGGAAGTTTAGAGTGATGTGGATAAGCAAATTGGGCTTTAATTGAAGAAATATTGAAGAAAAATGGGCTAGGAGTTGATTGGATTCGAACTGGGCCAATGGATTAGCTATGGGGGCCCAAAACTTGAAGAAGCCCAAAAATACCCGTCAGAGCCCGCGGCCCACGTAAGATTCCCCACGGCCGGCGTGGGTTTCTGACTAGGGCAATTTTGGGATTTTGCTAAGAGCTCTATTTTGGGAAGTTTGGTGTGCCTCTTTAGCCTTATCTTGAAGGTCCGATTTTGAGACTTTCTCTCTGGAGTTTGGAGCATTTTTGGAGGCCTAGAACACTTGAAGAATATCTTCTTTTCATCTCTTGAATCTTGTCAAATGTTTGGTACAATCTTATCTAACTTTGTTCATTTGAGTTTAGCCATGCTGGGCTAAACAAATCTTGGTTGACTTTTTGTTGAATCTTTTGAACTTTTGTTGGATGTTGAAGAATCCATGAACTTGTTCTTAAATCTTTATGGAATTGTTTTGTGTTTTATCATATTATCACTACTAGTATGTTTTTATTCATGAGTTTAAATATGTTTGTGGTGATTAGTTGGCTAATTTCTTGATTAAGTAAATGATCCTCAAATTAGCAAGCAACAAATGATTTTTGTGTTGTTTTTGCTTCACACAATCATAAAAACATTTCCTCCAACATGGTGGTGAAAGCATTTGACCCCTCTTGGATTTGGTGACTTTTTGGTTCTTAATGCTAGTTGACTTTCACTAATTACATGCTATTTGGAATTAGTGACTTTGACTAAGGAAATTGTTATGAGCTTCTCTAGCCATTTCAACAATTAAGAAAAGTCTAGGTAATCTTAAGCTCCTTGGATTGCTATAGCCAAATTAAGGATTTAAATCAAAGTATTGCACCATTGGATTCTAATGATATGTTCATCAAAAGTCAAAGTGAGGAAACTTTAAGTCAAACATCTCTCCTTTATTGATTTTACATCAAATTCTTATTTTTGTTGCATTTGTCTATTTAAATCATAGATAACTCTAGTTTGTTTCAAGTATTTCAAAACACCAAACCCCCCCCCCCCCCCCCCCCATTTTATTTTTATTGTCATTTTATAAGTATTTTTACAAAGAGATTTTTCATAGAGTTATAAATTGAACCAATCTCCGTGGATTCGATCCCTTTACCACTATACACTATTTTAGTGTGTAATATTTAGGATTATTATTTGTGTTGGCCTCGACAACCACCAATGGGTGAGAGGCTACGCGAGCTCATCGCGTCAGAGATCACCAGAGGCATCCTTGAGTCGACCCCCATCATTTTCGGATCGATCAAGGAAGGGATAGTTGAGCTGATGGAGGACCGCCCCAGGGCGTTCAGGAGTGACATGGCATCTGGACAGTCAGGATCTCGCACATTGTCCTTCAAGGACTTCAGGAGCAGCGGTGCGATGAATTTCCATGGGGCGAAGGACCATATTGCGGCCAGACGATGGATCGCAGACATTGAGTCTGCGCAGCTGACCAGCTTCTGCCCCGAGGGGTCAAAGGTGAGATATGCAGCAGGGTGTTTGAGAGACAGAGCTAGAGACTGGTGGGAGTCTGTTGGTGACTCATTGGGAGCCTCAGCTGTTGAGGCTATCACATGGCCAGATTTTGTGACCCGGTTCAGAGCGGAGTTCGCGCCTGCAGTGGAGCTCCAACAGTTAGCCAAGGAGTTTTTGGATATGAGACAGACGACGAAGACTGTGGCGGAGATCACCGCCAAGTTCCGGGAGAGGGCGTTACTGGTGCCCCAGTATGCGGGTGACGAGGATATGAGGAGGACCCGCTACCACGACATGCTGCGAGCCGACATTCGGGAGCATGTCAGTTTTTCAGCTTGCCTGACCTTGGATTCTATGATTGCTAGGGCGAGGGAGAGGGAGATAGATCTGGAGCACATCTGGAAGAGGAAGGTAGAGGAGGGACAAGTGACTGGGGCTTCGGGGAAGAAGCCCAAGGGATCAGATGGTAGGCCGAAAGGCCACTCAGGACCAGGCCGCTGCAGGAAATGTGGCAGGTCGCACGAGGGAGCTTGTAGGTTGGGATCGTCGGGCTGCTACAAGTGCGGCAAGACGGGACACTTTAGCAGGTATTGTACTGCCCCTACTCCGGTTTTTCAGACATCTGAGTTGCTGTGTTTCCACTGCAACCAGAGGGGCCACAAGAGGGCCAAGTGCCCCGAGTTGGCAGCAGTTGCGCCAGTAAAGGCGCAAGCTCCAGCGACCCAGCGGATTACAGATGGCCAGAAGGGCAGGGCAGAGGCTCCGATGGTGAGGAGCCGGGCATTTCAGCTGACAGCTGAGGAGACACGCACTACACCCGATGTGGTGATGGGTATGATTCTTTCCCTCTGACTTATTTATATGATGTTTATAATATTGATATGTGCTCTGTGTGTATACGTTTAGGATCGTTCCATGTGAACGGTATCCCAGTACAGGTGTTGTTTGACTCGGGTGCCACCCGATCATTTGTTTCTCTTGCACTTAGCAAGAAGTCTTCTGAGTCTGCATGCATGTTAGAATGCCCTTTAGAGGTCAAGATTGCGAACGACCGGTCAGTGCGAGCATCTGAGGTCTTCCGAGATTGTGTGCTAAGGTTATTTGAGGAGCGCTACTTAGTGGATTTGGTTCCCATTCCATTGCGTGGGAACAAGGTGATTACAGGCATGGATTGGCTCAGCCCTAATGGGGCGGTGATCGACTACGCGCAGCAGCTGGTGCGGATCAGAACCCCAGGTGGGGGAGAGCTAGTGATTAGGGGTGAGAGGCCACAACGAGGACCAGCTCTATGTTCAGTAACGAGAGCTAGGCGTTACCTTCAGCAGGGTTGCACGTGTTATGTCGTCTATGTTGTGGATACCCGGGAGGCGGGCAGGATTACGGTGGACGATGTACCCGTGGTATGAGAGTTTGTGGACGTATTCCCTGAGGAGCTGCCTGGGATACCTCCGAAACGACAGGTGGAGTTCAGGATCGACCTAGTCCCTGGTGCGGCTCCGATAGCCAAGGCACCGTATCGGTTGGCTCCTCCCGAGATGCAGGAGTTGTTTGCACAGCTGCAGGAGCTGTTGGACAAGGGTTTTATCAGACCTAGCAGTTCACCCTGGGTCGCATCGGATGTGTATCGATTATAAGGAGCTGAATAAGGTAACAGTGAAGAACCGCTACCCACTCCCGAGGATTGATGACCTCTTTGACCAGCTACAGGGAACATCTTGGTTCTCCAAGATTGATTTGTGTTCAAGGTATCACCAGATGAGGGTCAGAGAGAAGGACGTGCAGAAGACTGCGTTTCGGACGCGTTATGGACATTATGAGTTTGTGGTGATGCCATTCGGGCTCACCAATGCTCCTGCGGCGTTCATGGACCTCATGAACCGCATGTGTAGACCGATGTTAGACCGGTCGGTGATAGTATTTATTGATGATATCTTGGTTTACTCCAAGACGCGAGAGCAGCATGAGGAGCATTTGCGAGAGGTTCTGGAGACCTTGAGGAGGGAGAACTTGTATGCTAAGTTCTCCAAGTGTGAGTTTCGGTTGCGCGAGGTGCAGTTTCTTGGGCACCTTTTCAACCAGAACGGGATTTCGGTAGATCTGGCCAAAGTTGAGGCCGTGATGAGTTGGGAGGTTCCGAAGTCTCCATCAAAGATTCGGAGCTTTCTAGGATTGACAGGCTACTATCGGAGATTTATTCAGGACTTCTCCAAGATAGCAATTCCGCTCACCCGACTGACTAAGAAGTCGGTGGTGTACCGCTGGGGGCCTGAGCAGCAGGCCGCATTCGAGATGCTGAGACAGAGATTGTGCGAGGCGCCAATCTTGGCCCTGCCCGAGGGCATGGAGGATTTTGTGGTGTACTGCGATGCATCCATCGCAGGTTTGGGAGCGGTATTGATGCAGAGAGGGCATGTCATCGCCTACGCGTCGAGGCAGCTGAAGCCTCACGAGACGAGCTACCCGACGCATGATTTGGAGTTGGGGGCTGTTGTGTTCGCCCTCAAGATTTGGCGTCATTACCTCTATGGGGTTCGCTGTATGATTTTCACGGACCACAAGAGCTTGAGGTACCTCATGGACCAGCCAAATCTGAATATGAGGCAGCGTCGGTGGCTTGATGTAGTAAAGGATTATGATTGTGAAATCCTTTACCACCCGGGGAAGGCCAATGTGGTGGCCGATGCGCTTAGCCGCAAGGCGGCGCCGATTAGGGATATTTGCATGCGGATGACAGTGGTGACTCCGCTTTTGGAGCGGATTCGGGAGGCTCAACAAGAGGCCATGAAGGAGGAACATCGAAAGAGTGAGCGCATAGTGGGTCAGGTTTCCTCCTTCGAATATGATAGCAGGGGATTATTGACATTACACCTCAAGGTGTGGGTGCCATACCTCGGAGGAGTGCGCTAGATCTTGATGGAAGAGGCGCACAAATCTTGATTCTCCATTCATGTCGGGGCGACGAAGATGTATAGGGATCTTCATCTGGACTATTGGTGGCCCTGCATGAAGCAGGATGTGGCTTGGTACGTCGAGCGGTGCTTGACCTGCAGGAAGGTCAAGGCCGAGCATTAGAGACCGCACGACAAGATGCAGCCGTTGGATATCCCATTGTAGAAATGGGAAGATATTACGATGGATTTTATCACCAAGCTTCCCAGGACCGCGCGGGGAGTGGATTTGATTTGGGTCATCGTCGATCGATTGACCAAGAGCACCCACTTTATCCCGATTCAGGAGAGCATCTCGGCCGAGAAATTGGCTGATATTTACATCAGAGAGGTAGTGGCGCGGCACGGAGTACCAGTTTCGGTAATTTCAGATAGGGATGTGCGGTTCACTTCCAGGTTCTGGAAGAAGTTTCATGACGAGTTGGGTACTCGTCTGCATTTTAGTACCGCCTTTCACCCGCAGACGGATGGCCAGAGTGAGCGGACCATCCAGACTCTGGAGGACATGCTGCGGGCGTGTGTTTTAGACTTCGGAGGTAGCTGGGATACCTACCTTCCGTTGGCGGAATTCTCGTATAATAATAGCTATCATGCGAGTATCGACCGTCCTCCCTTCGAGATGTTGTATAGGAGGAAGTGCAGGACCCCGATATGTTGGGGCGAGGTTGGTCAGAGAGTCATGGGGAGCACCGAAGTAGTGTTCAAGACAACAGAGAAGATTCAGCAGGTCCGGAGCAGGCTTCAGACTGCTTAGAGTCGGCAGAAAAGTTATGCCGATAGGCGCCGATCAGACCTGGAGTTCCAGGTCGGGGATATGGTTCTCCTGAAAGTGTCGTCGTGGAAGGGCGTCATTCGATTCAGGAGACGGGGCAAGTTGGGTCCCAAGTATATTGGACCATTTAGGATTGCGGCCCGAGTGGGCAAGGTGGCATACCGCCTGGATCTGCCAGCCGAACTCAGCCAGATCCAGATCACTTTCCACGTCTCCCAGGTGCGGAAGTGCCTGGTGGACGACTCAGCAGTGGTGCCTTTGGAGGATATCCAAGTTGATGATAGCCTGAATTATATCGAGCGGACTGTGGTGATCCTAGACCGGAAATCGAAGGAACTGAGGAACAAGAGGGTGGAGTTGGTGAAGCTGCAATGGCAGCATCGGAAGGGCTCAGAATTGACATGGGAGCCCGTGAATGAGATGATGGAGCATTACCCAGAACTGTTCCGGGAAGGAGCGACAGACATCGAGGACGAAGTCTAAAATAAGTGGGGAAGATTTGTAACACCGGATTCCTGGTATGATTTTATTTAAGTATTTTTCTTAATTTTGCCAAGAACTTGGCGAGTCTGCGTCCCGACTCGCCGAGTATCAGCGAGGCGGAAACGGGGAACTCGGCGAGTCCACCCGTCTGGATGAAACTCTATTTTAAGACATTGCACCCTATTTTACCCACTCAAAAACACCCATTTCGTCCCATTTACTCCCAGAGAGCAGTAGAGAACGACCCTAGCGCCTTTTGTGTTCTTGAGTGATTTTGATCTTCCAAAGAAGGTTTTTGAGCTTAGAAGAAGAGGGAGGAAGTGGAGTGTTCCAGAAGTGAAGGTAGACCCGAAATCTACTCTGTGGAAGGCATCAAAGCAGGTAATATACCCCCCAATTTGCTCATTAGCTCTTAGGTTCCTTTTGTCCCCAATAGGTGGTCTTAATTCCTTAAAATCCCCAGATTTCGTGTGTATATGTGATAACCAGGCCCTAGGAACTGAGACCCATGAGTTGGATCCGTTGCATGTCTGAGGGTTGGCCAGAATGGGTGAAGAGTCAAAGGGGACTCGGTGAGTGCCAAAGTGCACACGGCGAGTTCCATGAAGATGGCCTTGAGCTCAATGAGTTGTTCTTCAGACTCGGCGAGTCCCTTGAATATAGCCTTGAACTCAATGAGTTATTCTTCCAACTCGGTGAGTCATATGAACTCTTCCCGATTTCAGTAGGGTTTAAGTGTAGGAGGTCCAACCTTTCGTAACCGTGCGCGGAATTAGCAATTTAACGTGTAGCTATAGTCCCAGAATCTCCAAATCCCCAAGGTTGATGTTCTAAGGGAAGATTGGAGCAACTTGTGAGATCTGTTCATCGGACTCGGCGAGTCTCCCTTGGACTCGGCGAGTCTAGTCGCGAGTTTGTTAGTTGTCCCCGTTTAGCGAGTCAGGCTGACTCAGTGAGTGGGAACAGGGACCTGATGAGTCAGAGTCGGACTAGACATAGAAGGACTCGACGAGTCGCTTTATGGACTCGGCGAGTCCAGTCAATCAGAGAGTTGACTTTGACCAGTCATTTGACCTAAGGGGTATTTATGAGTACCTAATCCATGTTTGCGGATTTATAGCCGGAGGGATTACCGGTGCAGCAGCCAGACGTAGGTTGAGCAGGTTTTCAGCAGCTACTCTCGAGGTGAGTTTTCCTTCCAGTAGGGATGGGTCTAAGGCACCAAGGCCGGCCCATGTAGATGATATGTTAGTATCGGAGTGTGGGCAGAGCCTGTATCTCATAGTTGAGTTTGATTGTGATACCTGCTAGTATGATAGAATTGTTTATACTCGTTGTTTGCGTGATACTTGTATGTTATGGTTCAGTAAGGGAGTGTGGGCGAGGCCCGTATCTCTCAGATAGCGGAGTGTGTGTGAGGCCCGTATCTCTCAGATAACGGAGTGTGGGCGAGGCCCGTATCTCCCAGATAGCGGAGTGTGGGCGAGGCTCGTATCCCCATGGGTGTGGGTGAGGCCCGTATCCCCATGGGTGTGGGCGAGGCCTGTATCCCCTAGCTGTTCATTATATGATTGTATGGTATGTGGCATTATGGGGAAAACTCACTAAGCTTTGTGCTTACAGTTTACAGTTTTGTTTTCAGGTACCTCTTCATTGAAGGGGAAGGAGTTGGCGCGGTAGCGGCACATCATACACGCACTCTGTTTTTCTGCATCATGATCTATTCTGGGATTTTGTACTCTAACATTGTGGTTGTTTTTGTGTGATGGATTTCAGACACGAAATATGTTTATGAAATATTATGATCAGGAGATGTTTATTTACTAATGTTTTTCAAAAGCACTGATTTAAAAATGAAAAATTTTGGTATGTATTTTTGGGATGTTACAAGAGGTACTCTCGAAACCTGCTTGTGGAATTTGGCATGACTAATAGTTCGTAATTAAAAGTAACAATGGCAGTCGACACGTGATTAGGACCTTCGCTGGATAAGCCTGCTATGGATCTCACTTTGTATCGAAGAATGATAGGTTCTTTACTATACTTAATGCTAGTAGACCTGGTATCATGTTTGATGTTTGTAATTGTGCCAGGTATCAATCGAATCCCAGAGAACCTCATCTAACAAAGGAGAATAATATTTTTCGATATCTCAAAAGAACTGTGTCGTTGGGTTTATGGTAATCTTCGAAGACTGGATTTTTCATACAAGCATTTCTTGATTCAGACCTTGGTGGGTGTCAACTAGACAGAAAAGAGTACAAGTGGTGGATGTCAACTTTTGGACAGGAAGCTTGTAAGTTGGCAATTGAAGAAACAAACTTGTGTTTTGACTTCCACAATAGAAGCAGAGTATGTTTTTGTTGCAGCTTGCACTTCTCAAGTCATATGGATTCAAAGCCAATTTCGTGCTTACACAATTAATATGAAGAAGATACCATTGTGTTGTGATTCACAAAGTGTCATATCATCTATCGTAATCTGATACAATATTCAACGAAAAAGTACATAGCACTTCAATACCATTTTATCAAGGATCACATCGAAGATGGAAATATTGAGGTTCATTTTGTCAAGACAATGGATCAACTTGCATACATTTTTCACAAAACCTTTGGATGAGAAGTAATTTCTAAGGATCTTAAATGGTTTAGGAATGATCGATGCAAGCTCCGTTCCCAGTTCGTCCTCATCATGAGTCAAAAAGATGTCAAAGTGATGTTGAAGCGTTCATATGTTACTCTTCATCATTCAGCGTTCGACTACCTTCGAATTCGAAATTCCTATGAATGGTTCAAATCCACCTTCGTTATCTGAGAAGAATTATTGTTCGATGTACACTGTCTGGAAGTGGATACCTCTTAAATCGAATGTTCGGTAATGTTTAACTATTTTTTATTCTCGTTTTATAAAATAAAAATATCAAAAATATTTTCTTATTTTTGTCTTTAAATTTCAAAAACAAAAACTCCAAAAATATTTTATTATTTTTGTCTTTACATTTCAAAAACAAAAACTTCATAAAGATTTGTTATTTTTATCTTTTACATTTAAAAACAAAAATTGAAAAATATTTTCTTTGTTTTGTTTTGTGTGTTTCACATTTTTATTGTGTCTCATTGAATCAACATTATGTGGTTCCAAATGCTTAATGGAATCTATTCTAAAGCACGAAAAATACAATTTTGAATCTTTGCACTAGTTAGGTGTCCTTAAAAGCATGCTATTGTATGTTGACCTAAGCCTCATAGACTCAATGTGTCTCAAAGCCTTAATGGATTTCTCACTACGAGGGTTCCTTCCCAATCAGGCTATATTCACATTAGTCATAGATCTACCTTTATCTTCTCATTTTGAGTAAAGAGATTACTTTAGAGTCCATATCATTCGCAGAGGTACACAGTGTTTTCTTAACCAATTTTTTTCACTAAAATTGTTCTTCACAAATCACACAGATCACTTGCATATCCTTGACATATCTGGTAGAAACCAACCAGGATGTAGATATTGCACAAGTCTATGTTTATGATCTTGATTCATTTTTCCGTGATGATGGTGATACCCAACAATCTGGACTCTTATGGAATTGATGGTGAACTTTATGTTCAAGATTTTAACGAAACATTTGTTTCTGTACTAGCATTCGATATTCAAAATTATATGTCGCTCGTTACGTGTGGTCTTGACAAAATGTTCTTTACCCAATACATTTTTCCCAACAGGATCCAAGGCTTATTTTTTTTCATGGAATATGATTTTTGTCTGAATATCTTTTCGAACCTTCGTCACTTTAAAATGTTTTCTCAACCTCACTTGTTCCTGACTACATCGGTCATACAAGTAATTTTGTTCATTTTACTCACACTTATGTTAAGTTGTGGTTTTGGACAAAATTGAGCCTACCTTTGAAGCCTGTGCAAAAAGAAACCCTTCGTTACAATGAGTATTCGATGGTACTTCATGTGAAACCACACAAGCAGTTCTTCATCTCTCTTGATGTCGAATGAAGTGATTTTTGTCTGGGATCCTACTGCTTTTATTTCAACCAAATGTTGATATCACATAACCATTTTTTTGTTATCATCTCATTTTTTAGCACACTTATGCACTGAAATCCTCGAGGATCTGAGTAATACCAACTCAGTCTGAAGATTTCACAAAGTTTGGCATATGATTTCACTTCTCAACCCAAAAGCGAATGAGCCCAGCTTCCATGCCAAAGGTACCATGTTCTCTCGACGTTGACACAATACGATGTGCTTGGTTCGCAGCATATGATGGTTCTTATCTCTTGGGATAAACGAAAAGTTTTTTGGATGTGATGGTTTATTTCTTTCACGAGTTTCTAGGGAAAAGTGATCATCACTTTTTCAGACGTGGCGACTTTTCCGGAAACTGACCAACTTTTCAAGATAACATGTGGTGTATTTTCACTAGTGGACAGTTCAAATTCATATTTTTAGGTTGAGTATAAAAGGATTTCGGTGGGCTAAATTGAAGACTTTATGCCATCTAGTCTAATTTTTCCACAAATATTCTTTCACGATTATCATCTCTCCACAAAGATCTCAAAAACCCTAATCATGGTGGCACCAACTGTTCACGTTGTTCCATCCAACACCACTACTGAAGAAGTAACATATTAACCGTTGATGAAGATTCAAAGTTCAAACTTCTGGGTTCAACCTGACGTTTCAAAGTGTATAGAACAATTACAGATGATGATTGTTGATCCCAATCATTATGTTCTTTCCACGATTATGTCTTTTTCATTCTCAGTCCCCATGACATGGTTATCACTGGCTGGCTCAACCACATTGTTTAACAAGACATCTAAAGTGTTGAAGTTTCAACTCACGAATGATAAACTCTACAAACTTACCAAGAAATAGTTTTCTCAAATCATGAAACTTCCAAATACAGGTCTATTTTACGAAGTTACGAATGAACACGTGGTTCACATGTTTAATGAGATGGGTCATCAACCCCCATTCACAGGACTCGGTCATTTTTGAAAGACTGCTTTACCTTGTATCTGGAATTTCTTGTTTGCAATTTTTCTTTGATGTTTAACTAGTCGTAGCACTGGTCTCAATAAAGGGAATTTGATGTCTATGCCATGATTTCTAAACTATACTATGATCTTAATGTTGACTATGTAACTCAGTTGTGGGAAGAGTTCGGAACTAGTATTTCTCATACCAATATTACGAATGTTGTATCATGTGATAGGTATTGGAGTTTGATTCTCATAGAAGTTTATGAGAAAGAGGGTGTTTTGGTACCATTCCACGATGCAAATGCGAAGTTTTCCATATATCAGCATCCTAAAGTTGTTTATGATGATAGTGTGTTATTTCACCATGTGGCTCGAATTCCATATGCTATGTTACAAAAAGCCGATCCCAATCATCCAATTCTTGTTCATTATTTGACAACTGTTAACCCAAATGTTCAAATTGGGGTTTTGTGGCCAAAAGGGGTAGAACGCACGTCGAAGGGTGCAAAAGTTTCTAAGAAATTGAAGAAGCCTGACCAACCTAAATTACTTCATGTACAAAAAGATATAACAAAGTCGGTTCAAGAAAATGTTGAAAAAGAAACTCAAAAGGAGGTTGTTCCTTCGAAGACGGGTATTCTAAAACGAACCAAGAAGCCTGCTCATCGTCCTTGACACTTTTCTGAACCATAAATTACTGCAGACGTTCCTATTGAGCCATTTTCTTTTCCAAAAGAGGTATCTGGATCGAAGATGATCAAGAAAATACGTAAACATCAACTTAACCAAAGGGGTGTGTGTCTTCATGATACTCCTGCTCATGTATCACCAGCCTCGAAGAAATGACAAGCAAAAGAAATGATCAAACAAATCAAAAAGAAGAAGAAACAGCTAGCTGATCCTCCTTATGAGGTTGTTGTTGAAAATAATTTCGAAAGTAGAAGCGAGATCTCCAATTCGTCATGATATTGGATTAGACTTCGAGACACCGCAAAGGCACCCTCCGGTTAAGTCAACCTTCGAGGAGACTGGAGGCCTTGGTGGCACTGTACACGTATCTAATACGGATACAACCACTAATTTGGGTGAATATCCAATTACTACCATCCCTAAGAAGGCAATGGTCATACCACCCGAAGTTTCGATTACTGAGTCTGTTTCAGAGGAGGTTCGAACTTCAGGCATCATTGTGGACATATCTAATATGGACAAAAATAACAATACAGGTGAAGGGATGAAGCAAAGTGAAGCTCATGGTACATCTTCTGTTGAACCATCTTCTATTTCTATTACATTTGTTCTATCCTCAACCATTAAAACTACCCTCATCGACACTTTCACTTCTTTACCATCATTCTCTTCTCCTATTCCATCTTCATTACCTACGCCTACTATTCCACCCACTTTCTCAAACATTTTGCATCAAGATGATGAAGTTAGTTCTAGAAGATAATCAAGATGGTGATGATGTGCTGGTCTCATTTGCAGAAATTTAGTTTGACCCGAAAGAAGATAACAGTCCTGATCATATGCTTATGTCAGGGAAATAATTTAAGTTTCTTAATCATCAGCTAAATTCTTTGTTGCAAATTTAGATTGATACACGGGACGAAATTTAGTATCTGGCATTAAGGTGGATGTGATGCTTAAGTACCAAGAGAGTCGTTTGAAGCTGGCTATGGAACACATTGAGAAGAAACATGAAGAACGTTTAAAGCTTCATGTCAAAAATTTCCAATTTGAGGTAACCAAGCTTTGTGACGCTGCCAAATAACGTCATGTTCTTTTTGTTGAGGAAGTTAAAAAGGTGGAGGAGTCTGTAAAACTCAAAATGGAGGAATTTAAGTCCTAGATGTCGAAAGAGGTGGCAAAGAAAGCATAAAAATATATGAGTCTTCATAGTAAGGTGGATGTTCTTGCTGATGCAATCAAGAAGATCGTGGAATATAATACTTTGTTCTCCACCAAACTCGGCGCCAAGACAGAAACATATTCAAAAGTGTTTGACAAGCCGGATGAGTTTTTAGGAAGTCTAAAGGAATCCTTGTCGAAACTTGATTTGTCTCAACAATCTGCAATCTCTCTGGATTCGATTTCAAATATGATTTTCTCTATTGAATCGAACCTCAAAGAAGAACTTGCTCCTCTTCTCTCTCTTGAATCGAACCTCAAAGAAGAACTTGCTCCTCTTCTCTCTCTTGAATCGAACCTCAAAGTACATTTGATGACAACGGATGCCCCATTTGTGAAACAAGTGGTGCAAGGGGGAGATAACGGGGTTGGCATTTCGAAGGATCCTGACCAAGCAAAAGATGTGGGGAGGGTGATGTCAATGTAAATTTCAACATCACTTCCTGTTTCTTTATCAACAACTTCTATAACAATGACTTCAAGGCCAATAACCAAAGGCATTGTTATTGGAGCAATTGCTGGGAGATCAAGTTCAAGTTCAAATCCACCACTTTCGAATGAATATAAAGGTGACAAAGGGAAGGCAATTAAGAAAGTAAGTTCTGGGGAAGAGAAAAAGAAAAATATGGAAAAGGAAATATAAATGCAAAGGCAAATAAATAGCATACTGAGACTAAGGCAAAGTGATCCGCCTGGATTAAACAAAGGCGATTCGAGCAAAAATTGGTGCTACGAGACAATCGAGCAAGTATTTTCTTCAGGAATGATGCATGACTTTGGAAAGTTTTTGAAGAAGAGCTATGAGATCGAAACTAGTGATTTTAATCAACTAGCTTTTCCCATTAATCACATGATGTTCATCTTTGCTCGGTATCAGTTGATTGATAAGTTCGAAGATAAAGAAGAGTATAAGAGATTGAAGTTAAGGTTTCATGCTATTCTGGGAAATAAGGAAGAGGTAGTGTGGTCCTTGGTTAAAATGGTCAAGGTGTTAAACATTTCTAGAGAAAGCTTGTTCGAGAATTTGTTATAGAATTTCCGATACCAAGTGGTCAGAGCAACCAATGTGGCTTTTGACTTCTCTGTGGTTGATTTCCCTCTTATGAATCTAAACGATCTCATTAATGTGGTGAAGATATTAAGCACTGTCGATGTGTCAAAGCTTCAAGTAAACAATAAAGATGATTTCTTGATTGGTTTTGCTCGTATCAAAGTTTTCATAGATAACTACTATGAATGCTTGGCTGTGATGAATATCGAGCTTGCAATGGCGGTGACTAGAACCTCGAAGGTGCCTCAGTTGACGTTGAAAGGGCTTGGTAGTCTCAAGGACCACAATGATGGAGAGATTATTCACAAACCTTTGGGAGTTGTCTTTCTTGGAAAGAACAAGAATAATAAGATGACAAAATTTTTGTTCCAAGTTTGTGATGTGGAGAGGTATATGAATTCTTAGTAAATTAATTTGTTAGTTCGTCTTGGAAATTGCAAGAAGAATACATCAGAATATAAAGTTGAAATTCGAAAGACAATCTGGTATACTGAGATTCGCCAAGTACTTCACCAGGCCGTGAAGATGATGATGACATGGATTCAAAACTTCTCACTAAGGGGGAGACTATAAGTTTCAAAGTTTGTAGTGAGGTGTCGAAGTACAATTAGACCTGGTTTAGTTTCAAAGTTAGTGTATTATATTTCGAATGTATGTATTTCATAAGGCATAGTTAGAAGGTCGAAGCTATCATGTATATCCCTTATGTATTTTTTGTTTGTGTTTGTTACTCCCTATAAATAGGGTTAGGTATAGGGTTCGAGGGTAACTTCTGGTGTACTTTGTGAGTGAGAGCACTTTACACTTCTTGTACTCTTGTATTGATTCAAACATAATCAAAGAGCCAAATAGATTCTATTTACATCCTTGTTCTTATCAATTCAGTTATTGATTTCTTTCTTAATACTCGATTCAAACTCACTACACCTTAAGGACCAAAGCCACTAAATCCTTCACACAGTCGACTTTTGGCCCATGACCCTAAATTAACAAATGACCAGAAACAGGATGTTACATCGATTCATGATTTCCCTATAACGGGATATAGAGGAATCTATCAGGGTTGGGTACTTCCCCTCTGTGAGATCGATTTCCTAACAAAAATGATGCCCTGGTGGAATGATTTTGTTCTTTCCACCTTGGTATAGACTTGAGGATATTGCTAGGCCCTAAGTATAAAAATGGCAACGGTTGAACACAAGAATTAACCCTTAATGATAAAAGAGAATGGAATGTGGAAATATGTCTTTTGAAATGAAATGATAAAATATGAAATGATAAGATATGACATGATATTTATGATGTGTAAGAAAAGAGTTTTCCTTGAAAACGCTTGAAAAGGTTTTATGGTCTAAAAGATGTCATGTTATGTATGAATTGATTTTCAAGTAAATGATAGAAAATGCTTTAAGGTATGAATCAAATGAAAAGGTTATAGGGTTATGCTATGCTAGTGACCTGGTTAAGGTCGGTATCCTGGTATATAGGATGATGTTATGTTAGTGACCGGTTAGGTTGATATCCTGGTTAGGATGTTGCTATGATATGTGATCTGCTAGATCGGTTTGATTAGTTGTGAATTGTTATATGGTTATATGTTTATGTGTGCATGGTTGTTTAGACTGGGGTTGGGTTGAGGTAGGTCATGCTTTGTGTTGTAGGCCAACATACCCAGGGCGTACCGGATATTCCGAAGGCCCAGCGAGCGGTTCAGATAGGTTGAAGGCCCCAAGAAGGCGGACCAGGACGACTGAAGGCCCGGTGTGGGCAGACCATTCATACTGTAGACTCAGAGAGTGGACCAGGTGGATCGAAGGCCCGGTGCGGGCGGACCAATCACACTGTAGACTCGATGTACATGGCTAGACTCTGAGGGTGGACCAATTGGACTGAAGGCTCGGTGCGGTGGACCAGTCACATAGTAGACTTGATATGCATGACTGTTCTGTATTGTGATATAATATGAGTATGGTTATATGTGGTTGGTATTTTGGGGGTAACTCGCTAAGATTTCGGGCTTACAGTTCAATGTTTTGTTTTAGGTGCTTCAGGAGATCGTGGCAAGGCGAAGGCATGATCGTACCGCTCCTCATGTTTTATTATATGGTTCTGGGGAATACTCTGATGTTAAACTATTTTGACAACAAATGTATGAACTTAAGGGTTTTTGAATGAATTAAAATGTTTTAATTTGGCTCAAATTTTATGGTCGCTACAAGTTGGTATCAGAGCCTTGGTTTGAGTGAATTAGAGGAACATTCGTGTGAATCCAGTCTCAAATCAAGGAGAGATTTTCAAAAAGGGTTTTCAATTTTTTTTGAAATAAGAAAAAGGAGGACGCAGAGGGTACAATTAGTCGGAGCCAGTAAGTTACCCCAAATTACCATACAAGTTATTGTTTATGTGATATGTTAGAACAGCATGCTAGTACTAGGCTAGGGATCTTCGGGAATTACATGATAGAATTGCCTGATTATATGATGCCTGCTAGCCTAGGGTTTCCTTTCTATGAAATTGACATCATTACTGTAGATAATTATTGTATGCATCACGGTTATACATAATTAAGATCTTATAGCCTGAGAATGTTTGATTTGGCCTTATGTTCTGTTCTCGTCTGATTGGGAGCTTAGGGTAGGATTGAATATTCGAAAGTCTATAGGGCCCAGCGTTATGTATGACTAGCATACACTAGTGCTGCAGGGGTTGGTGGAAGTTTCATGGTTGGGTGAGTCGTGGGACCGGTAGGTCAGTATGAGATATTCAGTATTCCTCTAGGGTGAGGATTTAGTGTTACCATGTAAATGTTTATCGCCAGGGTGTTGTGGTGATGCTTGAAATAAATATGGCTAGGTGTGGAAGATAGTATGGGCCCGTACTACTGAAAGCACAAGACACATACGCATATCAAGGAAGTCACAACCCCTAGGGTCGGGTTGGGAGTTGGTTCCTGGGTTATTAGGGAAGCATCTGATTTTCTTGCAGTGTATTTTCAGTATGGTGGTTACGAAGCATGTCGGGGGTGGATCCGGGTCAGGATCGGGATCAGGAGAGGGCGGTTAGGGTGGATCAGCGCCACCCGAGGTCATTATTCAGATGAGTACAGATGAGTTGGATGCCAAAATTCGTGAGATCCTGCATGATGAGATTGCTGCTATGTTCAGGGCAGAGATGCCGGAGATGGTTGGGTCGATCAAGACCGCCATGGTCGAGTACTTTGATGAGCGCTATGCAGCTCTTGCGGAGGCGGCTGTCGCGGCAGCTACAACGGCTGTAACAGTGGCAGGGGGAGGAGCCGGTCGAGGTTTCAGCATCGGGACTTCGATAATACGAAGCCCCTACTTTTGATGGAGTTTAGGATCCGATCATTGCTATGAGATGGTTGTCAGACGTGGAGGGGTGTTTCTTCACGTGTTCATGCCATGCGGATCAGAGAGTGAGGTGTGCTCTGAACCTTTTGAGGCTCGGGGCGAAGGATTGGTGGAGGTTGACTACGAGATCTTATTTGGATGTGCAACAGGCTGCAGTTACATGGGATCAGTTCCAGGAGATGTTCAGTATTCGTTATGTTCCATGGGTTGAGAAGGACAGGTTGGCTCAGGAGTTCTTGGAACTGAAGTAGGATTCGGAGTCGGTGACGGAGATCACCAGGATGTTCACTGAGAGGGAGATGTTTTGCCCTGAGTTTGCCTCGGAGCGGGCTCAGATGTCCCGATGTCTGGGTATGCACAAGAGGGATATCAGGCAGTTTGTGTCTACGCAAAGGTGCGAGACCTTACTGGGGTTGCAGGAGGCCGCTCGGCAGCGTGAGTTGGAGATTTAGTTGCAGTTGAGAGAGCATAGACAGACCCCAGCGCAGTCGCAGCCAGCACCGAAATGGTCCAAGACCGTTGATTCCAGGTTGGGAGGACAGAGCAGCCGCACTTACGAGAAGTGAGGGAAGGGTCATACCGGAGTTTGTAGGTCTGGTGGTGCGTGCCGCAAGTGCGGGAGAGAGGGGCATTATGCGAGGGATTGTCAGCAACTAGCTCCGGTTCAGGATTTGAGGATTTGTTATCATTGCCATCAGGTTGGTCACTTGATGGCCAACTATCCACAACTCGTTTCCATAATGGTGCAGGTTCCAGCACCGACCACTTTGAGGACTACAGGTGGGGGCCAGGGTGGATCGGAGCCTCCAAGGGCTCATGGTCGAGCTTTTCAGCTTACTGCTAAGGAGGACAGGGCAGAGCAAGATGCAGCTGCGGGTATGTTTCCATTTTGTTATCTCGCTATCTTGTGGTTCTTATGGAGTATTTCATATCTGCTAGTCTCGTTCGCACGATTCATGGTATTGTATTCGTTCGTCCTTTCGCCGGGTTTATCGTATGATTGAGGGTTTTGGTATTGGGAGTCTTAGTTGGGTATCATCCATGGGGATTGTTGGTGGAATTAGGCTTTTCGGTCTGGATGTCGGGTATAGCATTTTCAATTTGAGGAGTGTTCAGCTGAGGGTCGAACTCTCCTAGAGTTTGAGATGTGCGATGTCGGAATGTGATTTCGTGAAGGTTGCTCGTTTTAGAGGGAATCAGTTCATGGATAATGTGAGTATGTTGAGTAGGGTTGTTTATGGGATGTCGGTTGGGTCACCGGTGGTTGTAAGTCGGTGCTATAAGTGGGGAGAATTGGAACATTCTCAGGAGGATCGACAAGTATTTGAGGTTGATTAATTGTTTGGAATTCAACAGTGTTTCAGTCAACCAAGAGTGTGGGTTGGTATTAGTAAGTGGCAGTCAAATGGGGCGGGGTACAGACCAAGGTTTTCAGAAAAGGTGATTGGTTGTGTGAGGCCTAGGATTAGGCTGGGATTTGAGTGTATAGATTGGAGTTAGAGTTCAGAACCCCTAGAATGCTAGAACAGTATGTATGGGAAAGGTTCCCAGGAAGGATAGTTCGGGATGATGTATGATAGTTTGAGCGGTTCGGATAGACTGAAGGCCGGTGAGCATACCAGTCAGGCTGAAGGCTCAGAGAACAGTCCAGACAGGCTGAAGGCCCTGGAGGGCGGTCCAGACATGCTGAAGGTTCTGAGAGTGGTCCAGATTGGCTGAAGGCCTGGTAAGGCGGTCCATTCATGCTAAATACTCTGTATGTGTTGATAGATCTATATGAGGAGATGGATTGAGTATGTTGCGATGCAATAGAAAACAGTAAGTCTGGCCCCATGTATTGATCATGTTAGTGGAAGGCAGTGCATGGACCCGAGATTCCTTGTGAGCGGATTTAGAATATGTGTGATGCATGGAATAGCGGTTACTCTACAAGGAAATAGTGAAGAGTGGGGTGTGAGCACCGTGGCACTTGTTGAAGTAACAAGGTGTTCAAATAGACTCCTTGGATAAGGAAAGGGAGAGGTGTGTAACTCTGGGAAGGAGGGTTGGTTCACAGAAGTGAAAGCAGTAGTGAGAATGGATGATTAAGAGTATTTCAATTATGGTTGTTGAGCATGGTGATTGTGCCATTGGTATGGAAGCACATCCAGATTGGATGTCTGTTGAGGTTGCGAAAGAATTTCTGGTGGTGTGGAACCAGAGGAGATCGGGAGTGATGCATGAGTGGATCCTTGGATCTCGAGTTATGGTTATGCTCATGAGCTATGTGTGTAGTGGTGTTTCATCCTAGTGATGGTTGGACCATCGTAGGCGTGTCTAATTTTCCAGCCCGAGGCTGATTGGTTCAGATACGATGTGCATGAACATTATAGTCGGATGTTCAGGAGGGTTAATCAGAAGCTGTGGAGTGTTCCATTATCTCAGCACGGTAAGGAATTTGATCCAGGGAGGAAGCGGAATGAGTATCCGTCAGCGCAAGATAAGAGAAGTGACGCCAGATGGGCTAGAGATAGCGGGATAATGTTGGGTCTAGACCCGGTGGTTTGGAACGATATCAAGTTTTGCAAGAGGCGTTGAAGGTGTAAATCGAAATTATGGTTGTATTATCCGATGGTACTTAGTTGATAAGTGTTGTGATCAGAGAACAAAAGTCAGTGGCCGGCTTGAGGAAGTTGTCAGGACACTGCAAGGGAAGAGTGGGGTTATAGGGTTTCGGTAGTAGTGGTTGGAGGAACCTGGTTCGGTTCGAGGTCAGAAGTTGCATTATGGGAGGATTATCTGGATGGTGTGATACAGCAGGCTTCGAGGACGAAGCCTAATTTAAGTGGGGGAGAATTGTAACACCCCGAGTTCAGAAGTGCAAGTTCAGGGATCTTAGTGTAAATAAGGAAGGTCGACTCGGAAAGTCGATGGATAGACTCAGCGAGTCGAGTCGCGGTTCTGGTCACGTGTTAAGTGACCAACTCGGCGAGTCGGCGGCTGGACTCGACGAGTCGGTGCTGAAGGGAGAAAACCCTAATCCAGGGAGTGTGCCCTATATAAAGCACATTATAACCCTCCTTCAGCCTCTTGCTACCCATTTGAGTTCCAGAAACCCTAAGTAGTGTGTGTGGGCCTCCATTGTTAAAGTTTGAGCTTGGAAGATGATTTTAAGAGGGGAAAGTTAAAAGATCAAGAGGCTAGCATTGGGGGATCATTGTAGATCCGGAATCTACTTCTTCTTGGGCATATTTCTGAGGTAACAAGTCATCACCTTGAGTTTTCTCCTTCTAGATCCATTATTGGTTGTTGTTTTGGGAATTTTAGCTTAATTGCAATCCATTTCGGGTTTAGGGGCTAGATCTGAGGTTGCAACTTCAAATCTAGGTTAGTTGTGAGCCATGAAAGCATAAAGCATCAGCCTTGGGGCTTGATTGAGAGTATCTTTTTCCCAAAACCTTCTTATAGCTTGTTTGGAGCTTGTTGAGCCTTGCTTGCACATAAAGTTGGAAACTTTACATGTGAATCTAGCCCCAGTAGTCTAGATCTATGGATTGGAGTCCCTGCATGGCTTGAAAAGCCTCTATATGGAATGAGAATTGAAGAGACTCGGCGAGTCACATGGGTGTACTCGACGAGTTGTATGAATATGTTCATGGACTCAGCGAGTTGGAAGAACAACTCGGCGAGTCTATTGAAGATTGCCTTGGACTCAGCGAGTCTGGTCGTGGAACCCTAACCTTTTCTGGTTAAGTCGTGAATCAGTGAGTCGGGGGATGACTCGGTGAGTTGAGCAGGCGAGTTGAGTCGTGATATGGGAGTTTCTGAGTATAGGGATTTGACGAGTCAACGGGTTGACTTGGCGAGTAAAGCCAACCAGGAAGGTTGACTTTGACTGAGGACTTTAAATTTGACCAAGATTTGGCCAGTTGACTTCCAGGGTATTTTGGTAATTATTGGTATTTATTGAGTTCAGTTATTTGGTATTGATCAGTGGTGGAGTTTGTGTCGGTGGTTGGAGCAGCGTGATCTTATTTCTTCAAGTCGACAGTTGCAGGTGAGTTATCCTCACTATATCAATAGGGTCTAAGGCACCAAGGCCGACCCTTTATCGGATTGGAATCCAGGTTTATTGTTTGATATGCTATTGCTATGTTATGATCTGCATCCTGGTTAGTAGGATGGTGTTATGCCGGTGACCTGGTTAAGGTCGGTATCTTGGTTATAGAGTTATGCTATGCTAGTGACCTGGTTAAGGTTGGTATCTTGGTTATAGAGTTATGCTATGCTAGTGACCTGGTTAAGGTCGGTATCTTGGTTATAGGGTTATGTTATGCTAATGACCTGGTTAAGGTCGGTATCCTGGTATATAGGATGATGCTATGTCAGTGACCGGTTAGGTTGATATCCTGGTTAGGATGTTGCTATGATATGTGATCTGCTAGATTGGTTTGATTAGTTGTGAATTGTTATATGGTTAAATATTTATGTGCGCATGGTTTTTTAGACTGGGGTTGGGTTGAGGCGGGTCCTGCTTTGTGCTGTAGGCCAACATACCCAGGGCGGACCGGATATTCCGAAGGCCCAGCGAGCGGTACAGATAGGCTGAAGGCCCCAAGAGGGCGGACCAGACGTGCCGAGGCTCGGAGAGTGGACCAGGCCGACTGAAGGGCTGGTGCGGGCGGACCAAGTGGATTGAAGGCCCGATACGGGCGGACCAATCACACTGTAGACTTGATATACATGGCTAGACTCTGAGGGTGGACCAATTGGACTGAAGGCCCGGTGCGGCGGACCAGTCACATAGTAGACCCGATGTGCATGACTGTTCTGTATTGTGATATTATATGAGTATGGGTATATGTGGTTAGTATTTTGGGGGTAACTCACTAAGCTTTCGGGCTTACAGTTCAGTGTTTTGTTTTAGGTACTTCAGGAGATTGTGGCAAGGCGAAGGCGTGATCGTACCGCTCCTCATGTTTTATGATATGGTTCTGGGGAATACTATGATGTTAAACTATTTTGAAAACAAATGTATGAACTTAAGGGTTTTTGAATGAATTAAAATGTTTTAATTTGGCTCAAATTTTATGGTCGATACATTTTGGGTGTTACATATCTCCCCAAAGTTCTATATTTATTTATATTTTGATAGAATGGGTTTCTTTTTCGAATTGCCTGTGAAGGTGGGACTTGACATTGGTCTAATTTTTTGTGACATTGGTCTAATTCTTTGTGTATGGGAGCTCGACCCACAATGAAATGAGCAATTGTAAATTTCTTGAAAACTGGTGGGTGTATGAATATTTTGTGTGCCTTTGTTTCTAGATTGGTTTAAAATCTATGGTAAAAGACAAGGTATTTGGTTTGGAGGATTTATGCAACTAGTTAAGTCTAATGTATGCTTGAATTATTGAAAAACAATGAATCTATTTATAACTTAATAAAAAAACAGTGATTCCTTTTATGATTTATATTTGGATTTTTAAATGATTTTGTGTGTAATTTACATTTTGTATGACAATTGATATGTTTTTATAACTCTCCAACAACTTCATCCATCACTTATAAAGTGGTAGTGCAAAATGATCATTTTTCATCAATTAGCACATTAAGTTAGATGTACAATGGTTTCTTACCCAATCATGATTTCTTATCCAGACAAACCTTTTTCAGTCAATATTTTCCCAGTCAACTACTATCAAACAAAACCTTATAAATTAGTCCTATGGAGAGATTTTATATTTGAAGAAAAACAAGAGCAACTTTTTAATTTAAGAAAAAACGACTTAATAGTATAACAAACTTTCTTTTTGTTTAAAAAATATCAATTAGTTTTTGTTTTACTTGCACAATGGTAACCTAAAGTAAGAGGTTTGATGTAATTATAATAGTTTTTTACTCTCACTCACTCACTCTCTCTCTCTCTCTCTCTCTCTCTCTCTCTCTCTCTCTCTCTCTCTCTCTCAAGAAGCTCGTACACGACTTAACTAGCCACCAATGATAACTTCAAGCATATAAAATTAGTTTCCTTTCTCAAAAGTCAAGACCAAATCACCGCCAACATGAAAATTCAAACATAGATCCTCTTTTCATTGAGGTAAATAATTTTTTTTCACTTAAAGTGGATCGTCCCGGTAGTGATGTCCACAATGACTAGGAAGAGAGTATACATGAGAAATCCATTGCTAGGATTGGTTTTTAAAGGAGGAGACTTTAATTAGGACGAGTTAAACCCACTTGTAACCTATAGTTGTAGTTGTTTGAGGAATGAAAGAAAATAGGATATGATTGTTAACAAATTATTACTTTTATAAAACATTTTTGTTGTTATATAATATCTATGTAGGCATTTTTTTGGAAATATAAATGGTCTCTGTGGTTGACATAATAGACCAACTTTAGTCCTTATGACAAATTGTTTGCATAGATGGTCCTTGTGATTTCAAAATGTTGCAAAGACAGCCTATTGGCTAACAGTGTTAAATTTTTCTAGTTAAGTCCTTTATGAAATGACACATTTACCCTTCCTGTCACAGGGACCGTTTATGTAATTTGTTCAAACCATAGGGACCATTTGTGTAATTTTGTCTATTATATATTATATTTATATTTTATTTACTTATATTTTTTTTATGAATTAATTTCTTTGAGGTTTTTTCTGAATATAATGTTTAACTCTTTTTTCTTTTTGCTTATATTTTTTTGACTTTTTTGTTCAAATAAATTTCTTAAGTTTTTTTGATGCTTTATTCGAATACATGTATTAATATTTTTTTATGTTTTGTTTGAATATTTTTTTGATGTTTTGTTCAAATACATTTTTAATATATATATTCTTTTACATTTTGTTTTTATAGGGAAATTGAGTAACTAACCATTTTTGTATTGTATTTTTTTTAAATTAACCATTTTAATTTTCTTTTCGAAAAACAACCACTTAGTCCGGAATTCATACATTTAAGGTCATGTTATTAAACGAGTTAGATCTGATCCCATATACTCTAATATATTAATATTTTCTACACTTTTCATCAAAATTCTAATATACTCTAATATATTAATACTTTTTACACTTTTCATATTTTTTTTGGTTTTTTCGTTCTTTTTTTTTGTATTATTTTATAATTTTTTTGTATTATTTTTTAATTTTTTTCCTTATTTTTATTTGTTTCATTGTTTCGTTTTATTTTTCATCAATTTGATAGTTTTTTTGAGCTTTTGCAAAAAAGTGTAAAGTGTATAAATTACACAAATGGTCCTCGAAGTTTATAGTATATTGCAAATTTGGTACAAGAGTAATAATCTTTTTCATTAAAATCTAATGGTTGAAAAGTTAGATTTAACGGTAGGATGACCTTTCATGTAATTTTGCAAACCACAAGGACTAATGGCGTGACGTTTTCCTTGAAGGTTCTCAAAGTGAAATATTTTGCAAACTATAGGGACCAATTATGAAATTTTATCTAAAAAATAAAAACAAAATAAAATAAGAAGATAACAAATAATAAGCACAATTACATTAATGGTCATCGTGACATTAACAAATTACAATAACGATTCCTATGATAGAAGGACATACGTGTCATTTCACAAAGGACTTAACGGGAAAAGTTAACACTGTTAGTCAATACTATTGGGTGTGGACAACATGTTATCATATGTTATCACACCCAAAGTGTCCACGTCATAATCCTAGTCATATTTTTGGTGTTATAACACCCAATATGGAAATGAGCAATATCAAATAACATGTGATAATACCTACCATTTTCTATATTTTTTTATGTTTTTAATTTCTGTTTTTCTAATTTCTATTTTTTTTAAATTTATTTCATAACATTTAAAAAATATAAATTAAATAAAACATAATGAAATTAAATACTTAATTAAACATACCATTTTAAAAATAAAAACGACATTACAAAGAAAAAAAACATTGACCAGAAACAAACGATAGTCCTAATAATTTTAAAAATATAAAACGATACATTATCTTGTGCAAAGAAAGTTATTTGTAGATGAAATTGAATTTGGTGCACTTCTTGCTTATTTGGTTCAATTTCCTACTCAACATATCGTGATTTCGATAATTTGCATCCTTCTTCAAAATGTTACGAAATTTCCCGATCACAGCTTCCTAAAAAGTAACCTTTCTCATGTTGTTTCCTTGAGTTGAATTTTTTGATTTCCCGCACCATGACACCGCCAACGCGTACTCTTCCTACACAGTCCACCATGTTGGAGGTTTGTCTTCCGATTGCTCCATCGCGACCGCTTTCCCTTTCTTTTGTGCTCTCCCATTGTTTGTCATTTTTTCGGCTCCCCCATTGCGTCTCGGGTACCGTTTCTTGCGTGGGTGGTGGTTGTGTGGTATTTTGTTGATTGTAGCAAATGTGTTGAACAAGTTTTTGTGGAAGAGCTGTAGGGAATTGTGGTGGGGGTGAGGCGAGATTGAAAAAGTTGTCTTGAGTGTTGAGGATGTTCGCGTACAACTCGTATTGTGCAAAACCGAGAGGCGGAGATGTCTTTGTGTTTAGAGGAGGAGTGTTGGAATTTCAATCCATATGATTTTTTGTGTAAAAACTGAATTAATAAATGGTATGTAAAAATTTGAAGTGAGAAATGGTGAGTAAAATTTGAAGTGAAAATGTATATATATGTTGAGTGAAAATTGTTTTATTTATTATATATAATATACATTTTGATTGTTCTTCAATGGTCCATTTTATGATAGTTGCAAAAAAATTCAATGCGTATTCTTCCCATTTTCTTACCGTTGCCACGATAACGTCCGGTAACATAACGCGTAATAACGACGATATGGGGCAGCGTTCATCGCGTTATACCAACGTTATCCCAATGCCAGTCGGAATAACGCGCAAGCGCGATGCTCACTCCCACCGGTCTAAAAGGACAATCTTTGCAACATTTTGAAACTACAAGGACCATCCATGCAAACAATTCGTCATAAGAACTAAAGTTGGTCTATTTTGTCAACCACAAGGACCATTGATGTAATTTTGACTAAAAGTTCTTAAACTTGTTATCTCTAAGGTTTTTTTTTGTCACTTGTCACATTCTCATTTAAATTGCCAAATATTATTTTTGAATTAATTTTTTTTCTACATGTCAGTATATGAGTTTCTCTATTTTATTAAATTTCATATAATATTTTAATATAATAATTTTAATAAAATAACAATAAATTGATATTAATTTCTTTAATAAACTTACCTTTTAATTTATAAAATCTCAAAATTAAAGTTTATTAGTTTTTTTTCTTTTAAATTTGTTTAAATTTAAAAGATAAAAATATTTCCATTATAATGACTTTTAGAATGACTTTTAGGACTTTTAGTTTTTTTCAAAAAGCTAAAAGTCAAAAAAGATGTTTGCCAATTTAAAAAGTCCTTTTAGATCAACTTTTTGGCATGAACTAAAAAAAAGCTCTTTCAAAAGTCATGAATTAGTAACTTTTGGGTATTTAGCTTCTAGTTCTTTCAAAAGATAAACCAAACACTTTTTTAAACTTTTTTTATAATCTGGAAGTCCGCCTTTGTGTGTGTGTGAGTGTGTGTGTGTGTGTGTATATATATATATATATATATATATATATATATATATATATATATATATATATATATATATATATATATATATATGAGAAAAGTGAATATACCCTTAAGGGTACATAAGCTTAGGTACCCAAACCCACCATAATACGTCGTTTTGTTTGATATATTCATTATAATGATCTTTAACTTCAATTCCTAACTTGATTTACAATTAAGATTTTCGAAATTTCACTATTATCTTCCTTTACAGCACGTCTTTTTGCCAAATACCTAGTAGGCTATATATATTATAGTTGAAAATGAAAATTATGTAAGAGGAAGATAAATATGAAATTTATAAAAATCTTGGAAGTAAATCAAGTTATAAGTTGAATTATAAGAACATTGGATAACTATAATGTATATATATGATACAAAACGGCGTAGTATTATGTGTTTGGGTACCTAAGCTTATATACCCTTAAGGGTATATTCACTTTTCCCTATATATATATATATATATATATATATATATATATATATATATATATATATATATATATATATATATATATATTCAATTTTATTTGGGAAGCAATTTCTATAATTGTTTGTTCTGTAGATATACAATTCTGGAACAAAAATAAATCCATGAAAGGACTTTCAGCAAAATCAGTTTCTTTTGTCATGAATAGTTCTTTCAAGTTTTGGAAAATAGGGAAAACAATGCATGCACATTGAGGTGTGTATTATTATTTAGTTATGCTGACAGAATAAGTTAGTAGATATATAGATTCTTGTAACTAATTATGTTTAATTTTTGTTAAAAGCATACCTAAATTAAAATTCACGAATGTTGGAATCAAGACAAAAGAATATGATGATCTTGCAATGAAGTACTTTTTGTACTTGTTGCCTGCTCTTTTGTGGGATCACTCGCTGGTAATCATGGATTCTCTCTGTTTGCGTATACATGTTTGGTAAGCCTCTAGTTAGCAATGTTTCTTTTTTTTTCATTTATTTACTTATTATTTATATATAGCATCCTACTTTCATTTCTTCTTGGTACAACATTGAAAAATCTACCCAATTATGGTAATATCATCTAATTTTCATTGTCATAATTGGGTAGAATGTTCAAAGTACAATGTCTTAAAAGAGACTAATTTCATCATTAATCAGTTGAAGTTTTTGTGTAATATGTTTTTTTGACCATTTTACTCGGTTATTTGGTTTTGATACTAGATGATGAAATTGTTGTGGGAAATGGAAATGGGCTCGTGTTGTAAATTTTAGAAACAAGTTGGATCATGTCACCATGTCCATGTGCACCTAAGTAATCACAAAAGGTTTAGCCTTAAACCAATCTTCTGAGTGTTAGCTGTATTTGATTCAAATAAAGTTAAGTTAGTAGTCTGCTTTCCATTCCAGGAAGAGAAAGTTATGTAATCCCTGAATGGATTATGTTCTGCCAATCGAAGTCTGCATGGTTTGGAATTGTATGAGAACCTAATGGTGGAGGATGGTATGCTTTCGATTCCAAGAATAGAAAGCCAGATGGATCATAAATCCATTGAGAAGCAATTACCAATGGAGAATGTAAAATCAAGCAAATCGAAGGTTGCAATGACACATTCTTATGACAATTCTACTGAGACGAGACAATGAGTGAGAATTCAATGGTGGCTTTACAAGAAGAGAAAGCCAGATGGATTTTTGGGACAGGAATATATATTCTGCTTCATCAAAAGCTGCAAGGAGGACAAATTCTCATGATGACTTTCATGAGTGTGCAAAAGATGAGATGAGAGCGTAAGGCCACAAAACAAGGAAGATGAAGAAAGAAGCATTCAAGATTGAGAAAGAAAATAATACAAGAGACATGGAATTAAAGAAAAAAGAGAAACAGGAGGAAATGAAGAAAAAAAGAAGCTGATGTGGCAGCAAGGAAAAAAACCAAAGGGAGGAAGCAAATTGCGAAAGAAAGAAAGATTAGCAGAAAGCACAACATGAAAAATCATATCACATGGTAGGAAACATGTTGCAATTGTTGGAAGTAAAAAAGGGATCAGAAAATATAAAGACAAAATGTTTTTGATGAAAGAAATGAGAAAAGCTTAGCAGCAGATGTCCTCGTCCAACAAGTTACATTTGTTCCTGTTCCCGAAAAGGTATGTATATCCCTATCCTTATAATAGCAATGCACTTTACTCTTTTTTACCAATATAGGGGCATTATTATACTTTATTTTTTTACCCTATATTATATGAGTAAAGTACATTGATATTCCCTGCAACTTATAGTACTACCAGTATTTCCCTTCCTACCATTGCCATGACCAAGATTATAGTAATCTTCATAGGAACACAAAAATATTTGTAAAGTCACCTGGACAAGTTGGAGCAGTTGAAGAAAATTCGTACCACATTTCCCCATATCAATGTTCTGATGATGAAGATGAAGATGGAGATGAACTACCCACCAAGAGATTTATTCCATCATGGGCCAGGTTTTACTTTTATCATCATCTTTATTCTTTGTTTTTTTTTTCTATTTTTTAATTTTGGGTTCATTTTCCACAGAAAAAACGGTTGTGGCCATGGTTCTGCCATTGAAGCAGGAGCTTGACCCTGAAACAGTATTTCCAACATGAAGCTTTTGCAGTATGGATGAAGGTAACTAATAACTGTTTCTTTGTTGATCGAGTTGGGGTGGGGCTAATAATGTAACTTTTTAAATATAAAGCTATTTGATTTGATGTTCTAATAATCATTGGTTATGTGCTTTTGCAGCTCTCCTGCCTCCGGGGCTACAACCACAATATGTTGTTGATGTCAGCTGCTAACTAACAAAAGGCATGGCTTTCTTTTTCACACTTTGGTCAAATATTTGATTGAAATGCAAATTCGGTCCTTGTAATTAGTGATTTCTTTTGGTTCAGGTCTAAAAAGGAATTTTTTTTCTTTCATTTTTGTTTTGGTTCCTTTCATTCACACCGTGAGTTTAAGTCCGTTAAACCTTTTAAAATGACCATTTTCTTCTTGTTATGTAGCTTTTTGCTAATAATAATAATAATAATAATAATAATAATAATAATAATTAATGGAAAACACAAGATGGAGGGTATGATGGTCATTTTAATAGGAGTCAACATACTTTAATAACCAAGGAGCTTCCAAAGTGTCATCATCATCCTTGCATATCCCACATTAAGCATTAAGTGTTCCTTAATACTCAGATCGGTGGGTGTCATGCCACACTTTACCACATTTGTATTACGCGGCATGCTTACCACACTCCTGCCCCCGGTCAGTGTCGTGTTCACTGCACCACCACGATGACATGTCACCACCGTAGGGTGCGATATAGGGGAACACTTATCAGTCTTCAAAGTGAATTGTCCATTCATTTAAGGATTAATTTTACATGAAAAAGTCATTAACATTTCATATAGATTTTAGCTCAACGTTTTGATTCTTCCCACTTCATACTGACCATTTTTATCACTTTTAAGTTGTAAGAACCCTAAACCACACATAATTGCCCTTCATGAGCAATTTAGTGTTTCAATACCATTAAACTAAGGTTAACTTATCGCTTAAAGGAACATTTCCCGCTTAGAGTTTCAAGTATAATTTTTCCTTGGGCTTAACCTTAATTTCATCTACGGGTTTTGTGCCGAGATCAATATGATGAATTTAGTAAATATATTTCGCCAAAAGATTATGATCTGTTTCGCAATCACATATTTCCATTTTTCATTCCACTTATTGGTAGTTACCAACCTCTTTTTGGTACAGACACCTCAACGATTTTGTTTTCGTCATATTGATATATCGACTTTCCTTCGTCCTCTAAAATATACAATATTGTATGATACATATATAAATTATGTCTTTAAATTTTCCATCTCGACCGCATGTTGTAGTATGTTGTAATTTTTACTTTTTTGGCCAATTAACCTAAACTATAGGATGACTTTTGTAACTTAAATAAAATAGACATGTGTTACATCCTAATTGGTTCCTACAATTATAACCCATATATATATATATATATATATATATATATATATATATATATATATATATATTATCTTGCTACTTTATAATACATACATAATAGGAAGTTTAAAAGTTTTAAGATCAAAGTCTTAAAACTAAGGAGCATAAATCTTGATGGTTAATTTTACATCAAATGCATCTAATGACTAATGGTGTAAAATGATGATCCATGTAAAATAAAAATAACCAATCAAAATGAAGTATTTTTCTCAATCCTGTTGGATTAATGTCTAAGTCCATAACTATAATTGGTAAGACTTGACCCAACCCGACATGGTCCATTTGGGTTGCATGGCATCATGCATTTGGATAGACTAAAATGAGAAAAATAACACTTAAGGTTTGTTAATATATTATAAGTTCTAATATATTAATAAGGTTATTTAATTAGTATTGATCAAGAATTAATTTGGAATTAATTAAGTGATCAAAAGAAGACTAATTAAATATATGGGTTGATTGTGTAAACCATTCATTCTTATATACGTGGGCTTGTGATCCAAGATTCCTTATGTTGGACTAAGTCCATGGGGTGACCCATGGATACTCCATGGAGGTTAAAATCCATGGAGCATAAGGAATGGGTAAAGTCATGAGTTACATGGTGTAACCCTAATAGCCACCATATAAAAGAATCTCATGGCTCAAGAAATTGTGCACTATGTGTGAGTGTGAGGGCTAAACGATTTCATGGAGTGTTCAAGTTTCTCTCAAGTTATTCCAAGTGTATTTGGTGTTGTGTGAACCATTTGAGGTGTCACACTTGAGGCACTAGGCACTCAAGCTTCATGAAGACTTTCTACATCAATGAGGTATGTATTCTATCTTGTTATATTCATTGTTTTGTATGCTAGATTAGGATAATACCTTGGAAAGTTCTTATTTGCATGTATAATAGAGAAAACATAGATCCAAGGTATTTAGGGTTGGATGTACACTTAGGAGTGTTAGAATGCTCAAAACCCAACAGTGGTATCAGAGCCAGGTTGTTTTATGTTATATTGATGCAAATATTTTATTTTCAAAGTTGAAAAAAAAAAGGAAAAGAAACATGAAGTTTGTCAAATTTTAAGATAATTACTTGTTCTTGTGAAAAACTAATTATTTGTAAAATTTGAATAATTTGTTTTATGAGTTGAATTAGGTCAAATTTAATAAAAGATAAAATGATATGATTATTTTATTAGTTTTAAAAGTTTGATCTAAAGAGTTTTATTTTTTGAAACCTCCATAAGTTATGGATATGAAAAGGTTTTAAAGAAAATTGATTCCAAGTTTCTATGGAGTTACAAAATTTGGTGTTAATGTTTTAAAGGATTCCATAACTTAAGAATAAGTTATGGATCACCAAAAGTTTTTTGTGTTACCTTGTTTTATGAGTGAATTTAGATTAATGAATAAAATTATGTGATAGTTGGTTTTAATCCAAATTAATCTAAAAGAAGTTCATAAAATGTGTTTATGTAACTTATAAGTCACATTTATGAATCTTAAAACTCATAAAAGTTGCCATAGGTTACAAAATGAAGAGTCTCTTCATTAAATAATAATAATAAAAAAAAGTGTAACCTTAATTAATTCCATAAGTTATAAAATAAAGAAAAGTTAATTCTTTTATTAGTTTAAAGTCTTCCATAGCTTGTCCTCAAGTTATGGAACTTGAAGAGTTTTTGGATTAAAACTACTTTAAACACATAAGTTATCGAATTAATTAGTTTTGAATATTTTCAAAACATGCCCTCAAGTTTTGGAATTTGAAAAGTTTTCTCTTATGAAGACTTTAATTCCAAGTTAGCCCTTTAGAATTTTAAAAGTTAAAATTCAACCCTTATACTTTATAATATTATAAGTTAATATATATATATATATATATATATATATATATATATATATATATATGTATGTATGTATGTATGTATGTATGTATGTATGTATGTATGTATGTATGTATGTATGTATGTATGTATAAGAGTAAAGTCAGTCTTACCGTTAGTAGGCCTCATTCACGAAGTCGGTCTATAAGGGGGGTATAAGGTTACTGCCTATAAAATGACAGTTTAATGGGTGTCCACTCTCACCCACCGCTTCCTTGACTGGTGGAGGGTCGTTAGCTGAACGGGTAGGACAAGGACTATAATTCTCCCTTCATTAAAAGTATTAATGATAAATACTAAGTAACTAAACCTTTTATAAATACCCAATCTTAGTTACTTAGGAAAATGTGAATACGGTGCTAATACATGAAATTACACTTTGCACTATGTTTAAGTCGGTTAGTGGAGCGTGTGTGGTTAACCGGCACACTAACCTGGACTTAACAAGGTAGGCAAAGGGTAACTTAATATTTATCATAGTATTGATGGAGCGTGTGTGGTTAACCGGCACATCGATTAAGGGGTAAATATTAAGGGTACCCAATATATTTGCATGGTTACTTCACACCTTGTTTTGTGATCCTCGAAATCCCAGTCACAAAACCTGAAGGGCACACAGATTGAAACATGCCATTGAAAAGTTCAATGAATCTCAAAGATCTAGGAGTTTCAAAACCAATTAAAACCTAATAATACATTTAGTTTATCTTGGTGGAAATTGGTGAATCGTCATTCACCTACCTTCAAATATTTTATAGCTTGGATTGCGGCATCCCTCTTCCAAGTTATAAAAGTATTGTGTTGGGTCCTAGCCTTAATATTTCATATTGGGTGTCATATTAAGGACTTTAAATCAAATATCTTGAATATCTCCCAAAAAGATGTATGGTTTAGACATTTATGATCTTCCCAAATCTCTTGAAACAAGCTTTCCTAAATGAAGATGATGTCCCATGGAAATCATACTTATTTCACCTCCTCCAATTATTCTCCCTAACCCACAAGTTCTTGAAAAGTTTAAGGTCACTCAAGCCCTATTGGCAAGCAAAGGTCTATGTGTGCTCACATCTTGGAGATGTAGTCACATATTGACAAGTCGGGAGAGTTGGGTGTCAAAGTCTTGTGAAAGTTGGTGGTTCAATCACTTTCAAAGTCACATAGTGAGTTCCTTTGGGACTCCTATGAAACAGACTATGACAAGACCCTTAATGATCTTATCTGTTTGCTAAGATCAACTTCCTAAAACTTGTGGACATTGACAATAATGACATTGGATATCCAGTAAAGCTCTCTCTTCCCAATGGAAAGGGATCGGCCATAGTCAACTCGGTTGAACAAATGGTAAAGAGAGAGGCTAAGTCTGACATAGTCCCATTATCAAGGGTCCATAGGTAACTATTACCAAAGGAAGGGGTATTGGTTGCGAAGCTGCCAAATTTACCTAAGGATGTTAAAGTCAATAAGTTTGGCTCTACTTCAAGTAAAGTCCATTGTCTAACTCTATTAAGTACATGCTCGCGAAGATGGATTTCAATCGCATGGTTCGGTGATCAGAATTTTGGGCTAACTTAAGAGTTATGATATTTATATTGCTTAGGAATAGATAACAACAAGGTTTTCATATGGATTGTAAGGATAAGTTTTTCCGCAAAGTTTTAAAATAAAAGAAAAAGGTTTTGATTTTATTTATTTTAAGTATCCTTACAATGACATTTGTGAAAAGTTGTTGCTTATAAGATTCCACTGATAACAATATTGGAAAAATGGATGTGATTCTTTCGGTTGTGGTAGTGTCTAAATTTACCAAATAAGGAAAGATTCTCATCACCCAAGTTTCAATTGGACCAGAACTTGGAATCATGCAAGTTGTATAGCATGATGAATGAGAACTTTCAAGTATTGGAAAATTAAGACTAATTACTTGTTCACATGGATGTGTGAGTCAAGTGAAGGACTAAGGGATCGAGTACACATCCTTGTGCACTGGTCAAGTCCACCACAAAAGATCGATAAGACTATTCGTCATGGTTTACTAAAGCTCAGTAAATATGATTATACTTACAAGCTTAAGTGTAACTCTGAGACATTGGAAAAGGTTCCAATGTATGGCAGAGCGAATAAGAAGAATTAAATTAGGCAGAAGGATCAAAGTTTCTCAAATCTGAAAAGATGGGAGAGTACTTTAGTATCAGTTTTGTGATCATCTTAATGATTAAGAAACCATAGCATAATTAGTTCTCTAAGGAAATCTTAGTGCATTCTTATGACTAAGACGAGGAATCTTGAATTGTTGAAATGGTTAAATCAAGAAGATGAGTCATACTACGTTCCAATACAAGTATTAGAGTCATACTCCAAGATTGTAATTTGAGTGACATGTCTTAAAGAAGGTTTAAAACACTTGTCAAATGTAAGAGTAAAAGTTTCCTACTCTTGTACATTTTAAATTGGTAAGTTGTGATGTTTTGGATAAAACAAAGACCAACTAAGGCCAATTATGTGAAGTGTTTGTTTTGATTATAATCCGCATTATCTCTTGGATGTTTGACAAGGGAGTCATATAGGTCAAGAGGACAGTGGGAGTCTTAAAGGTCTTGAAAGTCTCAAGAACTAATCAAGAATAAAACCTGAAGTTCTTCACTAGCACACGACTTGAGGTTTTTAACCTATCATGTTGACATATTCTGTGCCCATTCCAGTTAAAGTTGGCTTTTCATATGAGTTTCTAGAGTTCTCAATTGGTTGCACAACAACTTGGAAGCAATGGCAGGCCCTTGAGCTGCCAGGTGGCAAGAATTTAAGATTGCACAAGTTCAATCCATATGAGTTTGGATTTGTCATTATCCTTGTCTTGTGACTATGGTTTGACAATTCACATGGATAAGAACACATACACCAGTAAATCTAAGTGTCATAAGGTTTCTCTCCGATTCATGAAAATGATGGTGAGGAAACACTTTCACTAAGTAGATTTTAGCTAGATAGCAATTGCGATATTTGAATTCTCAAAGTCGTTAGTGGAGCGTGTGTGGTTAACCGGCATCCCTCTTCATAATTGTGAGAAGTGGCAAAAAGGTCTAACCATTATGATTACGACATCCCTCTTCATAATTGTTTAGACACACCTATGAACTATCTAAGGGAAGGTGTATGATTTTGATAAAGTTTTATCAAAACAATCTAGTATCAGAAATTTGAACTTTGGTAAGAAAGTCAGCTGATTTCTGAGTAGATGTCAAAGCTAGTGGGAGCATAAGTGTCATGCTAATAATCATCATGTTAGTGGGAGCATGATAATTATGATAAGTATTGCAAGTTAGCAATGTTAATTATAGAAAACAAAAGTTTCAATGGGGAAAGAGTTGTTTTGCTATAATTAAGGGAGAGGAAATTATACTTGATCTCAAATCTAAAAGCTTAGATTGAGGTTTTAATCGTATTTAGTCAAGGATATATATATATATATATATATATATATATATATATGTGTGTGTGTGTGTGTGTGTGTGTGTGAATTTCATGTTGGAATGGCTCAACATAAGAAAATTCTATATATGGGTCCATTATTTGCGTTCTAAAATTCAATTATGATTACGGCATCCCTTTTCATAATCTGAATTATGAGAACTTGGCAAATAGAAATGGAAATGTTATAACTGGTTTAGTCTTTATGTGAGACATCATTAATCGTGTCCCATATGCTTCGGATATAGGATCGATTACATGTGCTATATTCATCCTTTCTAAAATTTTCCAAATGCCTGGGGAATTAAGAAGGGAAAAGGTCTAGAATTGGATATGACTAAAAGGATTAATCAATTTTGGAGGACAATCTAAGGTTTACCAAAGATTGGGTGCTCAAGGACAGTTGGAAGTATAGTGATAATTCTGGAAGGACCATATTGACATAATCTGTAAGGAGGCAACTCTTGTTCAGAAGTGATAGTCAAAATGAATCTGGAAATGTTTCAAAGTTAGAATTTTCAATCTATGTAAGATTAAGGAAACTTAATGCAAGAAGGATGTTTCCAAGGAGTTGATCTCCTTTGGAATACTTTGTAATGTTTGTTGTCAAGTCCTTGTGACTTTGTGCATAATCATTACAAGAGGATCAATGCATGTAAGTTTAGAATCTAACAGATTTCAGTAAATCGCATGAATTTGGAATTTTTGCATTTGCAGTAAGGATTTGGGACTGTGAAAAGAGGATCATTGGAGTTATGTTCAATTGATCTATTTCACAAAGTAAAGATCATAGACAAACATAGTATGCATACTTGGTGTATGGCATGACTAGTGTTTAGAAAACATAGTTTACATGCTTGGAGCATGGGACAACTATTGTTTTAAATTCAAGAATAAAGTTGATAGTTGAAACAGTATACAATGAATAATATGTAATCATATGGTGATAAATAAAAGGTGTTTTATTTATGTTCATAGGTTTTGATACCATATTGGATTCAATTATTCTTGTGTTTCATTTTGCATGTTTTAACTTCCTAAATAAACTAGGTTATTCTTCCGGAATGACTAAGTTATTCAAACCATCCACAATCGGTCATATGTTGGAAGTAGATATGAATCAAGACTGTCATGGGTTGGCTTGTAGAGGTCTAAGATGTTGGACAAAGGGCTACAACACTCATGAGTGATCATAAGTTCTGAGTATAGGATTCAACCCGCGCTCATTGGAATCACTTCATGGATTTTATCACGAGTGATCATGAGACGATAATATCTTATATTCTTCAAACCTAGAGATATGAGTTGTTACTATGAGTTGGTTGTACATTGATTGCACGAAAATGCATTCGGTAACTCGGTGATATAAAACGTGCCTTTGTGTATGATTCAACAAGTAGTAGAACAAGCCATATGAGTCGAAGTTTATCCATTCCTTTTACCTTCGGGATAAAAGCGATATCTGTGGGCCCCTCGATGATTTGATGATGACAAATGGAAGTGCTCGGCCGGGCCAGGACTGATTTGATTTGTTCAATTAGTCAGTCGTCATAAATCGGAAATCGGGAAACAACAAATGGACAGAGAGAATGATTATAATCCATGTCTTAGTCCATATGATATCTAGAATGGGGGAATATATGATCCCTTATCTAATGGACAAGTCATTAACAAAGGTTAGAGTTCATCTACAAGGTCAGAGTTCGACAGAAGCTTTTGAGAGCTACGATTTCCAGTCGGTTCTTGAAGTCATACGCAATAATAGTTTTAGACTTATCCAAGTGGGAGACTATTGGATTAATGTCTAAGTCCATAACTATAATTGGTAAGACTTGACCCGACGCGGCATGGTCCATTTGGGTTGCATGGCATCATGCATTTGGATAGACTAAAATGAGAGAAATAACACTTAAGGTTTGTTAATATATTATAAGTTCTAATATATTAATAAGGTTATTTAATTAGTATTGATCAAGAATTAATTTGGAATTAATTACGTGATCAAAAGAAGACTAATTAAATATATGGGTTGATTGTGTAAACCATTCATTCTTATATATGTGGGCTTGTGATCCAAGATTCCTTATGTTGGACTAAGTCCATGGGGTGACCCATGGATACTCCATGGAGGTTAAAATCCATGGAGCATAAGGAATGGGTAAAGTCATGAGTTACATGGTGTAACCCTAATAGTCACCATATAAAAGAATCCCATGGCTCAAGAAATTGTGCACTACGTGTGAGTGTGAGGGCTAAACGATTTCATGGAGTGTTCAAGTTTCTCTCAAGTTATTCCAAGTGTATTTGGTGTTGTGTGAACCATTTGAGGTGTCACACTTGAGGCACTAGGCAATCAAGCTTCGTGAAGACTTTCTACATCAATGAGGTATGTATTCTATCTTGTTATATTCATTGTTTTGTATGCTAGATTAGGATAATACCTTGGAAAGTTCTTATTTGCATGTATAATAGAGAAAACATAGATCCAAGGTATTTAGGGTTGCATGTACACTTAGGAGTGTTAGAATGCTCAAAACCCAACAAATCCTAGATATAAAAAGTCCCTCCACAAACCCTTGCCACATTTTAATTTTCAGCCTCCACTTATTTGTCTCTTAGCTCGTGTATTCCTCTCAACTCCTCTCAACCTTAATCATAAACACAAGACGACCACAATCCCTAGCCACATTTTAATTTTCAGCCTCTACTTATTTGACTCATAGCGCATTCGTGTATTCCTCTCAACTCCTCTCAACCTTAATCATAAACACAAGACCAAAAGAAATGTCATTGATTTTTTCCATGAAAACCCAACCTTTGATTATCATATGCAGTCATCACCCTCTAAATCACATATCGTCACCATCACTCGGTTCAACCACCACTTACAGTTGTTGCCACATAAACTTTTAACGGCCGCATAGTTGTCTTCATGCATTTCCCTTCTATCTCCAATCCCCATGCCGGTCCACAAACTACTACTGAATAGCATAGATATAAAACCATTTCTCTGAAATACCCTAACAGCCATCGAGTTGCAGCCCCAGCTTCCCCCTTTACCGCCGCACCACCGTATTTCTCTCTTCCTCGCACTCCATATCTCTGAGAAGACCACAACTACCACTCACACCATCTCTCTCTCTCTCTCTCTCTCTCTATATATATATATATATATATATATATATATATATATATATATATAGGGTTAGGTTATATTGTTTCTAGTAACTATTGTGTGCTAGAATGCACAGATCTGGACCACTGGATGAATAAAATCAACAGTCATGATCTGAGGGTCTATGATATTACTATAGGGTAGCATGTATCATATAATCACACAAATTTCAGCAAAATGATATGTTGGTCAATTAACCTATTTTAAAAAAAAGGAAATTTTTGGATTTTAAGGGATCATTAATTCCCTTATTTCTAAAAATCTGAATTTTTTAAATTAATTTTAATATTATTTTTAATAACAACCGATTTTATTCTGTCAGAATGACAAAAAGTCAACAGTAAACTAGTAAATATATTTGCGGTTTATTCTTGCAGAATATTATTTCATTCAATATACTTTTTATATTAAACATACTTAAAGAATTATACAACATATTATCAAGAATAAACATTTTCTTGATAATAACATCATTCTGAAAGAATAACAAGTAATTCTTAAAAAATAACAACATTCTTAAACAATGAGTGTGATCATTCTTTAATTCATTCTTCAAGCCTTTCCCATCAGGTCTTCAAGCTATTTCTATCACAAATTCATTGTCAAATATTTTGTAGTGATACACTTGTAACAACTGCACATTCAACATATAAATAATTAACTACAGTTCTATCAAAATACATCAATAATATTCTTTACAGAATAAACTATTCTTGCAGAATGGTTTTGAATATTCTTAAAGAATTTGTATTATCAAGAATATATCCAACGAACAAAACATTTGAAATATAAATACATGAAAAGATCATGTTAACACAAAATGTGACTAACAAAATAACATTCTTTGTTGAATATTCTAACAGAATAATATACTTGTTGCATAATATTCTTAACATTATTTGTAGAATATTCTAACAGAATAATATACTTGTTGCATAATATTCAGAAACCACAAAAGCTTAGCTTTCATCTATAAAAAAAGATAAAAAGATTGCTTAATTTGTTGATTTATACCTTTGTTCGTTTTCCTAAAAGGATGTTATGCAGTAAATGCAATTTCTCATCAACTTTCCTCTTGGACAACTTGTAAGCCACTGAAACAACATGAAAATTGAGATTTCCATAAACAACATAAAGATATATAAATATTCTTTGTTGAATATTCTAACAGAATAATATACTTGTTGCATAATATTCTTAACATTCTTAGTTGAATATTCTAACAGAATAATCGATATGAAAAAACATATCAAACTTGCCTCTTTTACACAAAAAATTTCTCTTTTTGACATTTTATCAATTACTTGGAAGACATGTTTTATTATCAAACACTTGGACAACTTGTAAGCCACTAAAACAACATGTAAATTGAGATTTGCATAAACAACATAAAGATGGGATAAACAAATGGGAAATAGAGGCTATCGAGGCTTCAATGATCGACCAGTGTGGTAAAGGTAATTGGATGTGCATGGCAGGGTGGTGGCGGTGTTGACTTTTTACCTCTCTCCCACTCGATCTTTCTCTGTGGAAACGGTGCATCGGAAGTGAGGGTCTTCAGTGGCGATGGATAAAAAGCCCATAGAGCAAGAATGAAGCCCCATGAAAACTGTTTTACCGTCGATTCTGATTTCAAAAAGGAACTGTTTTAATCGAAGAAGGAAATGGAAGATTGTCGATTGTAAAATCAGAAATTAGCAAGAGGAAATTTACCGTCGATTGTAGAGATCGAGTTTACATATTCGATTTCACCTCATATGTTGCGACACCATCATCGTCGGTGCAAGGGACCAACACCGGAAAAACGAAGGGATTGGTGGTTGCAGGTGGAGGGTCGTCGGTGAAGAGGGTGTTTACCAAGATCGAAAAGGGAAGAACACAATACCCTAGGATGAAGGATTTTTTGCTTGGGTGGAGGTCGGCATTTTATGGTGACGATGATGATACGAACGATGATTTTTAAAGGTTTATAAACTAATTATCTTGATTAAATGCTATTAAAGGGAAATTGACCCATTATTTTAGGGATTATAATTTTGGAATATAATTAATTGTACATACATAATGACTAAATTACCCTTTATTATTTAATTAATGATTTATTTTTTCCTAAATTTTGATCGGTGCATTTAGGCACACAATATTTGCTAGAAACATTTGAACCTAGCTCTCTCTCTCTCTCTCTCTCTCTCTCTATATATATATATATATATATATATATATATATATATATATATATATATATATATATATATATATATATGTCTTAGAAGTCAGATCTGGATGGATTCAAGATTTGAAGATACATTTGGATTTTCTTGATACAAATCTGGTTTATATCTACGATATGTAAGATATGCATATTACTAGAGTATTATAGATGTAAAACAGATCCGTGTTGTATTCATAAATAGCCATTAACATATTTTAGATGAAAAGGGTGTTTAAACTCATTTCTGTATATCGCATTTTATTTTGATACATAGACTTCTATATTTGCTTTTATTTTCATTGTTTTAGCATTCTTTTCCAGATCTTTATGTGATTAGTCAACCACTCAACTTTATTGGATCTTTTTTTTTTATTGTGTGGGTTCTTAATTGTATGTGTCACGTGTGTGGTTAATAGTGTATGTATGTGTAACTGAATGTTTTTGTCTAATTTTGTATGTATATTTAAGTGTATGTGTGTTATTGGTATATATTTCATCAGGTTTAAATCCATTTCGATTATTTTTCGCACTTTTTTTTTTGAACCGGTAAAATTGATATATTTAATATTAATTAAAAATGGAAAGTATCTTTGTTTTAATAACTACATTAGTAAGTGTTATTTAATATTAATTAAAAATCGGAAGTATCTTTGTTTTGATAACTATATTAATAAGATGAGCTTCTAATCATATTAATAAGATCATCATCAACTTCTGTTTCTCCATACAGATATCAAGAACACCGGCCTTTCTTTTGTCTCTTGGTTATTTACACAAACTAATATTTTCTTTAAATTGTATTTGTTAAATCTTTAAATTAACATGTACATACAAATAAGTAGTAATAAATAATAATGACTGTGATAAGTGTCCTGCTTTTACCTTTTTAAAAATAGATATAAGATCTTTAAAGAGAGAGAATATCATCACTATCCCTATTTATTTATTTTATATTTTTAAGGTATTATTCAAATATACTTATAAAATATTTAATCTTATGTGAAAACTACATAAAACACAGTGATTAAACATTTGAATAATACATTTTTGATTATTTTTTATTTAAAACACAAAGAAATTCAATAAGTAGAATCAATTTAAAAACTACAAGGTTCTAAAAAGAAATTTCATTAAAAAAGATAGTTTAACTCTATCAATTTGAAAAATATAATTGTTTTTGTCATTTCCTTATGATGTATAAATAAATGATTGTTTATATTATTTATAAAAAACAATAAAACTAATTATTATTTATATTATTTATAAAAAACAATAAAACTAATTATTATGTAAAATATCTTTTAAATAGTTGTTTGGTTTCCTAAATCGTTTGTTCCCAAGATATTATTCACTCATACGTTGTCTGCGGAATTACTCCACACTCACATTTTTGTACTTGAAATGTCATTTCAAAAAATCAATAAACTTTTATGATACTTTTTGGAGTTAAATAAATATTATGAATAATTAAGATTAATACAATTTCAAATATATTGATGAAATAAGTTCAAATAAATTTATAAAAGGTGTAGTTTAAAAGTAAGATTTAATGGGTATGTCTTTATTTTTTTAGGTTGACAACCCACAAAGCCGGACTGTTCAAACAAATGTGGTTCTGTTTATGACATTCTGAGTTATAGATAAAAAAAAACCAAGAAACATGAATCAAGTAATCCAAAATCAACTAACATAAATAAAATAACCTGAAAATTCAACTACTAGATACCAACTAATAAAACCTACTTTATGAAAAATAATAATAATAATAATAATAATAATAATAATAATAATAATTGAAGACGTATTAAGTTAGTAAAATATATGTTAATGTTTTTACAAAGTTTATTTTATGTTAATGTATAATGAGTTTTTAAAAAGATTATCTCTTTATATGTTTAAAATAAATATTACTTTTTTTGTATCAACATTAAAAAAATATATTACTATATATGTTAATTGTCTTTTATCAACTATTGGTTTGATTATAGCACCAGACGTGTCGCATCTTTTTGCAACATGTGCATGAAAGGAATGTATTTTCGTCATCGTTCTAAGGGCGTGACGATACAACTGTATTGTATTTTATTTTGAATATATTTGTTGAAAGACCTTTTTTCTTAATTTATTTAAAATGAATAAGATTATTAAATATTTGTAGATTTTTGTATTTTATTATAACACATTTATATATTTTTTTTAAATTATAGTAATGGATGTGTTGTTATTTTAGTATAGTTGATATCTTACAAGGTTGAATATAACAAAAATAATATAAGTTTTTAACATTAAACAATGACGAACTATAATATTTTATCATAAACATTAGCAAACGCTTTTTTAATATAAATTGACAATTTATTTTACAATTTTAAACTAAAAATACAATATATTTTTTAAACAAAAATAACATAGTTATGATTTTAACAAAAATCTAAATTAATTTTTTATCCTAAAATAATATCAGATATTTATTTTAACCTAAAACAACTCGTGAAAATGAAACTAATTATTGTCCAACAAAAAAAAAAAAAAAAAAAAAAAACCTAATCAACGCTATAAGGTAATCGCCATTCAAACTAACCGCTAAAATAAACTATGTTACGTCGCCGCATCGCACGGTTACCTTACTAGTGTGTGTGTGTGTGTGTGTGTGTATATATATATATATATATATATTAAAAACTTGTAAGAAAAGCAGTTGTATAAAAGTATTAAAAGAAAAATATAACCTAAATTAAAACATTGTATTAGAAAAACTAGATAAAGATTCTTAAAAATGTTATTATGAATTATAAAAAAAAAGTCTTAAAAAGAAATTTCTTAAAACAATGTTTGTTATTAAAAAAAATAGCGAATTTGGCGGTCGGAGGGATTTGGGTTACGATAAATGTGGTACTCATGTATTAAAAACTCATCACCGCCTAAGACACCGACATCTTTATCTTCTATCTTTTGAACTCCCAAGCAATCAAACAACTTTATTTCTCAATCGTTCTTTATCTTCTGAACTCTCAAGCAATCAAACAACTTTTCTTTCTCAATCGTTCTTTCGTTAATGCATTCTTGAATAATCATGAAACTTTTTTTGTTGTTTTTCTACGTCTTCATACTTCATCTAGCAGCGTCTTCCCTCGACGACATTGAATCTTCTGTCGCATGCGCCAACCAAAACTTCACCCTCCCGCTCACCCTCACTGCTGATTACCGAAACTTCACCCCCCTTCCCTGTTGATGTTGATTATGATTACAATCTGAATGTGGAAAACTGCAAGTTTTCATCAACTCATAACATTTTACTTTTTCTTCTTCTAACAATGTTTCTTTTATGTGTTTTTGTTTTAAAGCCCAAAAAGGAGGATTTCTTGGAAGAACTGATATATCTCCCAGTCCCAATTGATTGATGATGACAAGCGAGTTCATGGTGGGATGTTGTTTCTATAGTGAATTTTGGTGAATTTTGATGTTTGACTTCGTGCTCATAAGCTCATTGACACTTTAACTTGTGAATCCTATTTTAGAGTCTCAAAATAATACTTTTGTTTTGACATATTCAGGTTTTAGAACTTATTTGAGCTAATAATATTGGTGTTATTAGCTATAACTGTTAAATAGGTGTAGGTAAAACTAGTATTAGTTTTTTAATAGTCAATCGCCAAAAATGAAATAGTCATTGCTATTTCATTGCTATCGTTACGTAGCATATAGGTAGGTTGTCGCTATTACCTCGCTATCGTTATCGATAACATTGTGGTGGAGGATGGTCTGCTTTCCAAGAACAGAAAGTTGGATGGATTTTGGGACGAGAATGTAATTCTGATTCATCAATAACATATCATAAGTCCAGTTGTGAACAACAGTTAGCCATGGAGAATGTAAATCCAAACCAATCAAAAGCTGCAAGGGCAAATTCTCATGATGAGTGTGCAAAAGATGAGATGATGAACATGGATGAGAACTCAAAGGGGGAGGATGTTGAGCACAACTACCCTAAGGTTTTCCTATATCACCCAAAACTTGAATTTTAAAACTTATACATAATCATGATATGTAGGATTTGTACTTGTTTAAAACATTAAATCCATTCCTTTTGGTTTTTTCAACAAACACTTTAGCATGCAATCCATTGAGTTTCTCATCATAATCTAAGTCTACCTTTTGACCCCAAATTTACAAACCCTATTTGCATTCCAACCATCATGAATGTAACTGGAAACCCATTCCATTGAGATGTTACTTGAAATTGGACAGAATATGTATATAACCCATTTCTAAATATCAGTATAAGACATACCAAACATGGATGGATATATCTAAAGATTTTATAGGCATCCCTTATGTTAAACATCATCACTAGCCTAATAGAACAAATATTATCTAGAAGACTTAGCTTGTTCTAGAATGCTCTAGAAGATTCTAGAACATTATGGAAGACTATAGAAGACTCCGGAATATATTGGAAGAGTCTAGAACACTCTAAAATGACATGGAGGACACTGGAAGGTTATAGATCATTTTAGAAGACACTGGAGCAACCTAGACCTTTCCAGAACATGGTAAAACATTCTAGAAACGTATGGAAGCTTATAGAGTATGTTAGATATTTCTAGAGTTATCTAGTAAGTAGTTAGTATATATACTAGTATCTAGAACTTTTCTAAGAGACCTATAAATAGGTGTGGAGTAGTCTCTCAAAGTGTAAATTCTTCTTAAGTGTCGTAATAAAAGTATGACAAAACTTCAAAAATGGTCCCCGTGGTTTCCGAAAATATCAAGTTTAGTCCCTAAGTTCAAAAAACCTCATAGATGGTCCTTGTGGTTTCAAAACTTTTAACAAATGGTCCTTCCGCCTAACTCCGTCAGCTTTCTACCGTTAAGTGAGGGGCATTTTCGTCATTTCAATACACAGGGACCATTTATGAGGTTTTCTCTATTTAAAATATATATATATATATATATATATATAATTATTTAATTAAAGGCCCCCACCTCTCTCTCTTTCTTTCTCTCTCTCTCTCTCTCTCACTCATAAGCACTTAACCCAAAACACTCCACCCATCTTCTTCTTCAAGTTCATCGGTAACTGATGCTGCTAAACTCTTGCAATCGACGAAATTGTCCTTCTCATCGTCCAATCTCAGCTCCAATAATGATACCACTATAGCAATTTCTCAGAGATTTGTTGGATCCCAACCTCCCTCAAACGAATCGGAACAGATGGACGGGGGTTCAACTTCATGCCCTAATTCCCCAATCTCCTCCCTAATTCCCCAATCGCCTTAACAATGGTGTGTGTTCTCAGTCTTGGAAGCGACAGAGAAAGAGACTTACAAGTATGAGTTGAATACCGTTAAATTTTATTCAATGATAGAAACTCAGATTTCATCCCTGTCAACGGAATTCCATTTTGAAAGTGGATTGAAATTGAACGAAAACTTATTCAAAGCGGTGGAAATTAGTCACTTATCTCGACATAAAAGCAACTTCATCTTTTAATGTGTTTTCAAGCAATCTCATTAAGAAATCAACTTCGACCTACATAAACACAACCAATCAATCGACTGAACCCATAAAGTTCTGATGAAATTGGAATCCAATTTCGATATTATACATACTCTGGGTCTTAACCAGTTGTTAGACGTGAAGGCGAAGACTGTAAGAACTTGGATTCCCCACATACGACACAGATCCACCTCGACCTTCGATGCTTCAACACAGGTCAAGTAGCTCGGCTGAGGCATCAATCCTCTTGACCGATCCCATCTTCTGTTTCTGTCAATGATGACTTCAGCATGCTTCAACATTAACTCGCGGATGGAGTCCCACCGGAGTAATAATCGGTTCCTTAAATGAAGTGATTCTAGCTCCAGCATATTGGTCGTTGGTGATTACATGATGACGGGAGTGTTGATTGATAGAGAAAAGGGGTTTGAAAGGCAAGAGCGAGGAAAGGGAAAGAGATAGAATTATGAAAGAGGGTTTTCAGTTTCAAGGATGTAGATTGGAGGGAGATGAAGGAACAACCCCACAATCGTTTTCACAAGATTTGTGCAGGAATCCGGAGAGAGAGAGAGAGAGAGAGAGAGAGAGACCTTTAATATTAAATAATAATTTTTTTCTTTTTTTTAATAAGGGTAAAACTTCAAAAATGGTCCCTGTAGTAGTGAAAAGACAGAAATGCCCTTCACTTAACGGTCAAAAACTAACGGAGTTAGCGAAAATGACCATTTGTTAAAAGTTTTGAAACCACATGGACCATCTGTGAGGTTTTTTGAACTTAGGGACTAAACTTGATATTTTCGGAAACCACAGGGACCATTTTTGAAGTTTTGTCTAAAAGTATTGTTGTTTCCCACATAAAGAGTTGTATTCAACACCTTACATATGAAATACCGTGTAATATGCTTTTCATTTCTCATTAGGGTAACATACTTGCAAAACCAACACAAAACATTCCATTTTCACACATCCCTGACCTCAATACATGTAGTACTTTCGGAATTGTTCATAACAAGAATTGGGGAGGTTTAGCTAGAAAAAAAACAATTTTATTTTATCAAAATTAGGGAAATCTACATTATTCATGCCATATCTGTCTTTTCTGATAGGTTGATATTCATAATGAAAATGTTGTTGGTGATTTTACAACTGTTTCCCTTACTTCATGTTTATCCAAACAAGGAGATAAGGATTTTGCTGCATGGCCACGAGACCCACATAGGAATGTTAAAGACCAAATCTCCATCTCCCAGTCCCAATCAGATGACATTATTCAGAGGCGAGTTGATGATGAGATGTTGGTTGGTTTTCAAAAAAGGAAAAATTCATTTGCATGAGCATGAGCTTCAAGCTATAGAGGTACAAATGTTCTAGTTATGTCAAGTGCATCTTTTGATACCATTTCCTTTACTTTATTTAACTTCTTTCTGCTGAATTTTCTTACGCATTATTCTTCACAGCCAACATTTACTGAAGTGGAACACGAAAAATCTAGACCTAGTTGGATCAAAAGTGCAGCTTTTGAATTTGATCAAACACGCATTGATGATGTATTTTTCTGGTCTTGCCAAAATGTTGATGGTGGAGTAGAGTTTGAAACTTTGGAATTGCCAATCGACTGCAAATATGCTAGAGGTTCAAGTCAACAAACTAGCAGGATAAACAAGTCCTTATAACTGGGCATCTCTGTTTCTTACAATCCAAAAGAAGGTATTGGTGCACTTTGTTATTCTATTGGTCATTTGAAGCATGTTGAAGCTTGTAGGTGTATAGTGATAGATTTAGTGAGACAGAAACACAAGTGTTATTTGCAGCAATAAAGAAGTAAAAAAGAAGCCTGTTAGGTCCAGCTTAGTGTTGCGTCTATTGGGCTCGTTAGCTAGTCCAATGTTTATCTCCGGTATGGGCATGTCCATCCGTGAGTTTTGTAGGGTTTAATATAAATAGATGCTTGCATGCATCCTAGAACATAATGATTAGAAACGATTAGAGAAGTATTTTCAAGTATATTCATCGTTCTTGTTTTGTAACCCTAGAAGTCCTCTACAGCGGAAGTTCTTAGTCGAGCTCTACTGAGGATTGAGTAATCTAATCATTCGACTCATTGTGATCCATACTTGTGTTTTATTTCCCTACTTTTTACGTTCTTTACTTACCTGTTACAAAGATCTAATCGATCAAAGAGTTTTTATAACTCATCAATTGGTATCAGAGCAGGAGGCTGTGTAATCGATACACATCTCTTCTGTGAAAGAGTTTGCGATTAGGGTTATTCCGCATTAACTGATATTTATTGAGCCGTCATTCCATAATTGACGTAACTCAGCATTTATTTGTTTTGCCCTAATACTACGTATTACAAGTATGATCTTTCCAACATGTTAAACGATCAAGCATGGACGAGTCACAATCTAATCCTATCAACATCTCAAATAGCATTGGATCAACGACAAAGATTCCTATTCTCTACACCCAGGATTATGAAGTCTGGGCGCATCATTTTGAAGATTATGTCATCGGATCTGAAGATAATGGATATCTTATTTGGGAAGCAATCGTGTCTGGACCATTCGCTCACTCAGGAACATCAAAGATCATCAAAACTCAGAAAGAATATAATGATCTGTTAAAAGATGTAAAAGACGTTGCTCAAGACGAAAAGGAAAAGTTTCAGTGCAATATCAAAGCATTGAGACTAATCCGATTCGCTCTTCAAAGTAAGAGGATCATCTTTGGCTTTGCTGGTCCAACCAAGAAAAAATGAAGTCTCGCTCCAAATTGACGCAAAGGGGGAGATTGTTAGGTCCAGCTTGATGTTGCGTCTATTGGGCTCGTTAGCTAGTCCAATGTTTATCTCCGGTATGGGCCTGTCCATCCGTGAGTTTTGTAGGGTTTAATATAAATAGATGCTTGCATGCATCCTAGAACGTAATGATTAGAAACAATTAAAGAAGTATTTTCAGTATATTCATCGTTCTTGTTTTGTAACCCTAGAAGTCCTCTACAACGGAAGTTCTTAGTCGAGCTCTGTTGAGGATTGAGTAATCTAATCATTCGACTCATTGTGATCCATACTTGTGTTTTATTTCCCTGCTTTTTACGTTCTTTACTTACCTATTACGAAGATCTAATCGATCAAAGAGTTTTTATAACTTGAGCATCTCAGGAGTAAGGTCTCTCGGACCAGAGCGTCGGAATTCCTTGTATGTTTTGATAATCCGGCTATCAGCAGGAACATCACCGTACATCGATTCAGGGATTGAACCGTTGAAGGGAAATTTTGATGCGTCGGAGACAATGATCTTCGTGGTATGGAATGTACCAATTGAAGACATTGGAGAACCAGCAACGATGGGGATGTGGTACTTGTCCATCACCCATTTAGTAACAAGTGTCCAGAACCGGGCGTATAAAATCTCAGAATGCCGAGATGTGGAAGAGAGACTCTGAATAAGTTGTTGCCAAAGGACCGACCCATAGTCCATGTTGATTCCATTGTAGACCCCGTACATAATCAAGAGAAAAAGACGACTTGCCCCGTCCGATCCAGCACTGCGTTCAGACAGCCCCTTGAACAATACCGTAGATAACGCTGACGAAACTGTTGGCCTGTCAGAGCGGACGTCCTGGAAAACCAAAGGCAGATATGTTCTAGAGCCACTGAACAAGCCTGACAACTTCGACGTGCCAAGCACTAGTGGTACAAAAGAAGTTCCTGTAGAAGAAGTTACTTCCACAAGCGAAACATCATTTGTGAGAAGTGAACCGGCTGACAAGAAGCAGAAGCAAAAGGCTAACATCCACAAACAGCCGAAACAAGTGAAGGATCAAAAGCAGCAAAGAAATCAAAGATACAAAAAGAATCTCTCTGAGCGAAAGCAGTTTTGGCGCTCTCAAAACAATCATTTCTCTTATCATGACAAAAATTCAAAGTCAGAGAAAAGTGCTGACAGGCTGCAGACAACAAAGTCGACCATCTGAAGCAAATTGTCGAAGATGCCGCCAAACGAATGGGTGAAGGAGAACATGTTCCAAACGAACCTCCAAAGCATGGTGCTTCAGTTGAGGGGGAGAATCCACCTTCTTCAAAACAACAGAGCTCACACATTGAGGGGGAGAATTCCATTCCAGTTCCACCCGAAAGCTCAGTTCCACCCGAAAGCTCAACTGCACCCAAAAGCTCAACTGCACATGAAAGCCCAACACCACCCGAAAGTCCTGTAGCACCAGAAAGTCAAGCTACATCTGAAAGCTCATCAGTCGAGGGGGAGAATGCCGATGTGTTTTACGACGATGATAGCCAATCTGAATTAGAAGAAATGGTGAATGCTGAATTGGATCCATCCTATGATCCAAATTACCCTCCTCTTGTTAAGTGGACCAGAGATCATCCCGTTTCACAGGTAGTGGGTAATGTCTCTGAAAAGGTCCTGACCCGATCTCAACTGAAGGCAAAGCAAGCATCTCTATTCTCAAAAGTAGAGTTCTGCATGTTTAACTCTTTCGTCTCAAAAGTTGAACCGAAGACAGTAAATACTGCTCTTGATCACTCTAACTGGGTTCAAGCTATGCAAGATGAACTCAACGAGTTCGAAAGAAATAAGGTTTGGCGACTCATCCCCACTCCTAAAGACGCCTCAGTTGTTGGTCTCAAATGGGTCTTCAGAAATAAAATGGACAAGGAAGGCAATGTGATTAGAAACAAAGCTCGTCTAGTGGTGAAAGGATACTGCCAGGAGGAAGGAATTGATTATGAGGAAACTTTTGATCCAGTAGCTAGGCTAGAATCTATTCGAATATTTTTGGCCTATGTTGCACATAAGAACTTTGAGGTCTACCAAATGGACGTGAAATGCGCCTTTCTGAACGGAGAACTTGAAGAAACCGTTTACGTGGAGCAACCTCCTGGTTTTGTCAATGAAAAGTACCCCAATCACTGTTATATTTTGGACAAAGCGGTTTACGGTCTGAAACAAGCACCTAGGGCATGGTATGAAACGCTAACCAAGTTTTTAAAGATGTCAAAATTCAAACAAGGTTCGGTTGACCCAACCTTCTTTCATAAGAAGGAAGGTAAACCACCTTATGATTGTTCAAATCTATGTCGACGACATCATCTTTGGCTCAACGAATCCTAGCTTAACAGCTGAATTCAGAAAGTTGATGGAGACTAAATTTGAAATGAGTTCAATGGGTCCGATTAACTTTTTCCTTAGTTTAAATATTAGACAGGGACCCGAAGGCATCTTTATCAACCAGGAAGCTTACACCAAGACTCTTCTTGCTAAATTTGGCATGATGGGAGACTCAAAAGTTAAAGTTCCAATGGCATTTGGCACCAAGCTCACACCATCCTTGGAGAAACCAGCAGTCGATATTACGTTATATTGTGAGATGATTGGTTCTTTAATGTACCTTACTGCTAGCAGGCCTGATATAATGTTTTCTGTTTGTTACTGTGCTAGATTTCAGGCGAATCCTCGTGAACCTCATATGCTTGCTGTGAAGAACATACTCCGGTATCTGAAACGAACCACCTCTCTCGGTTTATGGTATCCATCAAACTCAGGCTTCTTCGTTCAAGCCTACTCAGATGCAGACCTTGGAGGTTGTGGACTAGACAGGAAAAGCACCACTAGAGGATGCCAATTCCTAGACGGGAAGTTGGCTAGCTGGCAATCAAAGAAACAGACTTGTGTATCTCTGTCTACAGCTGAAGCAGAATACATCACAGCTGCCTCCTGTACATCTCAAGTGATTTGGATCCAAAGCCAGCTTCGAGACTATGGACTCAATATGAAAAAGATCCCACTATATTGCGACTCAGAAAGTGCAATTAGGATCTGTCATAACCTAGTGCAACATTCCAAGACCAAGCATATAGCACTGAGGTATCACTTCATAAAGGATCATGTGGAAGATGGGAACGTCGAAATTCACTTTGTTCGAACCACTGATCAACTGGCTGACATCTTCACCAAAGCTCTTCCTGAAGCATCTTTCAACAAAATTCTACAAGGGCTAGGAATGATGGAATCGAAGTCAGCACCAAAGATTACTTCTCAAGATCAAAAGTTGGAAGCGAAATAGACCGAACGTTCGGGTTCGGTTCTCATATATGCCGAAATGAACTGAACGCTCGGGTTCGGGTCTTGTTCTGGTGTACTGAAATGAACTGAACGCTCGGGTTCGGTCGTATCATCTGCTCTTCGCTTATCACTCAAAGGTAGTTTCTTTGGTTGTAAATTTGTTGTATTATTTTCTCGAATTCATTTATCTCATTATCAAAGTTCTTTTCTTTTTCAAACTTATTTTTTTGGCACCCGAAATAGACCGAACGCTCGTGTTCGGTTCCAAAAAAAATTTTCTCAACCGAAATAGACCGAACGCTCGGGTTTGGTTCCAAATTTTTTTTTTGTTTCAAATTTTTTTTAAAGTTTTGTTTTAAAAATCAAAAATTCCAAAAATATTTTTTTTGTTTTCTTTTCGTTACTTCAAAAACTTCAAAAACATTTTTTTTATTATTTTATTTATTTATTTATTTTATTTTGTATGTCTTATCTTTTTGTGTGTCTATTTGTGGGGAAATCATTTCACTAGTTAAGTGTCCCTAGAAGCATGCTAATGTATGTGTCCAAAGCCTCACCTGATTCTGAATAATAGCCTTACTGACTTGGTATATACAAACCTTGTCTTCCCAATTAGGCTTTCACATTTATTCTAATCACGAGCTACCTAACTCTCTTCTCACATGAGATAGGAGTTTTCTGCTTAGTCCATATTTTAACAGCAGAGGTACTTTGGTTTCTTTACACCATCTACACTACATTTCTCCATCTTATTCGTTTCACAAACGTAACCCTTGAGACTCTCAGAAATTACCACTGAGGTTTATGGTTACACAATGTTTGAGTTTATGATCTTAGCTTCGTGTCACTACGTACTAAGTGAAACCCAAAATTCAATACCTACTTTGCATTGACGGTGAACAACAAATTTGCTCTAGTTTTCACTAATGAATTGACGGACTTATCCATGGGGATACAATGTGAAATCTCTAATTTTCTTTTGAGTGATTCCTATGATCTTGTTAAATCCAATAACATTTCTTCCCTTGGAATCCAATTTTATTTTTTTTTAGATTTTACATAAATTATTCTACCTTGCCACTTAAATTATTTCCAACCTACTTGTTCAACAGACTACATTGGTCTCACAAGTACTTTGTTCGATTTATGTCTTATATCAAGATCAGGAATTCTGAATTGAAGCGAAAGCAACCCAAATAAGCCTAATTAAAAGAAGCCTTTCAACACTTCTTAATAAATGTCTGATCGTTATTCAATGGGAAACCACACAAACACTTTAAGGTCTCTCTTGACTTTGAAGGAAGAGATTCGTGCCCAGGATCCATTGGTTCGTGTCATTATTGACATCACATAATCCCTCAAATGTGTTGCTTTATTTCTTTTTTCTTTTACACACTAAGCACGAAAATCTTTTTGATTTTCCAAAATTCTGGTTTCATTAGTTACAAGGCATTTTAATGGGATTGGCAGTTATAAACGGGTTGTGGTCAATATTAATCCACGTGGGTAATTTTTTTTTTTGCTTTAAAGATGCCGTTAACTCTAAAGGGATAAGATTATAAAATGTTGACTCAGGCGGGAGTCCAATCGATTTGATTTCAAACGGCGCTAGAAGGCAGGCGTGCGAATTGGAACCGTTTCATCTGAAAATGGCGCCTGATGGGAAGGCGTGTAAATCGGGACTGACACTCTCTCTCATGCGTGATCATCAGCAATACCAACTGTCACGTGTCAATCACCTCCAAAAACTCTTTGTATTTCATTCAAAGATTTGGGAAAGATTCTTCTCTCTCCTCTACCCACAGTATAAAAGGTAATATAAACCTTTGTTTACCTCTTTACTGCACCCATATTTCCAGAGAGCAAGAAAACCCTCCAACACTCTATTGTTCATCATCTCTCCCATCTTCTTCACAACAATGGCAGATTCTTCATCAGTTCACGCTACTTCACACATCTTGCCGATTCGTCCCCAGCAGAGTTTGATCATTGATCTCACTCCTCAAGCATACGATGCTTTCATGTTCCCCATAATCGAATGCCTGAAGTACTCGCCGGTTGCTCCTGCTCTCACCAGAGCTGAAGCAGTTCCCATGGAGTTCCTGTCCCAGATATTTGCCACTGCTCACTACGACAAGGTCGTCGAGGGTTAACCCTGAAACCATTCCAATGGGTCATCTTTTCAACATGTTCTACAACGTGGGGTACACTGAGGTGCTCACAACGGTCACGAAATTTAAAAAATCGTGCCTGCCTCCTCAGTGGAATGGGTTATTTACGGTACTGTTCAAGGGGCTGTCTGAACGTAGTGCTGGATCGGACGGGGCAAGTCGTCTTTTTCTCTCGATTCTGTACGGGGTCAACAATGGAATCAACATGGACTACGGGTCGGTCCTTTGGCAACAACTTATTCAAAGTCTCTCTTCCACATCTCGGCATTCTGAGATTTCATACGCCCGGTTCTGGACTCTTGTTACTAAATGGGTGATGGACAAGTACTACATTCCCATTGTTGCTGGTTCTCCAATGTCTTCGATTGGTACATTCCATACCACGAAGATCATTGTCTCTGACGCATCAAAATTTCCCTTCAACGGTTCAATCCCTGAATCGATGTACGGTGATGTTCCAGCCGACAGCCGGATTATAAAAACATACAAGGAGTTCCGACGCTCTGGTCCGAGAGACCTTACTCCTAAGATGCTCAAGTCAATTCATGATGCTGACAAGCCTGCCCCAAGAGGAATGAAGGCTGATAAGGGCAAGTAGGTTGCAAAGGGATCGAAAGGCCCATCTCCCAAAAAGAGGAAAACCACCAAAGTCGCCCAATCCCCTCCTATGAAGAAGCGAAAAACCCAACCAAAGCGAAAGCTGATCATCGCTTCGTCCTCAAGCGAATCTGAGGAAGAGGGTTCTGATTCTAACGGATCTCAACGTGGTAACACTCCACCATGCTCGCCTACACCAGAGATTCATATTTCCACTTCTCCAATTTCATCTCCACCAGTTACTATTCCTATTTCTATTCCCACCATAACCTCCACCACTCAAATACCATCCACCTTCATCCTAGTACCACCATCCATCTTTACCGAAGCAACCACCACTGCCAAAGTAAGAACCAACGTATCTGATACGGCGGTTCACACTGACGCACCCAAATCCACCTCAGCACCCGAACCCACACCAACAACCGAACACACCACCCAACCCAAACCTACCTTTACTACCGAACCTCAAGCTTCACCACCACCATCATCTCCTGCTCATGCAGCAGAGAGTGAAGAACCATTCCTCGGCGGAGAGGACATGACCTTTGATTCAGTCTACTATAGTCCGTTTCAAGTTCAGAGTGATGACGATGACGATGCTCCCGTTACCAAAAAGCATCTCAAGGAGCTTCACGACAAAATCGATTCGCTCATCGCTTCATCTTCTACATCCCAATCATCCATCTCTGAAGCTGCCATTCAGAAAATTGTTGATGCTTTTTCCAAAGCTCATCAAGTTTCTCTTGACTCCGCCACTGCAGCCATTGATGCCTCAACCAAAGCCTGTGAGGCAGCGACCGAAAAAGTCAATAAACTATTTACTGATGCTTCTTCCTTGTTACAATCTTTACAAGAATCTGCTGCAGCCACCAAAACAATGCTGGAACCAATTGTCAACCAGCTGGCTACATCAGTCGCATCAGAGCTGAAGTCGTTCGCTTCTCTTCGTCAAACTCTCTCTGACGACCACTCAGCTCTCAAAAGAACCATTGAGGAGCGCCTCTCCAAGCTTTAAGAAGACTTAGCTGCTGAGAACTCCCTCATGGACGCTCTTGCAAGGAAGACTACCACTCTTAAGGTCAAGAGTATTCAACTCTCCCACTCTCAACAGGAGATTGAGTCTCTTTGATCTGAAAGAGAGATAATCTCTTCGTGTGTTTCGGATGTCCACGCATCTATCTCCAACATCCTGGAAGCACATGACCCGATCCTCAACTACTCTGTGAGGCGTGACCTTGCGGAAAAGCTCTCTCCTGCCCTCTACCTACTAAGCAAAATTGAAGGGCTTCTTGATTTCGTGTCCATTCCGAAACAAGGGGGAGAAAAAGAGAAAGTGTCTCAACCGCCTCCTACTTCAACAGCAACTCACACAACCGAACCTCCTCCAGTAAGCCAAGCCTCAGGTTCTGGTGTGAAAGACAAAGGCAATAAAATTGCTGACGAGAGTGACGATGATGATAAGGAGACAATTGCCGACCTTTTGAAGAGACAGGGTTGAGATAAAGATGCAGACATCAGTGCTCGTGTAGCTAGAGAGGCTGAAGAAGCCGAAAGAAGACAAAAAGAAGCTCACGACCTTCTCGAGAGTAGAAAAACTCTTTTTCCTCCTTGGACTCTTGAGAAGCTACTGAAAGAAGCCATCGAAACACCCAGCATCTTGTGGCTAGAACCGGTGATATCTTTGGATCGTTCTAACACTGTCGATTCTCAATTCGACATGTCACTAACCCAAAAGGCGTTTGTATTCCATGCCTTTGACAACATTGCTGAGTTCCCTCATCCTCATCCAAAAATTGATAGGGACTTAGTTGATTTATATCTGAGGGCCGCTCAACCACAGTACCAAACATGGAGCGCTCAGAAGATTATCAATGTTCGGGTTCTGAAGCCATACAGGGAAGGAAACTTCACCAACGTTCGGTTTAAGGTGCTAAGGGGATCTGCAAAGACCGAACATGCACTCTCGCTTGCTGATCTTCCCAACTTGAATCCACACGATTGGATCATCTTGCACAACATCCTTCTTACAAACGAAGCTGAATATGGTCCGATCATCGACCACTTCAAGAGGATGCTTGTCTGCTATATAATGGAAGTAGCAAAGATGGATCAGGAGGTAGCGAGCGTATTCAAGAAAAAGCCTACCATATCTCATGTTGGCTCGGCAAGTGACCTAAACATGATGCAGATGGGAAAGATAGACCCAAATAGAAACTCAGTTATGTTTACCAGAAATGAAGGCCAGAAATGTCTTTTCGCTTTGGCAGACAAACATCTCTATACCACTTCATGTCTGGAGCATGTCTTAGGAATTATCCATCGGTGCAAGTAGAACACAGCGGATGATAAAAAGTACTTTGACGATATGATTCAATGGTACATTCGCTTCACACAGACTATCCTTGCGCTTATCTCGCATCTGTTTGATACAACCAAGAAAGTTCCCACTGCTGTCCAACCAAGAAGAAATGAAGTCTCGCTCCAAATTAACGCAAAGGGGGAGATTGTTAGGTCCAGCTTAGTGTTGCGTCTATTGGGCTCGTTAGCTAGTCCAATGTTTATCTCCGGTATGGGCCTGTCAATCCGTAAGTTTTGTAGGGTTTAATATAAATAGATGCTTGCATGCATCCTAGAACATAATGATTAGAAACGATTAGAGAAGTATTTTCAAGTATATTCATCATTCTTGTTTTGTAACCCTAGAAGTCCTCTACAGCGGAAGTTCTTAGTCGAGCTCTGCTGAGGATTGAGTAATCTAATCATTCGACTCATTGTGATCCATACTTGTGTTTTATTTCCCTGCTTTTTACGTTCTTTACTTACCTGTTACAAAGATCTAATCGATCAAAGAGTTTTTATAACTCATCAAAGCCATTAATTTCCAGCGATATTGATGCCTCTCAAGTTACAAGGTCCAGGTCTAGGGGTTCTATGAAAGAATGTCCACTTAGTGCTAACCACAAAGAAGATGGTGAAATTGTTGCAATGTAGTTTATTTAACTTCTAGGGTTTACAATTTATTTTGATGAAATATGAGAGATGAAAGTTGTTTTGGGTTAGTTTTTAAAGTCTACTTGATCATTTATACTCTAGTAATGGGTTGTGGATTTGGTTGCAGGAATGGAAGTCAATGGGAAGGATGATGATTTGAAGACACCACTTCTGAATCCCCCTAATGCTGTTGCAACTGATAGTAAATCAGTCCATAGTGTCAATCAAGGGATTAAAACCATTACATTCAAAATAGGTGGGATAGAATATGCATCATGCTCATCATCTGATGACTCTTTACCTCTGGATCTCAATGGTGTGTCACCACTTCAAGGCCAGGGTGTAGTTCCAGAACTTGGTAATGTAAGCTCCCATTGTTACCTCTTTAGTGTTTCTTGTCATATTTTAGAGAACAAAGACATTTTTTAGAAAAAGTATAATGATGTTCATGTTTTCAGGTAAAAGCAATCAAAGAAACTATTGAAGATGCAGGCTTTGAAGTCAAAGAATTTTCAGACTTTGAAGTAAATTCTAAAAAGAAGTTGGATCCTGTCACCATGTGCATTAGGTAATCAGATGGTTTAGCCTTAAACCAATCTTCTGAGTGCTGTATTTTTGTTAAACCTAAGAAACTGAAGTTTGATGAAATGGATGGATGCGATTCAAATAAAGTTAGTAGTCTGCTTTCCAGGATTAGAGAACTGTTGGCCAATCCCTTAATGAATATGGATTCTGCTTCATTAAAAGATGATAAATCCAGTAAGCAGCAGTCAATCCCATTCCCAATCCAATTGAAGTCTGCAATGACATGTTATCATGAGGATTTTGATGCGTGTACAACTATTGAGACAATGAATATTGATTTGGACATGGATCTGAATCCATTGGTGGAGAAGTGTCTGCTTCCTAAGAATAGAAAGTTGGATAGATTTTTGGGACAGGAATGTAATTCTGCTTTAACAATAATAGATCATAAATCCAATGAAAAGCAATTACCAATGGAGAATGTAGGATCAAGTAAATTGAAAGTTTCAATGACACGTTCTCATGACAACTTTGATGAGTGTGCAAAAGATGATATGATGGACATGAATGAGTACACAATGGTGGAGGATGTTGAGAACAACACTAAGGTTTCCCTGTATGATGATGTTGTTGTTTACTGTGAGGTAAGTGTCACTTCTCAAAGACCTAAAACATGCATTTCAAAACATGTACATACTCATGATATGTAGGATTTGTACTTGGTTTAAATATTAAATACATTCCCTTTAGGTTTTTTTCTTCAACAAACAGTTTAGCATGTATTGAGGTTTCTCATCATAATCTACCTTTTGATCCCAAATTTACAAACCCTGTTTGCGTTCGAACCATCAAGAATGTAACTGGAAACCCATTCCATTGAGATGTTACCTTTTGACCCCAAATCTACAAACCCTGTATGCATTGAGGTTTCTCTTCATAATCTATGGTTGAGGTCCTTCGTCTTCTTGATTACATAAACGTTCATATCCCATGACTTTGGCAATGAGTTTAGCAGCCTCTTGTTGATTTCGAATATGGTGAACAGAATACCACTAGAGTTCATCTCAGTAGTGAGAGTGATGAACCTCTGCAGTTGAGTTTCCAATGTTTCACCCATAACATGATTGAACATATTAAACTTTTCCCTGAGAATATCCTGGCGACTTTGCTTCATGTCCTCGTTTCCTTCATAAACCTCAATCAGTGCCTCCCATAGAGCTTTTGCAGAAGTATATCCTCGGAAACCCTGAGCAATCTCTGGTGATAGGGCCATAGTGAGTGTGGCAAGTGCTTTCTCTTGTTGTTCAATTTTATCAAATTCTTCATCAGTGTAATCTTCAAAATCCTTGTCAACGATTGTTCCATTTTCGAGTGTTGTGGTGATTCTGATAGGTCCTTTCAAGATGCATCTCCAAATCTTGAAATCTTTCATTTTGATATACTTTTCCATGCGATATTTCCATTGCGGGAAACCCTCGGCAGATAGCAAGCGTGGAATGCACGTAGTTGTGCCCATAACGGAGTCCAATTCCTGATGAACTGACGAGTTTTGTGAATCCATTAATGTTTTGTTTTGTTTTCCTTTTTTTTAATTTTCTTGATTAAATGAAAAGGAATTAAAAACGGAAAATGTTCAAGTGACCTAGATGGTTCACGGTCGTACACAGCAGTTCGCGGCCGCACACGGTCAAAATGGACGTTTCAACGTCAAAGGATGAAGGTTTCACGGTCAAGGATGGATCACAGTCAAATTACAGTTCACAGTTAATAACTTTAAATGGTTCATGGTCGTACACTCGATCACAATCGTACACACTTCAACAGGTTGAAGTTGTGAACACTGAAAACAACAATTTTCAAGTAGAATTTGATCCTAATAGCCTTGAATCTCGATCAAAAGCAGATATCTAGCACCCAAACACGAATCAATCACGAAATTAAAGAGAAAATTAGAGCCGTAAACACCAAAAACAAGTTTGACACCGGATTGGCTCTGATACCAATTGTAAGTCCCATTTTCCAAACTAAAGCAAATCCTTCTTGTCATATATCTGAAATACACCTTCAGGAAATTTGATGACAGTAGAAGTTGTGGCTTCATCATAGACCTAGTAAAACATATTTCTTAGTGAACCATCGCGGAACACAATAGGAATATGTCTCAATTGGTTAGTAGGAGGCCACATCACCGTCTTGAAAGGCTCGTTGGTCTTTAGATCTAGCACATCTGGGAAGCTCTTGATGAAAGAATCAGCAGTCTTCATGTCAGTAAAACCCTTATTCAGTTGATTCTCTAGAAAAAGCTTGAAATCTGTTGCCCGTGGATCATTGGATGGATTAGCAAAGGGAGCATTAGCAAGTTCAGACATATCAACTCTCTTCCATGAACAAAAATCATGTTTGTCCTTGTAATACTCCGCATTTGAACTTTTGCGCTTCACAAGCTACAAATTCAACTTGTCATGAAAACCACACGACACTATTCCTGACCGATCACTGTACTTGGAACCAAATCGTTTCTTTTTGAGTTTTGTTACAGTGAGTTGGGGTTAACGTCCGCGAGCATTCTGACCTGAGTTCCTTTTGAATAGCCACTTTTGTTTCTTAGAAGATGATGCTTGTTGAGCTCGCTTCAAAGCAACTATGTGAGGAGCTTGAACTGGCTCATGTTCAAAATGATCAACTAGTCAAGTTGTTCTTACAGTGGGAGGATCAACAAAGGTTTCTTGCTGTGAAACTTAGGTTGGGTCAATGGTAGATGTTTATGCATTATATAATCCTTTGACAGAAGATTTGAGTTCGACATCGGATTGGCTCTGATACCGATTGTAAAGTACCAAATCCAAGGATCCAAACCATTGATCCAACAAGTAATCAATCAAACAAACAAGAATGGAGTAGAGAAACGGATTAGTCAAGCAATGCACACGTTTATTGCATAAAACGTCAAGTACACCTTGAGCACACACACATAGACCGTGAACAACTTAGCAACTTCTCCGCTAACGTCTAGTACTGACACATTCTGACAGACTCCTATATATAGATACAGACCAACTGCAAACAGGGTTTACGGCTGTGAACACCCAAACAACCGTGAACACACACAAACAAGCTACAAACACCAAAACCATGAGTAAAACCCTATCACGACCTATACAAGATATCTCCTAGCCCAAATCATTTAATTGTGACGTAACAATCTCACCCTTTGTTTGGGTCTAGCATGTACTCAGATCTTCTTGAACAGCATCACGTCTGATTTTCCCATCACCCCCAGCCATAACCTCTTCTCGATGATTGTCGCAACCATTCCTATGAACTCCTTGGCAGCCGGTTCCATAAGTTCCGACTTGCAGAAGGTTTGATGGCGGGCTAAGGTGTGGATATCTCTCTCCCTGAACCACAGAAGATATTTTGCCTCAACCAGATGAAGAACACCATCTGAAAACTTGATCACAATTATGGTTGTGGTCTCATCAATCGCCCAAAATTCCATTTTGTCCAGATATCCCTTATGAAAGTGAAGAGGAATAGGAATTTCTTTTAACTGTTTGGTTGCAGGACACAACACTATCTTCATTGGCTAGTTGGTTCGGAGATCGATCACCTCATTGTCCCTTCTAATAAGTGATTATGCAGTCTTCATTCCAGTAAACTTCTCCTTGACCTTCCTCTCTAGAAATCATTTGAAGTCAAAGGTCATAGGGTTGTGAGATCGACTTTCGTCCAGGAACAAAAGTCATCAGAATCCTTGTAATATTTCGAGTTGCCTGGGTTCCTTTTCACCATCCACAGATTTAAATCATCTTTAAGTCCCCACATTTTGATTCCCGATCAATCGCCAAATTTGTCACTAAACCTCCGCTTTTCAAGATCGGTTACAGTGAGTTGGGGCTTGTTTGCATGACGGTTCTCATCAGAATTCTTCATAAAGAGCCATCCCTCTTTCCTCTTAGCTATAACCTTCCTTTTGGATTGTTTGATGGTGATTCGAGGGTTGGATTGGACAGGTTCCTTTTCGAATCGATCGACAATTACTGTAGTTCTGACGGATGGTGGATCCATAATGTTGTCATGCTGAGTAGGCTGGACAGGGGCACTGGGAGAACTTTCAGTGGCGATGACAACATTGTGGATCCACCATCTATCAGATGATGCTGTACAACCGGCAACGTAGACAGGGGAGTTGAATATGTTCAAAAGGTGACACATCTTACTTCACAATAGATGGTCGGTGTTACAATTGATACGGATGCAACATTAAGGATTCCTCCCCTTCATGTTGTCATTACAACTTCTATGCCATATGCGAGTGATCCTCTAATGACTCAAATCTCCTAGCCTGTGTTGAAAAGGAGACGACATGATCCGAGGCCGACAGTGCTTATTCTGCAACCACAAAAACAGCTGCTACACCAACCGTACCGACTCAAAAGGGACCAGGTACTATTTTTGAAATCGGGGGATCTTCAGCTCCTGGGGTGTTCCTCCCCTACAAGACCTGCACATGACGTTGCCTCTGTGAGGCTCGCTAGGTTCTTGGCAGAACAAGACTCAGACCTTCTTGCTTACGGAAAAGGTATATATATAGGGGAAGGCAATTCAAGGGGAGCGGACCAATCGGTTCCAGAGCTAAGGGAGGAGATCACTATCCTTAAGCAGAATATTATCAAAAAGGGCCTTCAGATTGAGAATCTTGATACCCGAGTTTTCAAGCTCGAAGAAGAAAACTTTCAGAAGGCTAAACAGATCTCCGACCTCTAGCTTAATCTTGGTGCCATATCAACAGACTAATTTGACATGAAGAACAAACTTTTTGAAGAATTCGGTGACAAGTTCAAGACAACAATTGAAGAGCCCATTGCCACTGAAAGTTCTCCCAGCGCCCCTGTCCAGCCTACTCAGCATGACAACATTGTGGATCCACCATCCGTCAGAACTATAGTAATTGTCGATCGATTCGAAAAGGAACCTGTCCAAGCCAACCCTCGAATCACCATCAAGCAAGCCAAAAGGAGGGTTACAGCTGAGAAGAAATAGGGATGGCTCTTTATGAAGAGTTCTGATGAGAATCGTCATGCAGACAAGCCCCAACTCATTGCAACCGATCTTTTAAAGCGGAGGTTGATCGGGAATCAAAATGTGGGGATTTAAAGACGATTTAAATCTGTGGATGGTGAAAAGGAACTCAGGAAACTCGGAATATTACAAGGATACTCACGACTTTTGTTCCTGGACAAAAGTCGATCTCACAGAACTCTCTGTAGCTCCGTTCCACAATACGTCTCACAACCCTACGACCTTTGACTTCAAACGATAAATCATATACTGATCACATAATAACATATCATAAACATACTGATCACATGCATGGGTTTTGTCTACCCCTTCAGTATCTTTCAACCGGTAACTGCCTTCGGTATCTATCAATCAGTAACCGGGGACTATTTCACCCCTACTACTATCACATAATAACATATCATAATCACACTGCTAGGCATGCATGTGTACTGACTACCCCTTCGGTATCTTACAACCGGTATCTGGGGACTATTTCACCTTACTACTACTAACACATATATTAGAGCATCCTAGCACATAGAGCATATCAGATAGTTGCAAACCAGACAATTATCACAAAGACAATCATCTCATACATAGTAACCTACTGGTGGGCCGACATTGGTGCCTTAGACCCACATCTACTAGAAGGTAACTCACCTAATACTGCTGAAGTCCACTGCTAGGAATCCTTATTGCTGCCCTGGCGACTCCTCGAGCTATCAATATCTCAATATCACCCAATTAACAATTGGGTCCTAAACCATGATCCATAATTTATACTTGGGGTGAAATGACCGTTTCACCCCCGACCCATCGAGGTCCATACTATATAATCCATGAAGGCCCATGAATGGCCCAAGTCTAAACCAATCAAGCCCAAAGCTCCAAAATCCATAAAGGTCCACCAATGGCCCACTGATGGCCCAATTTTCCAAATTGGGCCCAAACCTTTACATGGGCCTCACCCAAAGCCCAATAACTTATTTCCAATCCAACCATACATCTTTAGCTAGTCCAACAATCCCTAACCCAAATAATAACCCAACCCAAAATGGCCCTAACTTACAATTAGGCCTAATCCCTTCTCATGGGCCTTAGCCAAATGCCCAATAATGGTTCTTTAGTCCAAATTTTCAATTCCAGATGGCCAACTAAGGTCCAAAGTAGTCAAGTCCAAAGAATGGCCCAAAACCGAGGCCCATTAGTGCGGAACCCACTCTGACTGAGTATGCAGGGCATACTCAGCTGTACGCAGGGCGTACTGGGCATGTGACCTGTACACTGCACGTACTAGCTTGTACGCCCAACGTACTCCCCTGTGAAGCTCTTTCTTCTATTAAGCACTTAATCACTTCATCCCTTGCTCCAAATCTCCAGTCTGACTTCTATGGGTGACTTTTCAAGTAAAGTTGACAACTTTACTAACATGCATGGCTTAATAGGACTCTAGAGCTCAAAAGAGCTTAATGGATGGTCTTAACTCATGCTTGGAATCGAACACTTCACCAAGCTTGCACCTTTATGAGAGAGGGGACTTTGGAATGTCTAGATCTACAAGTTTGAGTCCCGAAAACGACCCTAGGTCACCAAGGCCAAGCAAAAGGCTAAAATGGCCAAAACCAACCCAAAAGAGGATTTATGAAATGGAAGGTCAAGATCTGAGCTTTTTACCTCCAACGGGTTGACAAATATGAGAATTTTCTAGATCTACAAGCTCCCTTCCAAGATCAACACTTGAACACCACTTTCTCTTCTTGCACACACACACACGCAAAAGTCTTCTTTCAAGCTCTAAGCTTCATCCAAGGTCATTTAGGGTTTCATGGTCATGAAAAGGGGTGGAGGCTGATCTGAAATTACCTAGGGAAGGATATAATGTGGCTTATATAGGGAACAAGTAGAGAAATTAGGGTTTGGGTACTCTGGACGTACGTTGGGCGTACTTCTTGTACGCTAGACGTACGCCTCTCCACACCCGTGACCATGTGACTTAATACGCTGGGCATACCCAGCTAAATACATGCATGTATTCCCTGCGTGCATGGACTGCCTTTGTCATAAAACTCCATTAGGGACTAAAATTGACATTAACTTCAAAATGCTATAACTCTTCCATTCTAAGTCCGTTTCCGACGAACTTTATATGCAAGAAAAGGTGGCGAGAGGCCCTACGCTCCTAGCATCACACCCGAGCCTTAAAACCTTCCGAATAAAGCCTAAAATGCATAACAGACCGAGATACCAGTTTATAGTCATACCCTTGGCTCCCGAAGACACAATTGAATACACGGTCACTTGAATCGTAGCACCTACATCCGAAATGGACTAAGTCCTTCTTGGCTCTAAACCCCATGACAACTAATGGTTGGTCCGCAGTCCCAATGATGAATCAATGAATCGAGTATAGAATGAATCAGAGTTAAAATTGAAGTAAGAATGCGATATTTAACACCGGATGTAAATATGATCTTGTTTCAGCTTTATTACGCTTTCGTGTTTATAGAGTACAAAGATAGGTTTGTAATAACTCTTATCTAACTCTAGTAAATGTCCCTATTTATAGGAAACAGAAAGCATACAAAAAATATAGTAAGGCATGAACACTTAAGCTTTGTACAAATGAGCCTTAGTAAAATAGATTACAGAACATACGAAGAGTACATCACACTTCGACTAATTACAACATATTAGACCCTTAAAATCTCCCTCTTTGTAATCATAGCCGAAGACCTTAATTTGTAAGAAGCTGGATGGAATACAACATCACTATTCGAATTTCCGTGTACCAGGATATTATCTTCTTTAGCTCCTTCTTATCTCCTTCATTATTCTTCTTGCAATGATTCATACGAACAATTAAGTTTGTAAGACATCGAGTATCTCTCAACTTCGCATGCCTGGAACAAGAATCGTTTCGCTTTTCCGGCTTTGTCTTTTCCTGCGAAGACCAACCCAAACGATTTTAAATAGATCTCTCCATATGCATACTTCTTTAGATCACCTTGGGTCTTCGTAGGAGCCATAGGAGCTTTAACTTCCAAACCTTTAGCTGTAGCTAACTCCACATCAGTTAGAGCCAAGCACTCATAATAATTTTCGATGAAAATCTTGATGTGAGCAACCCCAAGTTTGAATTCATCAGGTTCAGTATTTTGAAGATACGAAAATGATTTATCTTTCAAAATCAATGCAACTTGTATAAGGTCATACAAGTTCATTAACGGAAAATCTGCAATTGTGAAATCACAAATATTTCCATTTTCCCTGGCCACAACATATTTGGTATTTTGTACTGTGTTCTCAAAAACCACATCCTTCTTTATACTGATGACCTTCTTAATCTTCACCAATGACTATACTTCCTCAGCAGATTTGGCAAGTACGACATGAAATCGAATCTTCATGTGAGTACCTTCATCCTTCACTTTGAAATTTCCTTCTGCTTTGAATTGAGGCATGATAAACATCATCTCATTCACAGGAAAGTCTAGCTGGCCTGCATCTGTATTTGTCACAACATAACTCTGCTTTGGCTTCTTTTCGAACGAATACATATGATTGAATGCAACCTTGTCTTCTATTGTTTCACAGTTGTAATGCTTTGCAGGATCTCCATTTTTCAAACTAGGAGGATTATGTGCACGCTGAGTCATAATGCTTTGGATTAACCTCAGCCTTTCAATTTCAACTTCAGCTTCTGCTTTCTTTTCCTCCTTCGTTTTCTCCACAATCTTGGCTTTTCCTATATCTTTTGAAGCTGAATCATCTATGACTTCTTTTGTTTTTGAACCACTCCCACCAGTATCAACATATTTACCAATCACAATTCCTTTCGAAATTGGTCTTGTAATTGGCATAGTTGTTACAACTGTTGACGTAACCGGACCAGCAGATGCAACGAATGGCTTTGTTGTTGGGATCTTTGAAGAAAACATCTTTCCCACAACCTTCGCATCTTCATTACCAGCCTTCGTAGTTTCAACTTTTCTTTCTCCCCCTTGCACCCCTGTGAAAATAGGTGGGGCATCTGTTGTAGGAAGAAGGCTTGATATGCGAGACAGAGGAGCAAGTTGCTTGTGTAAGATTGCTTCAAACTGTGTGAACTTCTGGGACAAGAATTCTGAAGTAATCAGATTAGACGGAGCTGGCTTGACAGATAGATCTTTTAACTCTGTCAGCAACGTAATCACTTCCATAAAGTTTGTACTCTCTATTATAGAAATTTGAGTAAGTTGAGGACTCATACTTTCGTACAACTTGACAAATTTGGTAACTGCATCACAAATTATGTCTGATTCAAAGATGCATAGTCCTGTTGAACACCGACAATCTCTTTTTGCATATGTTCATGAAGTTCACGAATCTGCAAATTAACATCCTCTCGAACTTTCTTTACGTCTTGAACAAACAGAATATGTCTCTCTTTTGCCAGTCTTTTCAAATCCTTTACCTCCCCCATAAATTTCGAATTTTGTGAATTCACCCTTAGCTCATTGTTTTGATCATTATGATCCACCTTCCCCACAATTCTCGACTCCAAGTCTCTAACCATCCCATAGACTTTACTCACCACCATGGCTTCGAACATTTTCAACATCGTATCAACTTCCAAACTCGAAACCGATGAACCACCCCCCCCATATCAGCTTGCGATTAAATTATAGAATTCAACTTCTTATTCAAGATTTTAAATTGCTTCATCGTCATTAACATATGCTCTGGAAAATCTGCTTCTTCATCATCAAACTCCAGTTCATCAAACGTGCCTCCAAAACCCTCGTTGTCAGTTTCAGTTTCCATAAGAATTGTTTCTTGAACAGGAGAATTGACGTTGGGTGGATCAGTGGATTTAGAAGAAAAAATGGAAGTGAAGGGTTGATTGATAATATTTTGGAAAGTGGGTGAGTATATGGTTGAAGTAATGGGTGTAATTTGTGGAGGTAAAGAAACAAGAGTTTCTAAGATAACAGAATCAGGATTACCTTGTTCATCTTTCTTCGAATCTCCTTCACCCATGGTGATATTTGTACTCATATTAGATACATTTACAGGGATGTATGACGTTCGTGCCTCCTCATGAGATGACTTGGGAATCGAAATTTCGGGTGGTATGATTGTTGTCTGCTCAGGAGTTGAAATTTCTTTGTTGAGATTTGCTTCAGGCGTTTTAGGAATTCTTTCATCTTCGTCTTCTATTGACTCTATTGTCATAATAAGCTTTCAGAATTGTTTCTTCTTCCTTTGAGAAATGTGTTTTTCCATATCTTCAGCCCTTCGTTTCTTTGATGATGGAGAAACAGGAGCTGGTATTTCTCGAATTAATACTCCCTGATGAGTAACATGTTGCTTTCGTACCACATTAGGAGTAGGAGACCTTCGTGAATGCTTCGATTTCACCTTGATATGTCTAAAAACACCAGTTTTCGAAGGAATAACCACTTTTTCTTGAGAATTATCCCCTGGTTCGATTATTTTAGTTTCCTCAACTGATACCACTGGCACTTCAACTACAATAGGCTTCTTCCTTAAAGACTTCTTAGGCTTAGATTCTTTGATAGGCTTTTTAGAAGAACTCTAAAAAATCTTCTTCAAACGCTTGGGTTTCTTCTCTTCTCTTGGCAATAACTTCCCAGTTTCAACATTAGGATCAATATTTTTCAAATAAGCCACCAAGACTGAATTTGTAGGATCAACTCGGTTTAGCATAGCATCAGGAATACGAGCCACCAAGGGAAACTCCTCAGCCTTATCTATTACATCCTTTGGATAATGATAAGTCTGAAAAAACAGCTTTTTCTTCATCACTGGGAACCAAAATCCCCTCCTTGTCATAGAAATATCGTAGAATCAAGCTCCAATACCTCACACACGAAATACCATGAAGAACATTCGTGTTTTCTACACTCTTTTGGAACTCCTTCCATAATTGTGTAGAATAATCCACCTTAAGATCATAGTATAGCCCTGCAACCATGGCGTATACCTCCATTCGTCATGTATCAAGGCCAACAGTTAAGCACCTCATAAAAATACCAAATAAAAAGTTCCAGATACTAGGAAGATCAGATTTCTTGAAATCACTGATCTTAGATAGTTGAGGTTGATGACCTATCTCATGGAACATATGTACAATTTGAGGGAATGAGAAATCTACATACGGTGGTGAATTTGGAATTTCAAGAATTTGGCAAAAGAGTTTCTTTGACATTCTCACATTTTTGTCATTCACCAAATTGAAAGTAATGGCATCAAACGCTTTGGTGTATGTAGCTGTAGATCCTGCTTATGAAAGCCATGAAATCGGAACTGAAAACGAACTGAACATAGCCTTTGACAGAACAGAACTCTTCAAAGAAACAACTAACATCTTCAGTTCTTCAGGGTATTGAGAAACATCGGCTTCCAATTAAAAAGTCAGTTCCTTGAATCTTCATAATCGATAATGAAGACACATCATCAGTGGTTTGAGAAGGATTAGCATCGACATGAGCATAAGTCACCATTGTTAGGGTTTAAAAGCTTTAAAGATCAGAGAGAATTTGGGAATTTTTCTTCTGAACACATAAACTGATAAAAGACCCTTGTATCCCTTTTTATATGTAACCCTGGAGTTTGAATTTGAAGCGGGATGAGCATTTAATGAGATCCGACGTGGCACCTTGAAAATCGGACGAATACTCCGTAAAAGTAGTCGTGCATCAAAAAGTAACTGTCACTTCTCCTTGAAACCCAGACAGAATACCATACGTCATTGAAAAACAACCTGTATTGTTAGCCCCAAGAGAATTGTAACCGTCAGAACCCTTCGGATGGAAGTAAGGCTCTTTCACTATTGGGATGAAAAGCGAAGTCATATGCCAGAAGTTTGAAATCATCAGCCGGAGTTGGTATTACTCAGAACCTCAAGGATTTTGAGAGTGCATTGTTCCAAAGAATTTAGACGAGAAGCAATAATAAGAAAAATTTGGGATACTGTAATGTCAAAATGTCAATTTGACACGAAGGCAGTTAAAACCCCGAGAAAAGGTTGCTTTGTTAATCATCAAGAGAGAAGATCAACAACTTGTGTATGTTCCCGTGAAATACAATCGAATACTTGTAGAAAAGTATCGAAGGGCTTCTTTTATTAGGCTCCATGGGTAGCTTAACAAATTTTGTTACATATCAACCTAAACATAAGGTGAGAAATTGTAACAGAAATTACTTGTTTGACTAGTGTAGTCAGTGACAAGTATGCTTTGGAAAAATTTTAAGTGACATTGGATTTCGAATGAAACTCACACATAAATCATATTCAAGAAAAAATTTGTGTTGGATCCTGTTGGTAACAAACATCGTGGGTTTTGAATGTTTGATCAAGATCACTCATAAGAAATGAATATGATTTGGAGTTTTGAATTTAGGTACTGAAAGTTTAGAGAATTAGGTTTCACTTTCATCACGATCTCATGATGTCAGATCATAAACACAAATTTTTGACATGTCTAAGTCTCGATTGGTTTGATCAAAGACCTCTTGGACATATGTCTTCGTGTGTGATCGTGTAAGAATTTTCAGTTGAAAAAGATTGGTGTAAGACACAAAATGTACCTCTGTTATATTTGGACAAAACAATAAACTCTTAACTCATGTGAGAAGACTCGGGTAGCTCAGCTGACTAATGTGAATACAAGCCTGATTGGGAAGAAATTTTCGTATGAAATATTTCATTAAGGCTTTCGTACACACACATTGAGTCAATGGAGGCTTTGGACAACATGTTGCAACATGCTTCTAGGGACATCTTAACTAGTTCAAAATGTGCGAAGATTTAAAGATTCGTATGATAGATTTACCTGACCCCAGAACTGCAAGCTTTATCCATTTTGTATCATCATGAATATTTGCAACCAATTACTAAAAAGAAATAAGAAACAAAATATTTTTGATGTTTTGATTTTTCGAAAATAAAGAACGAAATAAAGAGAAAATCTTTTTGATGTTTTTGATTTTTCAAAAATAAAGACAGAACAAACAAAAATATATTTGGAATTTTGAATTTTTGAAAATTAAACGACAAAACAAATGAAAATCTTTTTGGATTTTTGATTTTTGAAAAACTAAATGACTAAACATACGAAAGATACTTGTTGCAAACACACAAAATTTTATCAATCCCTGAAAAATTACAAATATACGAAATCGAAGGGGTCGAAGCGTTGCTATGAATAGTAACCTCTGAATGTTGAATGACATTGCTTTGTCATTTATTCAACATCTCTAAATCATTCCTGGTCAACTATCATTCTTCTTTTTCGCATGGAATAGAGTTTCCATCGATCATTCCGAGTCCTTCTATAATTCATACAAATGATTTTTCATCCAATGGTTTCGTGAAAATACCAACTAACTGATCAGTTGTTTTCACAAAATGTACTTCAATATTTCCATCCTCCATGTGATCCTTGATGAAATGATAGCGAAGAGCTATATGGTTAGTCTTTGAATGCTACACAGGATTATGACAAATTCTTATTGCACTTTGTGAATCACAATATAATGGAATCTTTTTCCTATTAATTGCATAATCACGCAATTGAATTTGAATCCAAATTATTTGTGATGTGCATGCAGCAGCAGCCACATATTCTGCCTCAGCAATTGAGATTGATACACACGTTTGCTTTTTCGAGTGCCAACTCACCAATTTGCCATCGAGTAATTGACATCCGCCACTTGTGCTCTTTCTGTCAAGATTACAACCACCCAAGTCTACATCCGAATAAGCTTGAACAAAGAATCTAGTTTTCGAAGGATACCACAATCCTAACGAAATCGTTCCCTTAAGATAACGAAAGATATTCTTCACAGCGGTGAGATGTGGTTCTCGTGGATTTGACTGATACCTAGCACAATTACACACAGAGAACATGATATCAGGTCTACTAGCAGTAAGATAAAGTAATGAACCAATCATGCTCCTGTAAAGAGTTAGGTCAACTGCAGGTTTATCTAACGAAGGTGTCAGCTTTATGCCAGTTGCCATAGGAACTCGCAACTTTGTGTTATTCGTCAATCCAAACTTCTCTAGCAGATTCTTCATATATTTTTCTTGATTAATGAAAATTCCTTCTCTGCTTTGACGAATATTGAGACCAAGGAAATTGTTGATCTTTCCCATCATGCTCATTTCAAACTTACTTTTTATTATATCTTCGAATTCTCTAGACAAAGCAGGGTCAGTTGAGCTAAAAATAATATCATCAACATAAATTTGAACAAGCATTAGATGATTCCCAACTTTCTTATGAAAAAACGTATGGTCAACTGATCCTTGTTAAAATTTAGATTGCTTCAAAATTGAAGTAAGAGTTGCATACCATGCTCTTGGTTCTTGTTTTAACCCATAGACCGCCTTATCTAAAATATATACATGATCAAGATGATTTTCGTTAATAAAACCTGGGGGTTGTTCCACGTAGACTTTTCTTCAAGTTCTCCGTTTAAAAATGTACACTTCACATCCATTTGATAAACATCAAAGTCTTTGTGAGCTTCATAAGCCAGAAATATACGAACAGCCTCGAGTCTTGCGACAGGGGCAAAAGTTTCTTCATAGTCGATTCCTTTTTGTTGTGAATATCCTTTAACAACAAGTCTGGCTTCGTTTCGAATGATATTTCCATCTTTGTCGGTTTTGTTTTTGAAAATCCATTTTAACCCGACAATCGAAACATCTTCAGGTTTTGGAATTAATCTCCAAACCTTGTTTCATTAAAATTCAGACAATTCAGATTGCATCGCAACAACCCAATCTGAGTGTTCCATTGCAACCTTAACTGTCTTTGGTTCGATTTTAGAGATGAAAACATTGAACATAAAAAATTCTTGATGAGTATTTAATACCTCATTCTTTGCACGAATCTGAGCTCTTGTCAATACTCCCTCTTGAGGATTTCTAATTATTTGATCCTTCGGATGATCACTTGTCCATTTTTCCATTGGTGGATAAGCTGGATCAAAGTCCAAAGGTGCATCTTCGTATAAATCACCATTCTTTGAAGATGCAATTGAACATTCATCATTAAAATCATGAATATTTTCATTATTTCCTGAAAGCTCCCCCTCAACTAGAGTGTGCGAATCCAAGTGCTCCACCTCCACTGGATCATTTAGCATACTTTCGCCTACCTGTTGAGGATTTGATATTGTAACATCGGTGAGCTTTGTTAGTTTAGGGATGTGATTATCATGTGCATGAATTTCAGCATCAGCAACATTATCTGCTAGACCAAAAATTAAGTCATAGTCAAAATCAGACGAATTCAAACTTTCATTTTCATATTGTATTTCTTTTAGAATAGGATGATTTTCAAAATGATTTTCAATTTGTTTAATATAGTAATCATCAAAGGTAAGATTAAAAGTTTCTTCCACTTTTCGTGTTCGTTTGTTCAACACACGATATGCGACTGAATTATGTGAATATCCTAAGAAAATCTCTTCATATGCTTTAGCTTGAAATTTCGAAAGGTTATCCTTGAGATTCATAATAAAGTTGAGAATTTCGTAAGGAGCGATGTTAAAACGACGATGAATGAAAGATCTGTTTTAAGTAAATCATGCGGTGGATACTGCCTCAGCCCAAAGGTATTATGGAAGATTTACATATGCCAGCGTAGTTCTTGCTGCTTCGCATAGAGATCTATTTCTGCGTTCAACTACACCATTTTGTTGTGGTGTATATGGAGACGAAAAATTATGCGAAATTCCTTTTTCCACCAAAAACAAATCAAGAACATTGTTCTTAAATTCAGTTCCATGATCACTCTTGATTTTTTGAATAGTCTTCTTCAACGTTGTTTCCATCTTTTTGATAAAGTCAATCATGTTTTGTGCAACTTCGGATTTAAGCCTGAGAAAATAAACCCACGTGAACCTTGAAAAATCATCAACAATTTCTAAAATGTACCGTTTCTTGTTGAGTGTTGAAACTGTCGAAGGACCACACAAATCAATATGTAAGAGCTCCAATGGTTCGACAATTTTCGAATCAATCGTAATCGGATGACCTTATTTATGTTGCTTTCCAACTTCACAAGCTACACATAAATAATCATTATCAAATTTAAGTATAGGTAAACCTCTTACCAGATCTTGAACAACAAGTTAGTTGATATTTCAAAAGTTGAGATGTGAAAGTCTTCGATGCCAAAGCCAACTTATGTCTGATGTAGCTTTCGAAAGAAGGCATACAAAAAGTTTGCCTACAATTGGATTGATGTCCAATGTAAACATGTCACCCTTCCTCTTTGATTTGAGCAAAACTTCTTTTGTGTTGACATTCGAAATAATGTTTCCCTCTTCGTTAAAAAAGTACTTGATTACCGGTGCCCACAACAAGTTTTGACAGACTTATCAAGTTCTGTTAAAGACCTTCCACATAAGATACTCGTTTCACTGTGAATTGACCATTCATCATTTTCCCATATCCTTTGACTTGACATTTTTTTATTGTTACCAAATTTCACAACTTCGACATTCTTTAAACTTCGAAAATCTCTTAAAATTCTCCTTCTTCCCAGTCATGGGATGAGAGCAACCACTATCAATGTACCATTTGTTATCATATTGCTCGTCACATAGTACCTATAATCATTGAAAGAATATAGGTACCCAACGCTTTTTGGGTCCATGGAAATTAGATTTCAACATAGAATGGAAAGAAGAACTTTTCACCCAATCATAAACTTTGGTTTTGAGACTATCAATCAAGTTCACATCTGCATTTAAAGAAACTGAAACATAAGAATTTGTTGGTTTCGTATGTTCGCTGTCATTACCCTTCGCATTCTTAGTTTGTGATTGTACTTTCTTTGCATTCTCAACGGGCTTCCACGCTTTGACTGAGATGTTCGAATCCTTAGAAGATGAACTGCCATTTGATGAAGTATTCACATACTTCTCATAGGTTTCGTGAATTTGCTCCTTTGAGAATTTACTCGACTGATACATTTTTCCTTTGCCTTCAAGCCAATGATCAATGTTCTTCCTTGAAGTTATCCCTTTTTCATGCGAAATTTGCAAAGTCTGTTTCTTCGTATAATTAGGAAATTTTGGCTTTTGAGGAATGAAATCAACTTTTGGTTTCGCAAGAAAAGATTGAGCGTAAGATGTATTGACAGTCGATTTGAAATGTTGGCAGTGAGAAAATGTTGGTGTATTTGAAGAAAAACGATTTTCATTGTGCTTATTTGAATATTTTCTTGGAAGTGTGGTTTTTGAAACTTTCAAAAACTTTGTTTGCTGATTCACTTCAAATTTGAATGATTTGATTGAAAAGATGTATGTTTATTTGTCAGAAAAGATGAATTTTTATCTTTGGAAATTTTTTTGGGTGAATTTGATTAAACAAACATTTAATTGTTTGAGCGGGATTTTTCTTTTTGTCTGAAAAAGTTGTTGAATTCACTGACTTAACAGGTTTTGTCGTTTCATATGACATCTTTTGAGACTCAATAGCCTGCCAAAATATTGTCTTCCTATCTTGTCTTTTTGAAGTGTTATTTTCTTTCGAAAGTTTGTAAATTTGATCTTTGAATTCCTTGGAGTTTAGTTTGACAACATTTTCAGTTTCCACTACAACTGGTTTTGAAATTTCTTTTTCAATTTTTGATTTTTCAACCCATTTTCTTTGTAGTTTTTGTCGTTGAAAAACATACGAATTCTTGGTTAGGTTATTTTAACGGTGCTTTGATTTGCGAAGAACCCTTCATCATATATTTTCTTATTGTCTTCTTCAACTAACTTCTTAAACTCTGGTTTGATATTCTCAACATTTCGTGTAGTTATGAATACTTGACTTGGGAGATGACATCATCTATACACTTGAAATTTGGATAAACCACAGTATTCGTTTCAAGAAATTGAGCACCTTGTTCATTCATCACCTTTTCAAACTTTTGTGTATCACCATACACTTGATCAACCACAATACGAGGAATTTCTTCTTCCTTTGAAGATTTCTTTTTCTTCGAAATTTTCTCTTCATTTTCATCATTGCTATCATCAATTTGACTATCTCTGATGTCCATGAAGTCTAAATCACAAACATTCAATGTTGAGGGTTTATCAGTTTCAGTCTTAACCAACAAATCCTTAACTTTTTCTTTCCCTTTAGATGTTGATGCAACATTAACAATAGACAACTGGGAACAATCAACATCTTCAAGATCACTAATTTCACTAATATTGTCAGAATTATCTTCAATATCAGCAAAATTAGATTGAGAATCAGATGTTGAGTTCTCAGTCTTTTTCAAAATTTGAATTTGTTCAGATTTAGTCAAAGTATCATTTACTATGTTGACTAATTCATTCATATCAAGACATTCATCAATGTTGACAATTCCATATTTATATCTATCATCGGGAACTTTGTCAAATTCAGCGATTATCTTCTCACAATCATACGAAACATTTTCTACCTTAGCTCTTTCGTATTCTAGAAAAGGCAGTAATTTTCTATGTTGCTCTTTACTTATATCACATGAATAATGTTAATCAGTTAATTTTCCATATAGTCTCTTAGCAGAATTACAGTATATGTTCCTTTGAGCTAGCAAAAGTTTGACTTTAGTTGATAAAGTATCCTTATCACACATAATGTTCGTTATTTGTAATTCTAAACAATCAACTTTACTTATTTTCATGTCTAATCTCTTTTTGGTCTCTAATAACTCCATGGACAACTTGTTGGCCTCATTCCTAGCAGACAGAACAATTGAATCAAAATAAGTAACAGTCTCATCAAAAGATATTAGTTCAGAGTCATAAGCATGTTTAGGAATATTAAAAGATTCGAGAATATTACGTACCTTTGTCGTCATTGGAGATTTGTCTGCATCTGCCTTTCACTTCGAATTCCTCTTCATCTGAGTCATCCTCCATCTTCGCATACATTGCTCCATGTGTTGGATTCCTCATTTCTTCATTGTCTGATCCAGATGACCAGATTTGATATGTTCCATCTTCCTCTTGTTCACCCCTTGCAACAAGTGACAATTTCTTAGCCTTCGTACGAGCCTCCTCCAACTTATCTGCATAATAAGCCTCATATTTTACTTTATTCTTCCTCTCATCCTTCTTTTGAAGCATATAATCATTCGCAAGATGATTGGTTCCATTGCAATAGTGACAATCTACTCCAACATGACCTTTCAGCTTCTTCTCACTCTTCCCTTCAGATACCTTCAAATCTTTCTTCTCAACCTTCTTCTTCTCATCACTAACAACTTTACTTACAACACTTCCTTTCACTTTAGCTAGCTTAGCCTTCAGGTTGAACGGCTTTTTGAAGAACTTCTTAACATGATTATTCGAGTAAAATGCGATTGCCTCATCATCTAAATTCATGATGAATCCCTCTTCTTCCTCTAAATCACCTTTTTAGCTTCTTTATTAGACATCTTTGAGACTAACGCCAACGGACCTCCCAAACTAATCTTCGACTCCTCAGCTATTTCATTAACCTCACTTTCGTGTGTCTTCAACTGATTGTACAGATCATTAAGAGACGATGTATCAAAACTTTGCTGATTCTTCACCATCATGCTTACACTTCTCCACTCTTTTCGAAGACCCATCACAAAGATGAGATTAAATTCCATTGAAGTCCTGGTGATTCCATAGCGATTGTAATGGTAGATTAACTCGTTCAGACAATCATAATACACTTCAATTGTTTCACCTTCTTTTTGTCTGAAATCTTTCAGTTCAACCAAGCACTGTTTAACTGAATTGATTTTCGTCTTTTTGCTTCCTTCAAATTTGTCTTTCATATTGTTCCAGATCTCCTTAGCAGTTGTACAAATCCTTAGGTAATTGTACACAACTGGAGGTAAAGCTCCTCTTAATTCCCTCATACATCTCTTCTCAAATTTCCTCAGACGATCAATTTGATTTTCAACACCAGAACTTGCAGAAGATGATCCAATTACTTGAACATTTGCAAGAGGATTCACATTTCCAAAAATACACGACCAGAGTTATTCATCGAGGCTATTTAGATAATCCTGCATACAATTAGCCCACTGATCATAGTATTCAGGGATTAACATTGGAATTTTAGTCGATGGTCCTAAGAGATGAGAAAACGAGGTCATAGAGTTGAGATTGAAACTCGCCATTTTTATACGGAAGATGATATTGAGAATTTTGAAGAAAATTTGAAAATTTGAAAACAAACTAGTTGAATCAAATCGGAATTACAAGATGAACACTCGATTCAACAACTCAAATGTAGAATCAAATCACAACCTCAAATCTAAGAGAATTTTTCACTTTCAAAAAGTGCGGAAACTTTTGAACCAAAATCGATTCAAAACTTTTTGAACAACATGAAAATCAGATCAAGGATATGATTCCTGCTCTGATACCAATTGATGAATCAATGAATCTTGTATAGAATGAATCAGAGTTAAAATTTACGTATGAATGCGAGATTGAATACCGGATGTAAATATGATCTTGTTTCAGCTTTATTACGCTTTCGTGTTTACAAAGTACAAACAAAGGTCTGTAAAAACTCTTATCTAACTCTAGTAAATGTCCCTTTTTATAGGAAACAGAATGTGTACAAAAAATATACTAAAGCATGGACACTTAAGCTTCGTACAAATGAGCCTTAGTAAAATAGATTACAAAACATACAAAGAGTACATCACACTTCGAGTAATTATAACATATTAGACCCATACACAAAATTAATAAGGCCAATTTAAAACCGGGTGTTACAACTCTCCCCCACTTAAATTAGATTTTGTCCTCGAAATCGCTCCTTACTAACACCCATCTCAAAACAACCATCTGAGGAGTGCAACTGGAATCCCAAAACCGAAACTTCCATCCTGGTGATATCGCTCGATCCTTCATCCCTTGCAAGCTACTTTTACCTTCCAAGACCTGAAACCTATCATAACCTGGCTTTCAGACAACTCACCCGTGCTGAAACAACCGGAAACAACTCTCCGCAAATCCCTCAATTGCTAGTCGAACAATCACAACCCTTCCAACTCTGTTTTATTATCGACCTATCACGGTGTGCTAAAACCATGTTTAGATCAATTCTCCAAACTCAGTGAAGAATGACTCCTCAATCTATCAAGTAAAAACCCATCCGACTTCCATGGAGTTTGAACTCCAAGGTCTCAGTGGTCTGGCTCCCTGTCAGACCTCTCAGACCGAAATGTCACCCATCTCGCTGCTACTGAAAAGGGAGCATGTCACTGTCCATAAACGACTACATAACACTTAAACCTGGTGGAAGGATCAGATCATCCCTCGAGTAAAAGATTCATCCCTGCAATGGTTAGACTTATACGAGAGCTGCGCAACAAAGTCAAATCAACCACTCTAAGAGTATTTAATCCCACGACAAGTGACTTATCGCTTCCCAATCGATCAGTTACTCCGTCCGAACTTGCAACCTAAAACAAATTTACTAACAATGCCCAAACGTTGAAACTGCCCGAACACTGAACTGCCTGAATCAGTATGTTGTCACATGACTGCTTTCCTAAATTCTACCGAGACCTTCCGGGCCTCAACTCTTTCGCCAATCATCTGAAATATCAGGTTTCGGCCCGGCTGCAGAACCAAAAGACCCACACGCAGCCGCTCCATGCAACTTCTGAAACGAAATCCTTGTCTATCACTATCTGCCAACCTCATGAATGCTACGGCTACCCCCGTAGACTTACAACATCCTAGCACTATCTGCCTGTTAGTGAGTGCTACGGCTACCCCCGTAGTCTTACAATACTTTCCATATTGGGTCGAACATGCACTCGACCTAGCATACAACTGAACTTGAGTCCTAACTGGAGCTCTACCCTGGTTCCCAAAACATGTTGTCTGAGAGTCTCGAAGGTTGTCTGCTGCTCATGCCCCCAACGGAAGGCCACCGACTTCTTTTTCAGTCGGGTCGAAGGAACCGTAATATCGGAGAGGTCCCGTATAAATATCCAGTAATAACCCACTAGACCCAGTAAACTCTGAATCTCAGTTGGAGACCTCAGAATCTCCCACTACATCATGGCCTCTATCTTGGTCGCATCGACCAGAATACCCTTCTGGTTGACAAGGTGCACAATAGATTGCACCTCGCGCAACCATAACTCACATTTGGAGAACTTTACAAAAAGTTTCTCCCCTACTTAGATTCGACTAAGTCTTCACGGTACGTGAGAATTGAAGGAGTCCCAATCCTTCTCGCTTTCTAGTATCCCACTGATGACAACTTGTGCTTGCCAATGCTAGCGATTAATCACCGGTTAAACCTTAAGATTTCCCATCCTCGGAAATCTTGATGAGTAATCTTGAAATCTGGTCCATTCTGACACCTCAATCCACCTCCCATGTTGACAACTAGAGGCCTTAATCTTCACTCTGGCTAACGAGTCCTCGTTCCCACTTCCAATCTCGCAACACCACTTAACTCTAACCGTACACATCCCATGCGAAAATACAATTCTATTGAACATCCAATGACCAACCACTTATGCATCTAACACCCGCAACTGACACTACCCTCTTCACGTTACCACTCCTGTCCTAGCAACGGTAGTGTCGTGAACTCCAAAGTTCGTCCATAGACAATTGTCGACCACACCTGAACCATGATAGAACTACTGAACGCTGACTTCACTGAAGAACTATCGCTCTAACACTGACCGAGTATCCTCTAAATAATACTCCTGCACAAATCCTGACAAAGATCCTGAATGATAACAGTCCACACGAAACCCGCTCTGCAAGATGCGTCCCTCTGTGGGTTCATCAAGGACTTTTCGGCATGCAAGTTGGCATATATGATCCTTGATAACCCAAACACTAACAGAAATCTGACTATCTAAACTTACCCACAATTCCAAAGCGATACATATTCCCAACATCAACCTAATAGTAGTAGAAGATGACATACCCGCAACATCTAGAGGAATCTTGATCACCTTCTGCTGACATAACCGACTTTGCTACACTTGTAGCAGCCTACACATTTGAAATTTCAAACTCCCTTGTGCACTTTCTTGTACGTGCTGCACTGACTCCGGCCATGCTAGCCTTTAACCTAATGCTCAAAAGTCATGGGTGTAAAGTCCAAATAACTGATCTTACCAGAGATCAATAGCAAATACAATCACACAAAGCAATAATAGAAGCGAAAAGAGAATAAACCAAGCTTGCACACGTTTTATATCAATAAACGTCTAGTACAACTCAATGGAAAGCCGTGAACACTAAGGCATAAACAACCACTAAACGACTAATTAACCCGCTATTTATATGGACCACGAGCGAGAAGAGTTTACGGCCGTAAGGTGTTTATGGCCGTAAACTCATTACAACCGTAAACTACCAAAAACACACTACTGACACACTCCCTACTATTACATTGTAAAGCCTAGACCAAACCACTAAATCGGGCCCTTCAATCTCCCCCTTGGTTTCGACTAGCTCGAAGTTAACCTTTAGTAACTACCATGACGTCTGCTTGCCCCATCGCCCCATTCCACATCCGTTTGTTGAGAATCTCAGCAACCATAGTTGTATACACCTTCGCAGCATCTTCAAAAGAATCCTTTGCAACCAAAATTTGAAAGTTGCTTAAGTGATGAATATCCCATTTTCGAAATTGTAACAAATCTCTTCGATCGTGGAGTCGAATGCACCCATTCTTGAGCTTGATCACCGCACCAGAAGTAATCTCATCAAAAACCCAACACTCCATAGAACCGAGAGATCCGTCTTGATAATTCTTAAGCACTGGGAACTATTTGACCTGTTTAGTTGCTGGCCACATCACAACCTGCAACAGTTTATCAGTTTTGGGATCAACAATATCAGGATGCTCAAATATCATGGACTTAGTAGTTTCCATTGTAGGAAACCCTCTTTTAACTTGATCTTCAAGGAAGTGCTTGAACTGGGTCACTTGCGGATTGTTTGTAAGATTTGAAAAAGGAGCTCGTGACAATTCTATAAAATCAACCCTAGTCCATGAACTGAAATCATGAATATCTCTGTAAAGTTCAGAATTGCCACTTTTCCGCAGCACGATCCACATCTTGAGAGGATCATGAAATCCCCAAGAAACAATTCCTGACCTATCACTGAAAGTATCTCTGAAACGAACGACTTCAAGATCAGTCATTGTAACACTGGGTTCATCCCAAGAAGCATTTTGATCAGGGTTCCTTTTAAACAATAGTTGCCCTTTCTTAGCTGCTTCCTCCTATGCATCAAGAATGGTTGCTGAAACATGGGGGCTTGAGGAGGCTCATCATCAACACGATTAACAACTCCTGATGTTTGACCAGTAGGCAAAGTAACTGGAAAGGCTTGGACATGAAGATTGATCTTGTGCTCTTCAGCAGACGTCTGGTATTTATCACCAAAGTCTTCCTCAAGTTTCTTCTTCAGTTCAAAGTAACTTGAAGTCAATAGATTGAAGTGATCTTGGAGATCGGAAATCTGTTTTGACTTTAGCTCTTTATCCTTAGTAAGATCAGCTACTTGCACACCAAGGTTTGAATTATCAGACTGAAGCTCAGACACTTGAACACTAAGCTTTGAATTTTCAGCTCGATGTTCTGACACTTGAATATCAAGCTCAATGTTTTTCTGATTCAGCACCAATATCTCGTTCTGTAGTCCAGAAATAGTTAGGTTGTCTCCTCTAGAACCACCACCTCCTATAGAAACACCTTTACCGCGAGGGGAAGGCATCAAAAATTGCTCCTCAGCCAAATGTAGGGCTAATCTCTCAGAAGCATCATCACGATCAGATCGAGGAGGAGTAAACCCTAGTGGAACAGAGGGGCCACAAACATCAAAAGCAGTATCTGAACCCGTAGCAAACAGTTTGGTTGTAGCGAGACTGGTAGTAGTAGTAGGTGGTACTGGGAGGCCGCTAACAAGACTTGCAATTAGCTCACTTTGCCTCGGATCCCTTCTTAGTCTTTTCAACGGGGGTTGATTAGATTGTGTCGTTGCAAAAACACTCACAAATGGCTCTGAGGTAGGAGAAACAGAAACATGAGGGGAACATCCCATGACCGTCTCCATTGGAATGGAAACACTTGCCATTTGACCTGAAGTAGGGGTTGCAGTTTCAAAAACTTCATTAGACTCCCTTGTCTCAATTGTTGGAAGAACAACATTATCGACATTGTTAAAGATAGTGTCAAGATTCTCATTTGACACCAAGTTAGCACTACTGGCTAAAGAAGCTGCAATATCATCAAGATCAAAACCAGTGAGATCAAGATCACTAAAAGAATCATTTTTATCTCCTTCAACATTCACTTCAAACTCCACACTTAATCTTTCAGCACCACCTTGAGTATGAGTAGACACTAAAGTGTGTTCTTTTGCCACATGAGCATCAGGAGTGGGAGTATCTTCATTTTCAGTACTTTCATCCTCAGATACATCAATAACAACATTGTTTGGAGATGACTTCTTAGTAGATGAAGGCTCAGAAGAAGTTTGGTCAGATGAACCATAAGATTCTGTAGGTTCATCCAGTTCAGTGAACTTTCCAAATTTTTCAAGAGGGCACAATCCTCGAAAAATAACTTTTCCTTTTCGATTCTGCTTGATGAGTCCTACTGTGTGAGGACCCAAAGTGTGACAACCCCAAATCTATTCCCGTTACAAATCCCATCTCCACTAACGGAATGCGTCACTATACGTTATTTTCTGTAATATTTGGAATCGTCAATAACTGAATATCTAGTTATATGCATGTCTTGATATTATCATAAGTAAATATAACTTGTATGTGTTAACCCCGTTTAACCTAATAGGGTTATATTATTTTTTCAACCACTTCACCCGGGTAAAAAGTTTTAACCCTGTTAAACTTTAAGCATCGGGTAGCCGTGTATTGGGTACGATACCCGAGGCATATGAAATGAGTGTAAACAACATTTGAACACTCTTTTACCACACATTCACTCTCTCTCACTACTTTCTCTCTCTAGACCCGAAATCGACCCCAAATTCGCGAATTTCGGCTTTCAAACGTAAGGACTCATTCCCTATCTTAATCTAGACATACTTCACCGTAATTAGAGGCCAAAATCATAGAAATCAAGGACCAAAAAGGAGTTTACGGCCTAAGAAGACCCTTAGGCCGTAAACCCCTAGAAACTTGCCAAAAACCTCATTTTCCCTTCCTTTAAGCTTATAGACTAATTAAGGCATATACCTAGGAGAGTTTGGACACCAAAACACAAGGAATTGAAGCTTAAAAAGGAGTTTACGGCCCAAGCTTGTGCTTAGGCCATAAACACCCCAAAAACCCCACAAATCCTTGTTTAAAGCCCCAAAAACTCATCCAAGGTGTTTGGTAATTTAGACTTGACACTAAGGAAGGTTTAAATGCATCAAACAACATCATTTGAAGACAAAAAGAGGAGTTTACGGCCAAGGCTAAGCTTGGGCCGTAAACACCCAAGTTTTTGTGTCAAACAAGTCCCAAAACTCCTCTAATGCATGTAAGGAATTTAGCTAAGGCCCTTGGATGTGTGTTGTACCATTAAACTTCCCATTTTGAGGCCAAATGAAGAGTTTACGGCCAAGGATATTCTTGGGCCGTAAACTCCCCAATTTTCATGCCAAATTGTCCCAAAACTCATTTTAAGGCCTTCTAGGATTTACCTAAGGTGAATGAGAACATGTTGTACCATTTAAACACCCATTTTGATGGATTAAATGGAGTTTACGGCCCAAGAACAAGCCTTGGCCGTAAACTCCCCAAAATGACACAAAAATAAGAGTTTAATCCCTCCATATTGGTCCAAGACTCATACCATTAAAGTAAGGAAGTGAAATAAGGCCTTAAACATACAATTGGGAGGACCACATGAGTTTACGGCCAAGCCTAGGGGGCTTACGGCCGTAAACTCCCAAGGAGTGTCCTTTGGGCCATAAACTCCAAGGGAGTGAGCTCATGGACCCTCCCGTAGATCATTCTTGGCCTTGTACCACTCCCGGGAACCCCTTCTAGGCCCTTAAACCCCGAAAACGATGCTAGAATGTCCAAATACTATAATGAAAAGCCTAAGATGATTAACTTCTTGTAAAATACATATTTCATATGACATTAGGGTCCTAAAAGGTGCTCAAGTCGTTATTTGGTACCAAACGCTCAACCGACACTTTTACCCGATTTACCCAATTCACCCGATTTATGCGATTTCAGGTGAGTTCATACCCCTTTAATGAACCTTTCAAATGTTTTAAATGTTTTAGGGGGGAGATACAATTTTCTTATAGATGTTTATGGAAAGTTTTACAGAACGATTTTCCACGTTACAAGGATTAATCACATGTGATTCACTATCCTTAGTTCAAATCACATGTGATTTATCACTATGCCTTATAAACAGGTTTATACATTTTCAAAACTATTTTCGGACAGCAAACCAGATTTTAAATGTTCTTTTGGAAAATACTTTTATTAAATCAATTTACTTATAAAATGTAACCACTCTGATATATTTATATAAGTAAGACTTGGAGGACTTAGGACCGATATCTCGCCTTATTTCCTGTTCTTGTTTGATTGTGGGCTTAGGGTAGTAGTTATCTGTCCGACTGTCGTTGATTTCTTAGTTATATAACTTGTATATTAGTACTGGGATACAAATATTTCTCTTTTCACTAAAATACTAAAATCAATAACATGTCAAGAACCATCCACACTAAGATAACTATAATAGGTATAGTTAATGTTGCTACTGCTACTACTCGATAAAGTCACTACTCTCTACACTATAATACTCACTATTACTAGACAATACACTAGTAAGAGAATACACTATGATCAATACTAAAAGATTTCTACACTATAACAGAAAAGAAAACACTAAACAAACCATAATACACTACCCCCCTACGAGATATTCTATTCGCTACCCACTACGCCCGAAGTTTTCCGGTAGGAAGACGACACTACATGTATAGATCTATACGGGGCAGACGCTATTACATCCCGACTGTTAATTTCAGTCTGCGCCGTGCAGGCCCAGGGATGCCATTACTTCACTATACCGTGCATGACTGGGAAGGTCATGGGATCCTCTATTATCCTCACTGTTAGTATTATACAAGGAATACACTATAACTACAATATTACACTAAATGCTAAACTACATCCTGAAGTAAGTAAGTATCTATCACTAAAGGAAGCTTGCACCCCTATCAATGATTACAGGCTTAACCTATTCTATCACATTACCATTTGGAGATTTGCTACTATACTTTTACAATAAACTGTTTTCAGAAAGGAAGAATGCATACTTTTAACAGATTTTCACTTACAATGTATTTTCTGGAAAATTGGGATTTTCTAGGTTTCTACTGCTTATGAATATAAATGGCACATTTTTCGTACTATTGCTTGTATACAAAAACTCACACTAAACTCTTATGAACTCACCAACTTTATGCTGATATTCGTTTTCAAAATAACTTGTATCTTCAGGTCAAAGATAGACAGGTACAAACGCAACATTTTTGGAGAAGGTGGAGCACACAAGACCCATCTCTTATTTTTGATTTACTTTTGCATGAGTGTTAAACATTACAAAACACACTTGTAATTAAATTCACTATGTAAATGCAATGGTTGTATGTTTCTTGTTTTTACTATTATGCAATTGTGATGGTACTGTACATGACGTCCTCCACCCCGAAACGTATTCCGCCGTTATCGGTTTTGGGGTGTGACAGATTGGTATCAGAGCATTGTTTATAGTGAATCAAGTATATCAACCTATAAAAGATATACGAACTATAAACACTTCGGGACTAAAACACTCTGACCAAAAATATATACTGTTAAGTATCTAAAAGATCTAACTAAGTATATATATATATACACACATCACTATAAAACACCGAAGTCAGTATCATCCTAGAACAAAACGAAAGTATTAAGATTGTTGGACAGCACAATTGGGTTTAGAGACATATAGTCACATTCAGGGTGATATAGCCTGATCAACTACGTTTTCCTGAGAGTGACTAGCATGTGCCTAAGTTTGGTTGTGATGTTGCAACTAGTCTAAAACTTACCAACAATATCATAATAACGCTACCATAAGAATACTATAGGAGTATTCTGTATCTCTAGATTATACGTATGTGATAACAAAAAGGGGTCGTTACTAGTAGGACAATAGTTGCTAAGTGGATACATCACGATTACATGTGATTAGGGCGTTATAGACTCAGAATCTACAGCCTTTGCTTCATTCCCTGTTCTTGTTTGATTGGGGGTCTGAAGTTAGGGTGGTTTATTCGAAGGACTATCTTGCTTCGGTTACAGGTAATCGGTATGCACTATGCAAGTATTGGGTCAACTAGTAATGATTCATCCTATAAGTATCTTAGAATAGTACGTCTATTAATCCTCTTTTCCCCCTTTCTCGCGTAGATAGCATGGCTGGCTTCCACCTACCCGGCGATCCGTACTTTCCGAACCAGGGCAATGGAGGATGGCTCGAAGAGGAGTCAGACGACGATCACCCTATTCCTTTGGATGATCATCATGCTGAAGGCTTCTCGGATAGCTCGAGCTCCGAGCCAGAAGTCAACAACCAACCTCCTGAAGCCCCGAACCCTAACCCTCGTCCGGCATTTCAGGGCCCCACTCCTATGTGGGCAATATCCTTGCATCGGTGGAGCGAGGAGCAAGGTCAGCCCTTACCTTACAATGGAGACCGAAGCTTCTACAATATAAGCGAAGGAGGATCAGCGGATCGGGTTCTGCCCATCATGATCCGAAGGATTGCCAGGAATGTTGAGCAAAGTCAAGCTGCTATTGGTCGAGTTGTAGAAGTGGATGCCAACTTAAACCTCAACACTGTTCGCATCCGCCAACTCGAAGAAGCCATGGACAGGACAAGGAGGACCAACGAGGCTCTGCAGCATCAGCTGGCTGCATCCCGAGCTGAAATTAGGGAACTCCGAACATGCCAAAGGACTCATGATCGACACCTTCAAGAAGTTATGCGTCAACTAGCGGAATCGAGGATTCGCCCAACAAGCAACCGTCGCCAGTAGAAGACGTCTAGTTACCTCACTCTTTTGTTTAAAAGGACTAGCCTTTTATCTCTATGTTCCGTAGGTCTCTTGTCTGTAAACATTCCTAGTTTAAAAGTACTCTAGTTGAACCTCTAAACTACCAACATTTTCTCCATGGTATGATGTAAGACCTACTGCTAGGTCAATTTTCATGAACTTGTGTTGCATCACTAATACCAGTATATTGGCAGTTGATTTCTCTCTTGCTATGACTCTCATACTGATCTTGGATTACGTTGATTTAATCCATAAAACACTCTGTTCATATTCGCAATAGGCTCTTACTATTGCTATCATTTCTATGGTTTTCCAGCGAAGGATGCCTCCTAGAAAGCATCCAAACCGAGGAAGACCAGCTACTCAAACCCCTCCCCCACCACCACCTCCTCCTCAGTTCTATCCGGTGTTGTTCCAAACGGCTGTGACTGCGGCTGTAACAGCAGCCATGGCCCAAATGAACTCGGGTGATGCGAGCGGTGGGAATTCTAGATTTGGTGAAGTCCACCAACGAGTGCAGGGATGCACTTATAATGACTTCATGAATTGTAAACCTGCCTTCTTTGATGGTACTGGAGGGATCCTGGCATTGTCCCAATGGTTCGAAAGAACCGAAGCTGTATTCGAGATGTGCTCTTGTCCCGAAGAGAGCAAAATCAAGTTCGCTACTGCTACCCTCACTAACAAGGCCTTGTCATGGTGGAACGGCCATGTCAACGCACTCTCCTTGGTCACAGCCAACGCCATGGACTGGGACACTCTAAAAGATCTTATGAGAGGAGAGTACTGCCCTAGGGGCGAAGTTCAGAAGCTTGAGGAAGAACTCTGGAACCTCAAGATGAAGGGAACCGACATAACGGCTTATACGGCAAGGTTTTGCGACTTGGCAGCTATGTGTCCCAACATGATCCCCCTCTGAAAGCAAGAAGATTGAACGATACATCTGGGGTTTAGTGCCCCCGTATCGAGGAAATGTTTTGGCCTCACGTCCTACCACTTTTGACAGCGCCAAGGAATTGCCCCAGAGTCTGATCAACCACGAAATCTCCTCCGCTCTAGCAACAACAACCACAACAACCACTGCACCATCCGGATCGTCTGACAGAAAAAGGAGACGATGGGATAAGAAGAAAGGCAAGAAAACTCAAACCGCCCCCAAGGACCAGCAAATTGTGGCGGTCCATGCTGCCACCACCCCAGCCGCACCAGCTGCTCCAGCCCCACCAAAAGCTTACAGTGGAAACTTGCCTAAGTGTCCCAAGTGCCCTTTCCACCACAACGGCCCTTGCCGTGAATTGCAGTGTTCCAACTGCGGCCGAAAGGGCCATACTGTCCGATTTTGCAAGGCCCCTCCCAAACCTATCACACAGGTTCCTGGTACGGGAGTGACTCCAACTTGTTATGGCTGCGGTGAAGCGGGCCATTTTAAGAAGAACTGTCCGAAGGCTGCAAATGCTGGGGGAACTGGAAGGTTACTCGCTATCGGTCACAATGAAGCGGTAGCTGATCCCACAGTGGTCACGGGTACGTTTCTTCTCAACAACTCTTATGCCTGTGTCTTATTCGATAGTGGTGCAGAAAGAAGCTTCATAAATCAAAACTTTAAACACTTACTCAAACAAACCCCTCAACCACTAAAAGAAACATTCGTTGTAGAAATGGCTAATGGGAAGACAGAAAGCTCTAATGAAATCTATATAGGTTGTACTATCACGTTAGATGATCACCCCTTTTTAATCGATCTTATACCAGTTTCAATCAAAAATTTCGATGTCATTGTTGGTATGGATTGGTTAAGTCTTCACTACGCCGATATCCTATGCTCCGACAAAGCCATTCGCCTGAACCTTCTGAATCGCGAAACCCTATTGATATACGGAGATAAGCAAAGTACGAGCCTTCGTATCATCTCTAGTATCCAGGCTCAGAAATACTTGCGCAAGGAATATCGCGCCTTTCTTGCTCACGTTGTCGACACTAACCAGAAATCGAAAGATCCAAAAGACATTCCGGTAGTATGCGATTTCCCTGATGTCTTCCCAGAGGATGTTCCAGGCCTACCTCCCAAACGACAGGTTGAATTCAGAATCGACCTAATCCCAGGAGCTACCCCCGTAGCTAAGTCGCCCTACCGTCTAGCGCCCGCCGAAATGCAAGAACTCTCCGGTCAACTCAACGAACTGCTCAGCAAGGGCTTTATAAGACCGAGCTTCTCACCTTGGGGAGCTCCAGTCTTGTTCGTGAAGAAAAAGGATGGATCGTTTCGGATGTGCATCGATTATAGGGAACTCAATAAACTCACGATCAAAAATCGCTATCCTCTCCCTCGTATCGACGATCTATTCAACCAACTCCAAGGAGCAAGTTACTTCTCCAAGATTGATCTTAGATCAGGGTATCATCAGTTACGGGTGCTTGAGGAAGATGTTCCAAAGACAGCCTTCCGAACCCGCTACGGGCATTTTGAGTTCGTAGTGATGCCCTTTGGACTGACTAACGCCCCCGCAGTATTCATGGACTTGATGAATAGGGTATGTCGCCCATATCTAGATCAGTTCGTTATCGTCTTTATCGATGACATACTCGTCTACTCTCGGAGCGAGGAAAAGCACGGAAATCATTTACGATTAGTCCTGGAAACGCTGCGATCCGAGAAGTTGTATGCGAAGTTCTCTAAGTGCGAGTTTTGGATCCGAAGAGTTGAATTCTTAGGGCACGTGGTCAGTGAAGACGGAATCCACGTGGACCCCTCCAAAATTAAAGCTATTGAGAACTGGTCAGCACCGAAGACGCCCACGGAAATTCGTCAATTTCTAGGCCTCGCTGGCTACTACCGCAGATTCATCCAAAATTTCTCTCGAATTGCGAAGCCTCTCACTATGCTAACTCAGAAGGGCGTATCATTCGACTGGGAAGAGAAACAGGAGAAGGCATTTCAGACCCTGAAGCGAGCCCTATGCACCGCACCAGTATTATCCCTTCCCGAAGGGACAGAAGATTTCGGCGTATACTGTGATGCATCCAATCAGGGGCTCGGTTGTGTCTTGATGCAACGAGGCAAGGTTATCGCCTATGCCTCGAGACAGCTAAAGAACCATGAAGTGAACTACACTACTCACGACCTCGAGTTAGGAGCGGTCGTCTTCGCATTAAAAATCTGGAGACACTACTTGTATGGGACGAAGAGCGTGGTGTACACTGATCATAAAAGCCTCCAACATATACTGAACCAAAAAGAACTCAACATGAGACAGCGTCGATGGGTCGAGCTACTTAATGATTACGACTGTGAAATTAGATATCATCCGGGGAAAGCCAACGAAGTAGCTGACGCCTTAAGTAGAAAGGAATATTTCGGTCGAAGGACAAAGTCGTTGACAATGACTATCCATTCGCATCTATCCACACAGATCAAGGAGGCTCAGCTAGAAGCCTTAAAGCCCGAAAACGTCATAGGAGAATCCCTACGCGGAATGGATAAAAATCTGGAGGTTAAGGGTGACGGAGCCTATTACTTCATGGACCGAATCCGGACTCCACGCCATGGAGGTTTCAGAGATTTGGTTATGAGGGAAGCACACAACACCCGTTACTCCGTTCACCCGGGTTCAGATAAGATGTATCTGGATCTCAAAAAGCTATACTGGTGGCCGAACATGAAAGCGGAGATCGCTACCTTTGTAAGTAAGTGCCTTACTTGCGCGAAGGTCAAAGTCGAATATCAAAAGCCATCAGGACTCCTCCAACAACCGGAGGTACCAGAATGGAAGTGGGAGCGAATCACAATGGAATTTATCACCAAGCTGCCCAAGACAGCAGGTGGATTAGATACCATTTGGGTCATCGTTGACACGTTGACCAAGTATGCGCAATTTCTACCCATCAAGGAGACGGACAAGATGGAGAAGCTCACTAGAACATATATAAAAGAAATAGTGCGACTGCATGGCGTCCCTATATCTATCATATCAGACAGAGATAGTAGATTCACCTCTAGATTTTGGCAATCATTGCAAAAGGCACTAGGGACGAGGCTGGACATGAGTACAGCCTACCATCCGCAGACTGACGGACAAAGTGAGAGGACTATCCAAACCTTAGAAGACATGCTGCGAGCTTGTGTGATCGACTTCGGGAAATCGTGGGATACACACTTGCCTCTTGTGGAGTTTTCCTACAACAATAATTATCATACGAGCATCAAGGCAGCTCCACTCGAAGCCCTCTACGGCCGGAAGTGCAGATCCCCTTTGTGCTGGGCTGAGGTGGGAGACACTCAGTTAGCTAAAGGACGAGTTCCTGACAGCGCCCTCACTGGTTCGGAGATCATTCAAGAGACGGCCGAGAAGATTGTGCAGATACGTGAACGACTAAAAGCCGCTAGGGATCGGCAGAAAAGCTACGCCGACAAACGAAGAAAACCCTTGGAATTCCAGGTGGGAGACCGAGTCCTTCTGAAGGTCTCGCCCTGGAAAGGCACGATACGCTTCGGAAAGCATGGAAAATTAAACCCAAGATACATAGGGCCTTTTGAGATTCTTGCCAGAATCGGCCCTGTAGCTTACAAACTAAACTTACCCCGCGAGCTAAGTAACATACATCCTACCTTCCACGTCTCAAACTTGAAGAAACGTCTGTCTGACGAGACTTTCGTGATCCCCCTCGACGAGATCGAGATCAATGAGAGCCTCAACTTCGTGGAAGAGCCTGCGGAGATTTTGGATAGTGAAGTAAAACGGACGAAACAAAGTCGCATCCCAATTGTAAAGGTTCGGTGGAACGCCAAGCGAGGACCGGAATTCACTTGGGAGCGCGAGGATCAAATGAAACTCAAATATCCTCATCTCTTTGCTTAGTAGTATTGTAACAATGTATCTGGTTGAATTCTAAATTTCGGGACGAAATTCCCCTAACGGGGGGATGATGTGACAACCCCAAATCTATTCCCGTTACAAATCCCATCTCCACTAACGGAATGCATCACTATACGTTATTTTCTGTAATATTTGGAATCGTCAATAACCGAATATCTAGTTATATGCATGTCTTGATATTATCATAAGTAAATATAACTTGTATGTGTTAACCCCGTTTAACCTAATAGGGTTATATTATTTTTTCAACCACTTCACCCGGGTAAAAAGTTTTAACCCTGTTAAACTTTAAGCATCGGGTAGCCGTGTATTGGGTACGATACCTGAGGCATATGAAATGAGTGTAAACAACATTTGAACACTCTTTTACCACACATTCACTCTCTCTCACTACTTTCTCTCTCTAGACCCGAAATCGACCCCAAATTCGCGAATTTCCGGCTTTCAAACGTAAGGACTCATTCCCTATCTTAATCTAGACATACTTCACTGTAATTAGAGGCCAAAATCATAGAAATCAAGGACCAAAAAGGAGTTTACGGCCTAAGAAGACCCTTAGGCCGTAAACCCCTAGAAACTTGCCAAAAACCTCATTTTCCCTTCCTTTAAGCTTATAGACTAATTAAGGCATATACCTAGGAGAGTTTGGACACTAAAACACAAGGAATTGAAGCTTAAAAAGGAGTTTACGGCCCAAGCTTGTGCTTAGGCCGTAAACACCCCAAAAACCCCACAAATCCTTGTTTAAAGCCCCAAAAACTCATCCAAGGTGTTTGGTAATTTAGACTTGACACTAAGGAAGGTTTAAATGCATCAAACAACATCATTTGAAGACAAAAAGAGGAGTTTACGGCCAAGGCTAAGCTTGGGCCGTAAACACCCAAGTTTTTGTGTCAAACAAGTCCCAAAACTCCTCTAATGCATGTAAGGAATTTAGCTAAGGCCCTTGGATGTGTGTTGTACCATTAAACTTCCCATTTTGAGGCCAAATGAAGAGTTTACGGCCAAGGATATTCTTGGGCCGTAAACTCCCCAATTTTCATGCCAAATTGTCCCAAAACTCATTTTAAGGCCTTCTAGGATTTACCTAAGGTGAATGAGAACATGTTGTACCATTTAAACACCCATTTTGATGGATTAAATGGAGTTTACGGCCCAAGAACAAGCCTTGGCCGTAAACTCCCCAAAATGACACAAAAATAAGAGTTTAATCCCTCCATATTGGTCCAAGACTCATACCATTAAAGTAAGGAAGTGAAATAAGGCCTTAAACATACAATTGGGAGGACCACATGAGTTTACGGCCAAGCCTAGGGGGCTTACGGCCGTAAACTCCCAAGGAGTGTCCTTTGGGCCATAAACTCCAAGGGAGTGAGCTCATGGACCCTCCCGTAGATCATTCTTGGCCTTGTACCACTCCCGGGAACCCCTTCTAGGCCCTTAAACCCCGAAAACGATGCTAGAATGTCCAAATACTATAATGAAAAGCCTAAGATGATTAACTTCTTGTAAAATACATATTTCATATGACATTAGGGTCCTAAAAGGTGCTCAAGTCGTTATTTGGTACCAAACGCTCAACCGACACTTTTACCCGATTTACCCGATTCACCCGATTTACGCGATTTCAGGTGAGTTCATACCCCTTTAATGAACCTTTCAAATGTTTTAAATGTTTTAGGGGGAGATACAAGTTGCTTATAGATGTTTATGGAAAGTTTTACAGAACGATTTTCCACGTTACAAGGATTAATCACATGTGATTCACTATCCTTAGTTCAAATCACATGTGATTTATCACTATGCCTTATAAACAGGTTTATACATTTTCAAAACTATTTTCGGACAGCAAACCAGATTTTAAATGTTCTTTTGGAAAATACTTTTATTAAATCAATTTACTTATAAAATGTAACCACTCTGATATATTTATATAAGTAAGACTTGGAGGACTTAGGACCGATATCTCGCCTTATTTCTTGTTCTTGTTTGATTGTGGGCTTAGGGTAGTAGTTATCTGTCCGATTGTCGTTGATTTCTTAGTTATATAACTTGTATATTAGTACTGGGATACAAATATTTCTCTTTTCACTAAAATACTAAAATCAATAACATGTCAAGAACCATCCACACTAAGATAACTATAATAGGTATAGTTAATGTTGCTACTGCTACTACTCGATAAAGTCACTACTCTCTACACTATAATACTCACTATTACTAGACAATACACTAGTAAGAGAATACACTATGATCAATACTAAAAGATTTCTACACTATAACAGAAAAGAAAACACTAAACAAACCATAATACACTACCCCCCCCCCCTACGAGATATTCTATTCGCTACCCACTATGCCCGAAGTTTTCCGGTAGGAAGACGACACTACATGTATAGATCTATACGGGGCAGACGCTATTACATCCCGACTGTTAATTTCAGTCTGCGCCGTGCAGGCCCAGGGATGCCACTACTTCACTATACCGTGCATGACTGGGAAGGTCATGGGATCCTCTATTATCCTCACTGTTAGTATTATACAACGAATACACTATAACTACAATATTACACTAAATGCTAAACTACATCCCAAAGTAAGTAAGTATCTATCACTAAAGGAAGCTTGCACCCCTATCAATGATTACAGGCTTAACCTATTCTATCACATTACCATTTGGAGATTTGCTACTATACTTTTACAATAAACTGTTTTCAAAAAGGAAGAATGCATACTTTTAACAGATTTTCACTTACAATGTATTTTCTGGAAAATTGGGATTTTCTAGGTTTCTACTGCTTATGAATATAAATGGCACATTTTTCGTACTATTGCTTGTATACAAAAACTCACACTAAACTCTTATGAACTCACCAGCTTTATGCTGATATTCGTTTTCAAAATAACTTGTATCTTCAGGTCAAAGATAGACAGGTACAAACGCAGCATTTTTGGAGAAGGTGGAGCACACAAGACCCATCTCTTATTTTTGATTTACTTTTGCATGAGTGTTAAACATTACAAAACACACTTGTAATTAAATTCACTATGTAAATGCAATGGTTGTATGTTTCTTGTTTTTACTATTATGCAATTGTGATGGTACTGTACATGACGTCCTCCACCCCGAAACGTATTCCGTCGTTATCGGTTTTGGGGTGTGACACAAAGACTTCATATCCAGAGTTTCACCTTCTTTTCTAACATCTGGAAATTGAGTGTTGATAAACAGCGGAATAATTCTGGGATACAATAAGAAGGTATCCCGAGTTGAAGCTCGAATGTTCACAACAAACTCATCCAAGATGAATCTCGAAAAGTTGAATTTCACTCCTGCAGCAAGAGAAACAATTGCACCGGTATTCCTTTGAGAAATCTCATCTGCTCCCGATCTTCTCCCTGATATGCAGCTAACACACACTTGTGCTAATAATCTCCAATATGGATGTAAGAGCTTCTTTAAAGTTGGAGGTGAAGTGCCTTCATAACTCATTCTCCTGAGAATTCTTTGAGTGTCTTCAATCGCAATCTCCGTAAGGAAATTAAGTTGATCGTCAATCAGCAGCGTATCTCTGATAAAGCCTTCATTAATCACAATTTCACGTCCTTGAATTATAGCTTTAACAGTAAAATGACCGTCATTATCCATATTCATGTTCGTAGTCGCCCAGAATTCTCTAATTAAATTCTGGTAAATAACTGGATTTACTGTAAGAGCAGAAGCTAGACAGCACTCCCGAAGTCTGTGAATCATTGATCGAAGATTCGAATGAACAGCTGGAGGATCCGCAAGGACAATAGCAAGATTGTGCATATCCGCAAATTTCAGGTTCGCCATTTTCCTGCACTCAACCATACTAAGTAAGACACGAAAACATGCCAAACGAACAACCAAAATATTTAATTTTAATTTTGATCCCAAAAAAAATAATATTAATTATTTTTTATTTAAAAATTTGGGTCAAAAATTAAAAAAATATTCATTTAAATTAAATCCAAATTTGACAGTCAACACAAGTTCATGGTCAACAGCAGTTCACGGCCCAAGAACAGGGATTGCGGCCGTAGAACTGTGTTTACGGTCGATGAACATGAATTTCGATCAAAACATGAAAAATGCATTTAATTAAGAGTGTACGATCGCAAAACAACACAATAATCAATCGAAGTTTGCGGTCGCAAGCAATTTACGGTCAAATATTAGTTTACTGCCCAAGAACAGAGTTTGCGGCCCAAGCTTGCGGCCGTAATCTCCGTCGAATCCTTTTTCTCGATTTCTGCTTCGATAACACGGTGAATCACGTAATAAAATACATATTTTTGATCTAGAACTTATTACCTTCGAGACTATCAAATTAGATTTGCAAGATTGACGATTTTTTTCAGGAGAGAGAGGTTTACGGCCGGAATCTTGAGTATGAAGGAGATTCCGACGGTAAACTCCTTTCTATACCCTTTTTACCATTTACCGGATAGCTACACAGTATTAAGCAGATTCCAACATAGTTAAACATTTAAAAATTAAAAAATAACTCCTTTTGAGGATTTATACTAAGGTAAAAATAAAATTAAAAAATAAAATAAATAAAAATACTTAATTTTGTACAATAAAATAAAAGTAAAAAATAAAAAATAAAAAAATAAAACTTATAAATTTTAACTGCTAAAAATTGAAATAAAAATAAAATTAATTAAAAAAATAAAAAAAAATAATTTAGCTTCAACTAAAACATAATCTCAAAAATTTAACTACCGTGACTAAATTTGTGACGTTGGGATCAAAGTTGTTGGATAGTCTTATTCTACTTGTCGGTACCCTTATCTTCATATCTTCGTCTGATCGATCGCCATTATTATGGTCAACTTAAACACGAAAAATTTGTGACAATTTTGGACAATTTACCAATGACATGATACATGCATATATCTAATTGTAACCTCACTATCATGATTGGCCCTAATTCTTAAATAAAATTTTCTTATGACCATTTAACTGACTACAACCAGGGATATTGTTGCCCACCTAAATCGAGCAATGAGATCTACAAACAATCTGTATGTGTTCAATTTTAGGTGTTATAGAACGTGTTTCCCGCTTCTTGATATGCCCCAGCCATCAAGAACTTCCAGAGTACGCCTTACACCGGGTGAGCAGACAATCATTCAGAGAGAAGATAGATTCAGAATTCTATTACTTATTGCTTTAGAGGGATTGAGAAGTAGAAGGTTGCATATGCTGTGTTCCAGGTTGGATTGGAAGTCACGCAAAGGAGACAGCATATGGCTAACAGATAAGAGGAATTTCATATATAATATGCAGAGAAACAGAGTTGCATATGTTACAGTCCAGGTTGGATCACCCGATCACGCAGAGTAGGCAACATATGACTAACAGACAGAAAGAAAGAAATCAATTTTCTACAGACCTAATTTATCGGAATTTACCAGTCGCCCCATCCAACCGAAATTAAGGATAGAATCTGCACATCGAGGAAAAGTGAATCCACAGTTCTAGATACGGGTTATTTAATGTGACCGGTAGATTCCCATGTATATCTCCCTGCTCAATCTATCCGAGCGTCTTGAAATCAGGTTAAACGGATCTAATTAGGTCAAAGTTTGTCAAGTCCTTAAATTCATTAGGTTCAACTTTCCCTAGTCAGGTCCATTTAAAATCTTTCGTGCCTACCAGCGCATCGAACACAGAGCGTAGACGATTCAACTTTGGTTCAGATTGCCCGTTATCACTTGCTAATTTCATTTCCCGTCACAACACCTACAAATAAAACTATCAGCAATATTTTTAATTTTCTGGGTTTTTTGATTTTTTTTTTGTTTTTGGATTTTTTATTGTTTTTGGATTTTTTATTATTTCTCCCACTAAATTTGTGCATGGGTGAGAATAAAAATAAAAGAAAATGAAAAGCGTAAATTTAATCTATCCTAAGGAAATAAAAAAAAAATTTAAAAATTAAAAATAAAATAAAATAAAAATAAAATTGAAAATTGAGTTGAAGAAAAAAAATAATAAAAAAACTTAATCCTCAAAACGAATCATTTTCAGAAAGCCTACAAGCACATCGAAGCGAGCTTTGTTAAATGGCTTTGTGAATAAGTCTGCCAAATTATTATCAGTGTGGACCTGTTCTAGCCGGATTAGCGAACGTTCATAACAGTCTCTGATTAAATGAATTTTAATGTCGATGTGCTTGGTTTTAGAGTGTTGGACTGGGTTTTTGGCAATTTGAATGGCAGCTTCATTATCACAATAAATGGGGGTTTCTAAATAATTCAAACCATAGTCCAACAACTGATGTTGGATCCAGATAACTCGAGAGCGGCATGCCGATGCAGCAATGTATTATGCCTCTGCTGTGGAAGTTGATACAGTATGTTGCTTCTTGCAGTGCCACGAAACTACTCTGTCACCTAGGTACTGACATCCTCCTGAGGTTGATTTCTTTTCAAGCTCACAGCCTCCATAATTACTGTCAGTAAAAGCATAAAGATCAAATTCAGAATTCTTCGGATACCAAAGACCCAATTTTGGGCTCCCTTTGATATACCGAAAAATTCTTTTGACAACAATAAGATGTGAAAGTTTAGGATTGATAACGTGCGCATTGACAAACTACAAACATGATGTCAGGTCGGCTTGTAGTAAGATACATCAACGATCCGATCATTGATCGATAGTGAGTCTGATCTACGAATTCGCCTTCAGGATTTTGAGTCAGAAGAGGTCGTTCAGCCATTGGTGTTGAAGCAGATTTAGCATCGTGAAACTCGAACTTCTCAAGAATATCCTCCACATACTTGGCTTGATGTAGCAGGATTCTGGTTGAATTCTGTTTAACCTGAAGCCCCAAAACATGGTCATTTCCCCCAACGAACTCATTTCGAACCGTTTCTTCATTACAACTTCGAATTCTTTGCAGAGCTGTGGACTGGTTGACCCAAAGATAATGTCATCAACATAGATTTGTACAAGTTTCTGGTCATTGTCGACATGCTTGATAAACAAGGTCTGACCGATAGTGCCACAAGAATAACCATGTTCGAGCAAGTGCTTTGTTAGAGTTGCATATCACGCTCTAGGAGCTTGATGTAACCCATACAATGCCTTATCCAACTTGTAGACATGATTTGGAAGCTTCGAGTCAACAAAACCACGAGGTTGATCAACATAGATTTCTTCCTTCACCTTGCCATACAAGAAGGCGGTCTTGATGTCCATTTGATAAAAGGTAAAGTTCATGTAAGAAGCATATGCTAGGAAGATACGAATAGCCGTCAGGCGAGCTACTGGAGCATAAACTTCAGTGTAATCAAGACCCTCGACTTGTCGAAACCCGCAGACCACCAACCGAGCTTTATTTCGCACAATAACCCCTAAATCGTCTTGTTTATTGCGATAAACCCATCGTGTGTCAAGAGACTTCTTGCCCTTTGGAAACTCAACTAACTTCCAAACACTTGATTTTTTCAAATTGGTGCAGTTCCTCATGCATTGCATCTACCCAGCTAGGTTCATTTAGAGCCCTTTCAACATTCTTGGGCTCGATTTGAGAAATAAAGCAAGAGTAAAGACAAGCATTAACGTATCCACTCCGACTTCTAGTTTTAACACCATCACCTAGCTGACCAATGACGTTGTCGATCGGATGATCGCGTTGAATCCTTGAAGGTATTTCTTGGCTGATGTCATTGAGAGAGACATGAAGAGTGTGAATACTGATACCTACTTCATTTGCTGATTGAGCCGCTCCAGACGGATCTGCTACAAACTCATTTGAGATAAGTTCAGGAAAGAGTAGTTCCATAAAAGTTGAAGAGACAACTGAAGCATCATTAGGTAATAACTCTTTCTCTATAGAAATATGTGGTGTAGTTTCAGCATCTGGAGAATCAGTTTGGGCTGAAGATTTAGGACTATCATGTTGCATAGACAACCCCTTATGAGGTGTAGCAGAGGACTCTCCTTCAGGTGCAGCAGAGGACTCCCCCTCAGGTGCAGCAGAGGACTCCCCCTCAGGTGTAACCTTGGACTTCCCCTTCGATGATGAAGAGGATGTAGATAGAGGTTTGTACACAACTTCTTTGTCTTCATCTCCAGGAATACTCTTCCAATAAGAAATAGGTCTAGATAAGCCACTTGAAGACCCATTTATGGATTTGAACAACGATGTGTAATCAAACAACCAATCCGAACCCACTCTAGCGTCCGTCTCATTTTCTTCCAACCAACACACGTCATAAGATTCCACAATCTGTTTTGTTTTCTTATTGTAGAATCTATAGGCAGTGCGAGCAGCATACCCTACGAAGTAACAGTCATCGGCCTTGGCATTAAACTTCGGGTTGGCATCTAAGTGAAGAAGGGTGCAAGGACAACCAAATACACGGAAATGACTGACTGATGGCTTGTGACCATAGAGAATTTCATATGGGGTTTTCATCTGAGCTTTGTTGATCAACACTCGATTATGAACATAACAAGCAGTGTCTATCGCCTCGGCCCAAAAGAAAACTAGTAGTTTTGAATCACACAACATTGTTCTTGCGGCGTCTTTTAACGTTCTGTTCCTTCTTTCAGCAACACAATTTTGTTGGGGTGTGTGAGCAGAACTGAATTGATGCAGGATACCCTTTTCTGTGCAAAAGTGATCAAGAACAGAATTCTTAAACTCTCTTCTGTTGTTGGTACGAAGCGCCTTCACCCGATTGTTAGTTTGGTTCTCAACTAATACAATGAACTTCTTGATCAAATCAACAACTCCACCTTCGTTGGATAGGAAGAAAACCCACGTAAACCGAGAGAAATCATCAATCACAACCAGACAATAAGAACTTCTGTTGATGCTGAGGACATTTACTGGAGCAAACAAATCCATATGTAGCTATTGAAGCACCTGGCTAATTGAGTTGACTTGTTTTGGCAGGTGTGGCTTTCTATGATGCTTTCCTTGTGCACATGACACACATTTTCAAATGTGATGAAGTCTTTGACAGGCAATCCACGGACCATCTCATTTTTCGCAAGACGGTTTAGATTCTTGGCGTTAGCATGACCTAGTCTTCTGTACCACAACATTGCATTTTGTTCGGAGATCTTGGAGAAAAGACACGTAACTTGTTCTGGAAGATTGCTATTCATATCAATGATATAGGCATTCCCATCCCTTTTAGATTTTACAAGAATCCACTCTTCTGGGATGACAAAGCCTGGCTTGAGAATCATGCATTCCTTGTCAGTGAAATGCATAGAATAGCCCTTGTCACAGATCTGAGAAACACTTAACAAACCATGCTTCAATTCGGGAGCAAAATTAACATTCTCGAAACTTAAAACCCTATTTGAGACAGTTCCTCTTTGAGTGATTTTTCCACCTTCTCCTCCCGCAAAGTAGATATATCCCCCATTAAATGATTGAATGTTGTGCAGTTGGGCGATATCTCCCGTCATATGCCGGGAACAGCCGCTGTCGACGAACTAGGGTTTAACGACATTTCCCCACAACTTTCCCAGCAAAATGTGCGGGTTTAATTAGATTTGGGAACCCAGGTCATTACCTTCATGGGTGATCCCGATGCCTTTCCAGATTGATAACATTGGGATTTCTCAGAGGACACAAATGATGAATTGGGAGCCAGTTTGGGTAGCCATTGATAATTAGGTTTTCTAAAAGTCCTGGTTGATTTTGAAATTGAATGTTTATCAGTTTGCTTGAAGGATGTGAGTTTTCTACCAGAGTTCGTTGAAGACCCACTGCTGCTTCTTGACGAATCTGACCTTGGCTTGGCCGTGCTCGATTTTGGCAAACTGCCTGGGACTTGGTGATGAAAAACCCTTTTATGTTTTTGAAAAACAGCCCACTTTCTACTCCGTTCATTTGCCCAATCATCATTTCGAGAACGATTTCTAGAGGACTTTCTATTTAAAGACCTTCTTCTGAATTCGTTCTCTCCTCTTGGAAGTTCGAAATGTACAAACATACGATTTTGACAATTTCTAGCGATATGACCACCAGTACCACAATTAAAACAAATCTGTTTGTTACTGTTATAACTTGTACTACATTGATCAGATTTGCTTTCCATACTAACACCCTTGCTCTCTCACAAGAACAAGAAACATTATTAGGTTGTGAGGCAAGTGAGGGTATGTTAGATGGAGAGGATTGTGAGACTAGTGGTGTTTCAACATTTTCATTACAAACATCAAAATTGCCAACCACACTATTCAAAACAGTATCAGACATTCAAAAATCATGCAAAACAGTATCAGAAGAAACAGAAACATCATAAAAACTATTTTCACTTAAAACATTAGAAAAAACATTGTCTTTAATTAAATCTAAAACTTCAGGTTTGGACTCAGTTTTATTTTCAGAAACAGATCCTTCAACTTTGTGCTTTGACTGATTCAAGTATTGATCTGCAGGAGAAGTAGAAATGTTAGTATCTTCAACATTAATAAATCCTCCCAAAACAAAACCAGAAGTTTTGCCATAAACCATGAATGATTCATTGGCAATCTCTTCTTTGGACAAAGGCTTGTGCAGATATGAATGATTGAAGGGAGGGGGCACATGATTATACCCTAGACCTTTTGATTGATTTTTCTTAAATTGCATGTTGTGGTCTATCATATTTGCAACTACCTCACTTGAAAAATCATATTTTCTAACATCAAGCTTGGCGGTTTCAAAATTTCCCTTTAAAGATTCAATTTCAGCCGCTAGTTCAGCGTTCTGTTTCACTACATAATCATAATTTTCACAGTTATTACTGTAGTCATCCTGAAGTCTCCTAAAGTCCTTAATTTTTTTATTCCAATTGAGCTTTAAGTGGTTTTTGACATTTTATAAGTTGGTACCCTTCATATCTAAGGTCTTCTGCTTCCCTTTTTAATTTGTCATTAAGTTCACGAAGAATCTTAAGGCTTTCTACTTCACTTCCTAATGTCTCAATTTTCTCATGTAGAGTTTTAACATAATCAATACAGGCTTGAGAGCATGATGGTAGACTTACCTCGGTTGAATTAGGTTCATGAGAAGAGGATACCATCAATGCAAACTGCAGCTTCATCACATTATCTTCAGCTTCCACAGTCTCTGCCGGAGCATCATCATTGACCTGTGCCAGGTGGGCATTTTCAAGTCCAGATAAGTTCAGGGCCTGTATCTGATCCTCCTAATCGAACGATTATGCAACCATAGCCTTTTCATTGTTTGTCTGAGCACCACTTCGACTATTCCCAACTGCAACCATTGTCCTATCGTTATTTAATCTTCTTTCTGGATGTGGGCAATCACGAGCAAAATGCCCTGGCTTGTGGCAGTTGAAACATCGCAGTTTTCCTTGCTGAACCCAACCTTCTTATCAGCACTCATCCCCCAGTTGTTCTTCCTAGTCTTTTTGGCAAATTGTTTCTCCCTAAAGACTGCCATGGCAATTTGCCATGTAATATCCATCTCCTCAACATTTTCAGGGTGAATCTGATCAAGATCGGCAAATGATAGTTGAGGTGGAAGATCCTCGGCTACGAGTGCATTGTAGCAATTGACAAGCCCTGAGGCAAATGCAAGATTCTCATCACCCTCCTTTCCCTTTGAAGAAGAAGCTCCAGTTGAGGATGAAGCAGCATGAGAAGCCACAAACGATTGATTCCGCGAGAAAGGCATGGCTGATGCAGGAGAAGCCGATGGAGTGGGGAAAGTCTGAATCTGAGCTTGCGGAGTATTAAATGATAAACTTGCAAAATAAAAGGAGAAAGAGGAAAGAGCATTCTTAGAAGAGATGCCAAGATTCGCAGCTAAATATGAGTTCACATGGTTGATTTCCCACAACTTGTCATCAATATCACATGCTTTAATGACTGCCATAACTTCAGCGAGAGAGAGAGAGAGAGAGAGAGAGAGAGAGAGAGAGACGATTGAGATCCTTAGTCTTCTTAATGACAGCTACATTCATGTCCCAAGATTTTGGGAGTGCATTCAGTAGCTTCTTGTTTATTTTTGTCTTTGTATTGAACATCCCAGCAACTGTCATTTCTGTATTGAGAGTTGTGAACCGTTTCAGTTGTGCTTCAAGAGTCTCTCCAGGTACATAATTGAACATATTGAATCGTTGTCATAGCATGTCTTGGAGACTCTCTTGCATGTCTTCGTTCGCTTCATACACCTCAATTAAGGCTTCCCACAAAGCTTTAGCAGACGTATACTCTCTGAACCCTTGAGCAATATCTGGTGATAGGGCCATGGTCAAGATGGCCAACGCCTTCTCCTGCTCTTCCACACTCTCAAAGTCTTCATCAGTGTAATTTTCTATCTTTTCTTCAACCACTTGCCCCGCAACTGTAGTGGTTATTCTGACTGGATCCTTGATGATGCATTTCCATATCTTGAAATCTTTCATTTTTATGTACTTCGCTATTCTGTACTTCCACTCGGGAAAACCCATCAGCAGACATTAACCTTGGAATTCGTGTAGTGGTGCCCATGACAGCATCAAGTTCTTGAAAATGTGTTTGACTTTGAGATTCCATTTTTATTGTTTAAGAAATGTGAAACAAAATAGATTAATTAAGATTTAAAAAAATTATTAAAAAAATTCGATTTGCTGTCAAAATGAGTTCACTGCCCAAAAATGGTTTGCGGCCGTAAACACTAAGTTTGCGGTCGAAAGGGAATACGGTCCAAAATTTATGGTTCAAGAATATGGTTGAAGATTCACGGTCCAAGGCTTTACGGTTGAAGTATACGGTCCAAGAACTTTGATGGGATTGCGGCTGTAAACAGAGATTACGGTCGTAAGCTCGATCCGTAATCAATAAATTTTTCAGTTTCTCGATGAAACCAAAAACACTTTTTTAGATAAACACAAACTTAGTCTCAGGCCAATAAGAACTCGCTCCAAAATCGATTGTAGAATGCCTTTGACACTGGTTCGCTCTGATACCAATTGTAAAGTCCAAATAATGGATCTTACCAGAGATCAATAGCAAAGACAATCACACAAAGCAATAATAGAAGCGAAAAGAGAATAAACCAAGTTTACACACGTTTTATATCAATAAACGTTTGGTACAACTCGATGGAAAGTCGTGAACACTAAGGCATCAACAACCACTAAACGACTGACTAACCCGGTATTTATATGGACCACGACCGAGAAGAGTTTACGGCCGTAAACTCATTACAACCATAAACTACCAAAAACACACTACTGACACACTCCCTACTATTACATTGTAAAGCCTAGACCAAACCACTAAATCATGCCCTTCAATGTGTCTCTTCTCAAAGTGCTCTAAATCGATCTCGCATCTGTAACCTCTTGGAAATCATATCCTTCAAGGGCTGACACCTTACCACGCTCACTAGCTCACTTGCCAGTGGCTAAGATGCAATATCTGGAACATCCTCTGTCCCGAAACTAGGTCACAAACTTCTCCCCTAAGCTTCTCAGATTCTCCAAGACTCTCACCGATTCGAGTATGGATCCTATGCTTTCAGCAGTACGGGCCCAATACTACCTTCCACACCTATCCATACTCTCCTGAGCAATCCTCCCAAATCCTCTAAGTCACTTCCTCAAAATGATGCACCCAAGTCTTACTGAGCCTCACTAATAACCCACTGAAACATATCCTAGGCTTCCCTAGGTTCCCGTACCCACCTAGTCCTCAGCTACTAAAAGATTCCCAGTAATGTCAACTAGCTACCTTATGAATATAGCCACATGCAACAGAGATTAGATAATCCTTCCAGTAATAGACCCATCCCTAGAACGGTTGGAATCAGACAAGAGCCGCGCAATAGGGTCAAATCTATCACTCTAAGATTATCCAGCCTGTGCCACATGTAACTTAGCATATTTATGTAATAGCTAGCTCACATTACTAAGAGTCCCACAAAGCACAAATCAAGCAACATTCAAAAAACGGGAAAATCTAACCATCATATTTCAATCAAACCATTCTATCATCCAATCAGGAATATGTACATGCAATTCAATGGCTCATACAATCAGGCATAACCTAAACAGGCTATCCTATCACTGACTGATCAGTACTAGCATGCAAGTCTACAAGCACATATAATAGGCATATAAGGCATCCTCCTAGATCCTTAGCCCTAATATAGCATGTAGTTCTGATAATCATATCATAACATAAAATAACATATCATAACATCTATGGGTATCTTGGGGAAAACTTACTTGAGCTTGGCTGATTGCACGCATCACACACCTTGTTCCCTTCAAAGTTCTTTTCTCTTTTCAAATTCTTTTCAAACTTCTTTTTATAAAAGGGTTTTACTTTTAAAAATTTTCATACCAAGTCCTTAGTTTGAGTTCAGACACACCCGGGAGTGTGCCCGAATCCCTCAAACCAAGGCTCTGATACCAACTTGTAACATCCCAAAATTCAAGGCCAAAAATTTCATTTTTAAATAAGTTATTATAAAACCAACAATATAAGAAAACCTCCACAGTATCATATCATGTCAAAACCAATACGTCAATAATCAAAACATGTCATCATAAAACAATATCATAGTATAATCCCAAAGATCTCGTGTGCGGAAAAAATAGTGTGATGCACTGCGATCGAGCCAGCTCCTTTCCTTTAAAAACGAAGTACCTGGAACCAGAACTGAAAACCGTAATCACGAAGCTTAGTGAGTTACCCCATCATACCACATACCATACAATACACATACTGCCTAGCATATATGGGTGCTGGCCTCCCATTCGGTATCTTTTAACCGGTAGCCGAGAGCTAACCTCCCCTTCAGTATCTTTCAACCGATAATCAGGACCTAACCTCCCCTTCGGTATCTTTCAACTGGTAACTGGTAGCTAACCTCCCATTCGGTATCTTTCAATCGGTAACCGGGAGCTAACCTCCCTTCGGTATCTTTGAACCGGTAACCGGGAGCTAACCTCCCATTCGGTATCTTTCAACCGGTAACTAGGGATTATTTCACCCCTATCACTACCACATAACAGCATAACATATACATATAAATCATATATTGATCACATAATAACATATAATAAACATACTGATCACATGCATGGGTTTTATCTACCCCTTCGGTATCTTTCAACCGGTAACTGCCTTCGGTATCTTTCAATCGGTAATCGGGGACTATTTCACCCCTACTACTATCACATAATAACATATCATAATCATACTGCTAGGCATGCATGGGTACTGACGACCCCTTCGGTATCTTACAACCGGTATTTGGGGACTATTTCACCCTACTACTACTAACACATATATCAGATCATCCTAACACATAGAGCATATCAGATAGTTGCAAACCAGACAATTATCACAAAGACAATCATGTCATACATAGTCACCTACTGGTGGGTCGGTATTGGTGCCTTAGACCCACCTCTACTGTAAGGTAACGCACCTCATACTGCTAAAGTCCACTGCTAGAAATCCTTACTGCTGCCCTGGCAACTCCTCGAGCTATCAATATCACAATATCACCTAATTAGCAATTGGGTCCTAAACCATGATCCATAAACCATACTTGGGTTGAAATGACCGTTTCACCCCTGACCCATCGAGGTCGATATTATATATTCCATGAAGGCCCATGAATGGCCCAAGTCTAAACCAATCAAGCCCATAGCTCCAAAATCCATAAAGGTCCACCAATGGCCCACTAACGGCCCAATTTTCCAAATTGGGCCCAAACCTTTACATGGGCCTCACCCAAATCCCAATAACTTATTTCCAGTCCAACCATACATCCTTAGCTAGTCCAACAATCCCTAACCCAAATAATAACCCAACCCAAAATGGTCCTAACTTACAATTAGGCCCAATCCCTTCTCATGGGCCTTATCCAAAGGCCCAATAATGGTTCTTTAGTCCAAATGTTCAATTCCAGATGGCCCACTAAGGTCTAAAGTAGTCAAGTCCAAAGAATGGCCTAAACTGAGGCCCATTAGTGCGAAACCCACTCTGATTGAGTACGTGGGGGGTGCTCAGCTGTATGCAGGGCGTACTGGGCTTGTGACCTATACGCTGCGCGTACCAGCTTGTACGCCCAACATACTCCCCTGTTAAGCTCTTTCATCTATTAAGCACTTAATTACTTCATCCCTTGCTCTAACTCTTCAGTCTGATTTCTATGGGTGGTGGCTTTTCAAGTAAAGTTGCCAACTTTACTAACATGCATGGCTTAATGGGACTCTAGAGATCACAAGAGCTTAATGGATGGTCTTAACTCATACTTGGACTCAAACACTTCACCAAGCTTGCACCTTTATGAGAGAGGGGACCTTAGAATGTCCATATCTACATGTTTGAGTCCCCAAAACGACCCCAGCTCACCAAGGCCAAGCAAAAGGATAAAAATGGCCAAAACCAACCCAAAAGAGGATCTATGAAATGGAAGGTCAAGATCTGAACTTTTTACCTCCAATGGGCTGACAAATATGAGAACTTTTTGGATCTATAAGGTCCCTTCCAAGATCAACACTTGAACACCACTTTCTCTTCTTGCACACACACACACAAAAGTCTTCTTTCAAGTTCCAAGCTTCATCCAAGGTCATTTAGGGTTTCATGGTCATGAAAAGGGGTGGAGGCTGACTTGAAATGACCTAGGGAAGGATATAATATGGCTTATATAGGGCACAAGTAGAGAAATTAGGGTTCGGACACTCAGGACGTACATTGGGCGTACTTCTTGTATGTTGGGCGTACGCCACTCCACACCCGCGACCATGTGATTTAATAAGCTGGGCAAACCCAGCTAAATATACGCATGCATGGCTTACCTTTGTCACAAAACTCCATTAGCGACTAAAATTGACATTAACTTCAAAGTGCTATAACTCTTCCATTCTAAGTCCGTTTCCGGCGAACTTTATATCCACGAAAAGGTGGCGGGAGGCCCTACGCTCCTAGCATCACACCCGAGTCTTAAAACCTTCCGAATAAAGCCTAAAATGCATAACAGGCCGAGATACCAGTTTACAGTCATACCCTTGGCTCCCGAAGACACAATCAAATACATGGTCACTTGAATCATAGCAACTACATCCGAAATGGACTAAATCCTTCTTACCTCTAATCCCCATGACAACTAATGATTATGCCGCAACCGTAATTAATAAGGACAATTTGAAACCGGGTGTTACAAATAGGTGTTAAGACGTTGTCGCGCACGTATTAAGCAAATAAATTATCACTGCTGGTTGCACTAAAAATATTGCATCAGGCACATCTAGTCAAGAAACAAAAAGTATAAAATGGGGATTTTAAATTTAACTAAAAACTAACAACTAAAAATGTAGTTATATTAAACTAAACGAAAATAAATAATAAAAAACAATTTCAGTTCTACCGTGATTTTCCTAATCACGCAATCAACATCGACCTGGTTATTTGAGATGTGTTCTATTTAAGCTGGTACTGAGAAAAACTAACAAGCTCTAGTAATTCCTCTTTTACCTTATTTAGCTAACCAAAACAAGCTCTTCAATTAACCCAAACTTTTTACTGTCTAATCAAACAAGCTCTTAATTAAGATTGCAAAAGTTGCCTTAAGTTCTTTGTAAAATTCCCAGCAATACCCAATATTTCTCAAAAGCTCAGAAGCGTAAAGGTATGATTTTTATAGTTTATACCAGAGTTAAATTCCAAAACGGAACCACTCTGATACTTGTTACTTTTACCAGTTGACAAGAACAATTACAGATTCTATTAACTGATTAACCGGAATGATAAAACCTTAGCTAGGTGATTAGACTAACAAGAATCAAAATCAAACATTCATTAAGAACAAAACTGAAGAATCTAGATAGAAACACAAATCAAAAACTGGGTCTAATGATCATTCACATGAAAAGTACTTGTCTTTGCAGAACTAAAAACTAGGGTTTAGCCAGACATGTCAAAAATCTGATAAAAACAAATGAAAAGAGATATCAAACAACTAATCTTACTAATCTACTTGAAAGAGATGATCCAGAGCCTTCAAATCTTCAGAAATCGTTGAAATCAGAGAAGAAACACCTCCAAAATCGTATTTTCGTCTTCTGGAACATCTGGAATCGCCCACTTAGGTTACTGGGAGGTTATAAGGTCTATTTATACGTCTAGCAGCAAAAACGGCGCACCTGCGATCGCAAAGGGAGAACCGACGATCGCAGGTTTTGAAGTAATAATGTATGGTGCCTTTTTAATGAATTAAGATACCATTTTAGCACTTTTTGGCCAACCTGCGATCGCATGTACACAACCTGCGATCGCAGGCATTGAGTTTTCACTCCCGGATGATTTTTTTGGCACGAAAGAACCTCGAAAGCAACCTGCGACCCAACCTGCGATCGCAAAGGGTATCTTGCGATCACAAGGAGACAAACTGTTATTGCAAGTTGTGCCTATGAAGTCCAAACTTTCTTCTACTTTTCAGATCATTTTGGATCGCGTCAATCGGAGTTACGGTTCTCAAGATATGGTCAAAATACTGACACGGGGTCAAAGCTGCCAACAACATCCTTTAACTTTGAGATTGCATATTCTATCTTCATGTGATCAATTCAATCGAATGTTTCTTGACCAAAGCATCTTGCAAGCTTCCCTCTACATACTCCATAAGTTCCAAACTCCATTTTAAGCTCCAAACACGCATCTAACTACTCCCAAAGCACTGCTCCATTTCTTGACCAAAGCACTACTCCACTCGAACTATCTGAAATCGACATAAAAACATGAGCAGTATGGGAATTCTAACAAAAGACATGAGTTGAACATTATATATCTAAATGAAATGCAAATGTACAAAATATGATGCTAAAATGATGATAAAACTACCCTATAAGATGCATAAAATGGCATCTAACAATAGGCTACTTTGACTTGAAGAACAAACTTTTTGAAGAATTTGGTGACAAGCTAAGAAAACAATCGAAGAGCCCATCGCCACTGAAAGTTCTCCCAGCGTCCCTGTCCAGCCTACTCAACATGAAAACATTGTGGATCCACCATCCGTCAGAACTACAGTAATTGTCGATCGATTCGAAAAGGAACCTGTCCAAGCCAACCCACGAATCACCATCAAGCAAGCCAAAAGGAAGGTTACAAATGAGAAGAAAGAGGGATGGCTCTTTATGAAGAATTATGATGAGAACCATCGTGTAGACAAGCCAAAAATCACTGTAACCGATCTTGAAAAACGGAGGTTAGGCGACAAATTTCGCGATCGATCTGGAATCAAAATGTGGGGATTTAAAGACAATTTAAATCCGTGGATGGTGAAAGGGAACTCAGGCAACTCGGAATATTACAAGGATACTCATGACTTTTGTTCCTGGACGAAAGTCGATCTCACTAAACTCTCCGTAGCTCCGTTCCACAATCCGTCTCACAACCCTACGACCTTTGACTTCGAACGATTTCTAGAGAGGCGAGTCAAAGAGAAGATTACTGGAATGAAGACTGCAGAATCACTTATTAGAAGGGACAATGAGGTGATCGATCCCCGACCAACGGGCCAATGAAGATAGTGTTGTGGCCTGCAACCAAAAAGTTAAAAGAAATTCCTATTCCTCTTCACTTTCATGAGGGATATTTGGACAAAATGGAATTTTGGGCGTTCGATGAGGCCACAACCACAGTTGTGATCAAGTTTTCAGATGGTGTTCTTCATCTAGTTGAGGCAAAAGATCTTCTGCGGTTCAGGGAGAGAGACATTCACACCTTGGCCCGCCATCAAATCTTCTGCAAGTCAAAACTTATGAAGCCAGCTGCCAATGAGTTTACAGGAATGGTTGCAACAATCATCAAGAAGAGGTTATGGCTGGGGGCAATGGGAAAATCAGACGTGATGTTGTTCAAGAAGACCTGAGTACATGCTAGACCCAAACCAAGAGGGAGTTTGTTAGGTCATAATTAAATGGTTTGGGCTAGGCAATATCTTGTATAGGTCGTGATAGGGTTTTGGTCATGGGTTTGGTGTTTGTAGCTTGTTTGTGTGTGTTCACGGTCGTTTGAGTGTTCACGACCATGAACGCTTCAAGGGCCGTGAACGCCGAAAACTGATTTTTCTTCAATTAAAACCGTCGATCCACGGTCAATTCTCGATTAGATTAGCATGATGGCGATCGGAATGAGCTACGAGAAGTAATAAAAATTTCAACAGAAAACACGGTTTGAGAAGATTTGATGAACATTAGAGAGAGGGAAACTATTTTGGGTTCACGGACGTAATCCGGAAACGTGGGTTAAGGGGTAAACGGCCGGAAACCCCACCCTTTATACTTAGGATCTAAAACTCGGTCCATCCTTATAGGCTGCAACCCAAGATGCTTCAAATCCAAGCCCAACACCACAACTTATTTAAAAATAATGCATTTTGAAGACTTAAACTAAAATAAAAACTAAAAAAAATTAAATTAAAATATTATATTTTTTTTAATTTTTGATTTTTTTAGAAAAATAAAAATAAAAATAAAAATAAAAATAAAAATAAAAATAATAGAATAAAATTGAAATAAAAATGAATTAACACTAATTTCTCTTTCACTAATGCTAATATTATTTTGTGATTTTTGGGATCAAAATTCTTAGACAACCTTAATCCGTTTATCAGTACCTCCCTTTTCATGAATAGATCTGGTCAATCGTCGGTATTGTGATCCACTTAAACACGAAAGATTGTTACAAAATTAGGACATACTACAAGTGACAAAACATTATGGCCTTACTAGGAGATCAAGTCCCTTTGTTGCTCAAGGACATGCACTGATAATAGATGTTGCATGCATGTTGTTCAGAGTTTAATAAAGAGGTAAACGTAGAAATTTCATCTATTAAATCACTATGTTTTAGTTCCTTAAACTTAAATACCAACTAATCTTTAATTTGCAAAAATTGAATTGAGGTAAAGGAAGGATGACAAGAAATTTGCTCCTATTGAAGATGTAACATCCAGAAAAAGAAAACCATGTAGTAAGTTATTCCATTAGCACTTAAGCTTTGTTCTTTTTTCATTATGTAAAAAAAAGAATGTTTATTGTTGGGAAGTTTTGTGATAAATTTTCAATCCAGTATGTGTTTGTTGATACAGGTTTGGATATGGATATGATTACCATACACTTATAGTGGTCCATCTCCATTTGGTAAGCACCAATTTTGTTCATTAGCTCCCAATCTCATTCTAATAATTATAACTAAGCTTGAAGTTTTGATGTTAGTAACTTGGTTATCACCGTAATGAATGAGTTAGCAGGTATGATCTTAATTCCCTTTTGAAACTTGTAAACTTTATGCATTTCTTCAGCTTTTAGAAATCAACACCCTACTTGGTATGGTATGTAAGATAGAGTGATTAACAGATTGTATTCGGACTCTAACTCGTGACAAAAATTGCATTTTTTGTCAGACTAAAAAAGTTTGCTCTTTTTACCTCTCTCTCTCTCTCTCTCTCTATATATATATATATATATATATATATATATATATAGGATATAGATCCGGTAAGAAATTTTTTTTGGTAGGAAGGTAAGAAAATTTTATTTCTACATATTTTTTTGACGAACAAAATAAATGAATCACTAGATCATTCATTTGTAAGATGATTCACAAGAAAAAATTCCCAAAAAAATATATTTATGATTCATTTTTAAGTAAATTAAGAAAAAATTCACTTTTATGACCATTTTAGTAAATAACAATAAAATCATTGTATAAATGAATCATCAAGATGTTTTTTTAAGATTTTTTTCTTGTGAATCATCTTACAATTGAATCATCTAATGATTCATTTTGTTTGTTCGTGAAAAAAATATGTAGAAAAAAAAACTTCTTACCTTTCTACCAAAAATTTTCTTCTTATTTGATCTTGACTCTCTCTCTCTCTCTCTCTCTCTCTATATATATATATATATATATATATATATATATATATATATATATATATATATATAATATACCTTCGCTTCCGCTTCCCATTCTTCATTAGTCATGTTAAAAGAATTCGTTACGGGATTATAAAGATTTTCGGTTTTATTTTTACGTTTTAACCACACTGCATACTTTGCTTTCAAATAGTCGTATCGGTTTTTCATTTGTTTTTTGTCGACAACAAAATTATGATCTTTTTTTCAATTTCTCCGCGACTACAGTCCATGAGCTTGCTTTTAGGCCACTACCCTCCCTTCCATTACTTGTTAATTCGTGTATACAAGCTTCCAAAAAAGTTTTGTCCACGATCTCTGACTTCCAACTAACTCTAGTTCTTTTATCTGTCATGTCTATTGTAACAAAAAAAAAAGAAAAAAAAAAGAAAAAACCCTAAATCATCCACATAACACACGTTCACAACATAAATCAACCATAAATTTGATTTCATCACATTTTTAACAACATATACAACATACAATTTGATTTCATAAGTATATAACAATTTTTGACTTTTGATTTCATACAAACATGTATAACATGTATAACATATTCAACATTTTTTGATTTCAACTATCTAAAATATAATTTTATGCACACATAAGTTCATGTAACAAAAACGGATTCTAACAACATAATTATAGCATATTTAGATTTAAGATTGTTCAAACATATTTAATTTACAACATATTTCAGATTGTACCAAAGCACTAATGAGCAAGAATGGCTTATAGATAGTGCTTTAATTTAGATGAGATGAGACTTTTAATTTATATGGATAAACTCAAATACTTTGTGTGCATGTTGTCACACCTCCAAATCAAGGATGACGGAAACGTTCGGGGGTGGAGGACTTCATGTATAGTATCACAACAACGAGTATAATAATGCTCAAAGTAAATACAACCATCATAAATATAATTGAGAAAGTTACATCATATCAAGTTTACATGTTTCAAAATCAATTACATTATGATGACAAAATGTAATGTTTGACGATTTATCGTCCCATCCTCAAAATGCTGTTGGTTTTCCTGTTTCACTGATTTCCTGAGAATACAAGTAGTTTTGAAAAAGTGTCAACAATTAAGTTGATGAGTTCATAAGAGTTTTGTTTTAGAATGAAACCGTTTCCCTTGTAAAAGCAACAAAGTATATTTCCTGAAAATCCAATATTTTCCTTATCATGTATGAAATGAATGCTTCTATGTTATGCGATAATGAATCCTAGAAAGTCCCATAGATTCCTTCTATAATCACTCAGCGTATATAAATTATATAAAAATTAAGTTAAATAAACCGTTGAATATAATGGGTCTGCCCCAGGTCCAAAACCAAACAAGGAACAGGAGATAAGGCGGGCCCACTAATTCTAAGTCAATTTTGACTAGATTCTTATATAACTCTAGCATATACACTTAGCAATTATAGCTGAAGTCTAACAATTCTAGATGAAATATAGTTTTAATATCATAAAAGCTATTTTATGTGAACCTAGTATTTTGTATTTGTACCCATTTTTGTATAAAAACCTGGTACTTTGTATCTGTATCCCCTTTTGTATAAAACCGGTATTTTGTATTTGTACCCCTTTTTGGTATGAAACCGGTACTTTGTATTTGTACCCCTTTTTGTATGAAAACCTGGTACTTTGTATTTGTACCCCTTTTTGTATAAACCCGGTACTTTGTATTTGTATCCCTTTTCGTATGAAAACCTAAAACCGGTACTTTATATTTGTACCCCTTTTTGGTATGAAACCGGTACTTTGTATTTGTACCCCTTTTCGTATGAAAACCTTTTGTAATGTAAATGAACATAAAGTATACCTATTATAGTTTATCAAGATGTTTGATATGTATAAGCAACCTAACTATACCTATTATAGTTTAGTATGTTTGTTTGTGGTGTATAAGAACCCTTTTCTATGTAAGTCGAATATATAGCAAAATATAACTATGGTTATCTTGCTTTGTTTTGTACTAATGGTAATGATGGAGGATTCTTACAATTCAGTGAGTATTTTCTGTTATATAATTATACCATAACAAGAAACACATGTATAATATGAAGTCATCAAAGATTTAACACTTTGCTCAACATGTTAAAAAGTGTGTTGAAAGTTATAAGTTGTTAACTAGTTTTTAACCTTTCTGCACTGTTTTAGAAAGATCATAGAAAAATCATGCGAAGTCAAAAACTAAATCCGTAAATTATGAGAGTTCCTAAAATGTGTCTAGTTTTTTCATAATTTTTATCATGATTTTTGGAAGCCTTTAACTTGTGTTAAAATGTTCATAATCACAGACTGGTCCGGATTTGCTCTTGAAACGATAGGCAGTTTTGTAAAAATCACCATAAATTGTAGAGAAATCGTATGGAGATGTGCAAGTAGTCATTTTAAAGCTAAGAAATGGAACTACTTGCACCTAAAACAGTTTTGAAAACTAAAATGTTTAAGTTGCCCAAAACAGTCCGTGAATGGAGTCCAACTTTTCTGATGAAAGCTGTTAGAAAAGTTTAGTTATGTTCTTGGTGTTTTAACTTGTATTCCCCCCCTAAAAACTTGAGAAAACATGAAAATGTAGGGGTATGAACTCACCTTATGTGATTTTAGTAGATGAATGTTGGAGGAGAGAAGTGTTCAACTCAAGAACACTTGAAGGATCACTTGAAGATTCGAAGATCTAACATGAATGTGATGATGTTTGTGTAAGGAATCAATGATTTGAGTAAAAGGGAAGTGTAATTAACACTAGGGGAATGAATTATACTTACCAAGAGTGTAAGAAAACTTGATGATCAGCCTTGAATCTCAAATTTGAGGGGGAAAGTTTGAGAGAAAAGGTGTTTGTTCCTTGGGTGGAAATGAGAGAAATGAGAGAGATGAAGAGTGAGTGGAGTATTTTCCCAACTCTTTGGATGTTGATTTGCTGAAGAAAAGAGTAGGAAAGTACCCTTGAATGACCAGGTATGGTGGGGAGTACAATGGCTGGTCATGGGAATGGGTATGGAGTGGTTGTTTGTGTCAAATATTATGGCAAGATTTACACTCCACCTCATAATTTCCTTTAATGGATTTTATTCTTTAATAAATATTTTCATAAAAATATGTTTATATTATGAATATTTAGGGTCTTATATGTTAAAATATGATTTTTGGAGAAAATCTCGCGTTAAAATGATGAAAAACGGGCTTAAAACGGAGTTGGGGTCGAAAACCGAGTGAAAAATGGCAAATCCGTAGTCAGGAGGCTGACTCCGGCCTTAACAACATTAGATTTGAAGTGGGGGGTTAGGCTGCTGAAGAGGATCCGAAGGAAAAAGGGTTGCGGTCCGAGGTGAAGCTCGCTACGGGGCTTGGTTCCGGGTTCGGTGGCTGCGGCTTCGTGGCTGCGGTCTTGACGGCTGCGGCTCTGGGCTTTGGCTCGGTGGCTGCGGCTGGATGGCTGCGGCTACTCAGGGGCCTCGGACTCGGTTTATGTGGCCTCGGATCCAAGAGGGTTTTGGCCCCCATAGAGACGCTTCGGCCCTAAGAGGCTAATTTCCAAGGATTCTCCCCGTATCGAGGGGGGATTTTAAATACACCATGCTAAAACCATTTTACTAAAGTCAAAACCATCTTTAGTCAAACGTCTAATCATTAACCATTTACAATTTTAAATATAGTAATTTTTAATTTTTTCCTTACCGTATGTATACATATGAAAAGAAAACACAACCGGGTGTTTTTATATATAGTAATGACCCTTAAACTTTTTCTTTTATTCAAAAATGGCCCTTTAAATTTATATATTTTATTCAGAAAGCATCCAAATTATAATTGTGTTTTCGTATGCAACCATTGTCCTAAAGTATTCTCTTTTATTCACACATCATTTAAATTACAAAAAAAAGTCCGTAAACTATTTCCTCATATTTTTCTTATTAATAAACTCTTTGAATTATTTCCTATAATCTTTTAGTGTTTTAGAAAGTTATAAGTTTAGCTGTTAAAATTTTAATGTTTACATCTATTTCATTATTATTTTAAAATATCTTCGGTTTCAGTTTATTATTTTTATATTTGGTACGATTTGTTGAGTAGAAATGTACGTTGGTCATCCACACTCCAAAGGTCAAAGTTTCGATTCTCCTAAATCCTCATTTTGTTTTCTAAATGCATTTTTTTAAAACTTTTATGTATTTTGTAACATCTATCTTAGTAGTTTATGGTAGACCAAAAACTGTTTTTTTTTTGTATAACTGAAATATAGTTATATTATTTTTATTCGATCGTGTTGATCTATGATGACGCCAAAATGCCAGAATGTTAGGCATTACATTGGACAACTGAAATATAGTTATATTATTTTTATTTGATCGTAGAGAGATTCATTTATACCGCACTCAATAAATGTAGTAGGATTTATTTACACCCACTCAGTAAAAGAATGAAGTTTAAAGTATTTATAGTAAAAGATAAGATAACTTAAAAGACCATCAATATAAATATACTTATATTATTTTGATTAATCGTAGTGAGATTTATTTACTCCACACTCAACAAAAGAAATTAAGTTTTTTTTTTATTTATTTATAGTAAAACATTGGATAACTTAAATGACCATAAATGTGCACATTGTTATATTATTTTCATTTGATCGGAATTGTATTAATGTTATAATTTTATTATAAAGATATTTATATTAACAACAAAATATGTAATATATATATATATATATATATATATATATATATATATATATATATATATATATATATATATAGTTAAGTTATTTTGATAACTTAAAATATCTACGAGAACCCGAGAATATGAAATATCCATTAGTTTCTCATGCTTCAGACGAGATGATAAATAATGCTCGAAAATAATTGTTTTTATTATTTATTAATTACAATTCATGGTTCATCTTTTTTTAACAACAAAAACATTATTAATATTATAAAAACGCTAGATATGAGCCATAAATTAGTACAATTACTAAACAAAAAACAAAATGTTAACCGCACAATATCAAACCCCGAAAATGTTAGAAAAAACAAAAAATAAATAAATATGAATATACGCATATTAAAAACTATTAACGCATAGAAAGACAATTGGATGTGAATAATAAAAAACAATGAGATTCTTATAAAACAAGATATTAGCACACCCCAAAATATACAATTCAAAAGTTAAGAATCTAATTTTAATTAATATAAAAAGACGGTTGTATAATAATAATAATAATAATAATAATAATAATAATAATAATAATAAATCATTATTAAAGATTTATATTGTACCGATTATGTTTTCGTGAAATATATTCGGAAAACATGTAAATAACATAAATAAGATGATGCTAGATGTAATATTTGAACATACGTTCGATCAACATGTTCGATTTTTCTATTTCAGAAAAAACAATAATTAAAAAAAATAAAAGATAAAAAAAACAATAATTAAGAAATAAAAACGTCAAGGTCTCGTATATTAAGAATTAATACATTTTATTTAATACAAATATCATTGATTATATTATTTGTCATGTATTTATATTAAACATAATATGTGAAATAAAAATCATACATGTAGTATTATTTTTATTAAATAATATAAAGCATTAGAATATAAAATATTATGTAAAGTAAAGGACATTGGTATATATATGAATTATTTATATTTATAAATGCAAAAGTCGAAATTGAAATGAATGTATAATATTAAGGTCTATAAATGTAAATTTTATTAATAGTAGTATTATAGTAATGTTTTTGCTCATAATGATGATTTTTAACGAGTCAAAGTGGTTTTTGACTTTAGAAATGGTTTTGAGCATAGTAGTTTCGGGTGTGAATAACAACACCCCGTATCGAGTGGTTTTTCACCAAGTCAAGTGTCGGGATACCCCAAATGATCAAAATAAATCCAAAAGAGGTTTTGAGAGAGATTTGGGAGAGATTTCACCTTCTTGGAGAGATTTCTCATACAAAGAGAGATTTGTGAGAGATTCCACATTCTTGGAGAGATTTCTCATACAAAGAGAGATTTGGGAGAGATTTGACATATGTGGAGAGATTTAGGAGAGATTTCACATACTTGGAGAGATTTCTTATATGGAGAGAGATTTGGGAGAGATTCCTCATTCTTGGAGAGATTTCTCATACAAAGAGAGATTTGGGAGAGATTTGACATATGTGGAGAGATTTAGGAGATATTTCACATACTTGGAGAGATTTCTCATATGGAGAGAGATTTGGGAGAGATTCCTCATTCTTGGAGAGATTTGGGAGAGATTCTCGATAAAGAGAGATAGAGTGAAAACGATTGAGAGATGTTTCGTGTGTGACATTTGTGAGTGTTCGGCTTCGCAACGCAAGGTCCGTAAACCCCATTAAGCCATATTTAAGGATCTTACACACTCCCAATGAGTATGCAACATTGTTTTATCGGTTTGGTTCGTTACTTACCACGGGTTTAGGTTAAGGAAATCTAGATGTACGAACTTTTCAATTTATGATCTCTCATTAGAATAGCGAGTTGTTTAGTAATTACATAACGTAAACCCTAGCATACAAGGGTTAACTGAGTTGACCGGTATGACTTGTTGACTTTAGTTGACTTTGACTCGACCGGAAATTGACGGTTGTCATACATGTGGTCGGTGTGAGACAAATAAATAAAGGAAATTATGGATCTAATATTGGTTAGAACTTATGGAGCTTATATCTTTTACACATATGAGATATTTAAACGAATTACTTTCACATGTGTGGTAAAATCATAATCAAGTTCATAAGAACATTCAGATTTCAGAGTTCATAATCTTTCACAATATTTTTTTTTTCTACAAACCCTTAAAATCGTTAACAATTAATCACGGAATAATTTTTTTGCTCTCATACACATGCTTACAATTCATCCATAATTGATTACATAAAAGCAAAAGGAAAAAACAGGAGGCAATGTTGCATGTGAAGGACGTCAACAGTGAAGTTGCATGTGAAGGACTTTCAACCATGAAGTATTTGGGATGAAAAAAACGAACCTGATGTCGCCTGTGAAGGATCGTTGGTTGGAGGCTGTCACCGGTGGAAGACGCTGAGGAGGAGCAACGACAACTGTTGTTGTTGTTTTTGCCGATCAGTTTTTTTCGTATTAGGTATCCAGGGGCAATCGATGATATATAAACGAAAATATAAGTGTGGGCTTTTTCTCTTTTCCAGTCAACCATAATTTCTCATCTTACCGAGTAAGCCCTTTGGGTCAGCAAGGCTGACCGAATCAGATTAAATGTTATCTTATCAAACAGTCCGACTACTTACCGGGTCAGCAGTCAGGACTTATTGGACCCGGTAAGTTCAAATCAAACAGACCCTAAGGTTAACTTATCGCTTAAAGGAACATTTCCTGCTCATGATTAGAGTTTAAGTATAATTTTTCCTTGGGATTAACCTTAATATCATTAAAACCAAGATAATTACTTCTCAATAAATTCAAAACATAACAATAACTAAGGGTATTTAAAATTACAATAGAAATCAATAAATTCCTCCAATTCATCTACGGGTTTTGTGTCATGATGAATTCGGTTTGTAATCTGTTTCGCAATCACGTATTTCCATTTTTCTTTCCAGTTACCAACCTCTTTTTGGTATAGACACTTCAACGATTTTGTTTTCATCATATGGACTTTCCTTCGTACTCTAAAATATACAATATCATATGATACATATATAAATTATGTCTTTAAGTTTTCCATCTCGACCACATGTTGTAATTTTTATTTTTGGACTACCTGTTGTTTGTGTTATAGTTGCGTATAGTTTATTTATATTTAATACATAAAATATATGTTTTTTGTAAATATTTCATATGAACTGTCCGTTTTACGCTTTGGTTTACCATATCTAAAAACCGAAACCAAATTATAATTTTCGGTTTTTGAAAATGAAGCCCAAACTGTTGGTTTATTTATTTATTTACTTTTCTTTCTTGGGTTTTGGGTTGGATGTTGCTTAATAATAACTAGGGACAAAATTAGATCAAAATAAATAATTTATTTACTAATACTGATGTTATTCTTTTGTTAGAAAAGAAAAAGATTGTTTTTTTCTTTTTAATTTTTTTTATATGAAAAAATTAAGAAATACGTATGGTTTTTATGAAAGAAAAATAAAAAATGGTTCCAAACTCTAAAATAATGACGGTGTGTCGGTGTCATCCTATTTAAAAGCCATTCTCCCTTTTATTTCATTTCACCTTTTACTTTTTACAGCATACAACGAATTCCAAACCGCGCTTATTTTTTTTACAGCAAACGACGAAATCCACGAAAACGAAAACTTCATCGATCGATGATGGCAGGAAAACTCAGGGTTTTCTTGTTCCTTCTCGCAGTCGCACTTTCACTGACTTCACACTCATCATCCCACAACTTTACTCTCGACGACGACCCGATTGATTCTGATGTTTTGGGGGCGATATTAGTATCGCGAATTTTCTTGATTTTTTCTTACCTTTTTGTTTTTTTCTTCGAACAGGGAGTTGAAGACTTACTTCATGGATCGATGATGGCAGGAAAATTCATAGTTTTCTTGTTCCTCGCACTTGCACCGACTTCACACTTACAATTCCACAACTTTAGCGTCGACGTTACTATTGATTCTGGTGTTCTTGGGGCGATATTAGTATTGCCAATTTTCTTGATTTTTTCTTACCTTTTTGTTTTTTTCTTTGAACAGGGAGTTGAAGACTTACTTTATGGATCGATAATGGCAGGAAAATTCATAATTTTCTTGTTCCTTCTCACAGTCGCACTTGCACCGACTTCACACTCATCATTCGACAACTTTAGTGTCGACGTTACTATTGATTCTGGTGTTCTTGGGGCGATATTAGTATTGCGAATTTTCTTGATTTTTTCTTACTTTTTTGTTTTTTTCTTTGAACAGGGAGTTGAAGATTTGTATGACGAGGAGGATTATTCTTTACCAACAACACATCAGCAAATTGCTGTGCTCTCTAGCGAGGTAAACAAGCCATTAGTTTCCTCTGCATCTCAAGTTAGAAGGGGCTCAAAGGCCCAAAAGATGTTATATCCATTCCTTTTAGTTTTTTTCAACAAACACTTTAGCATGCAATGCATTCAGATGTTACTTGAAATTGGACAGAATATATATATGTAATGTAATATGCTTTTCTTTCTCATTAGGGTAACATACTTGCAAAACCAACACAAAACATTCCATTTTCACACTTCCCTGATCTTAATACATGTATTACTTTCTGAATTGTTCATAACAAGAACTGGGGAGGTTTAGCAAGAAAAAAAACAGTTTTATTCAATAAAAATTAGGGAAATCTACATTATTCATGCCATATCTGTCTTGTCTTTTCTGATAGGTTGATATTCAGGATGAAAATGCTGGTGGTGATTTTACAAGTGTCTCCCTTACTTCAAGTTCATGTTTATCCAAACAAGGAGACAAGGATTTTGCTACGTGGCCACATAGGAATGTTGAAGACCACATAGGAATCGACTGCAAATCTGCTAGAGGTTCAAGTCAACAAACTAGTGGGTCCTTAGAACTGGGCATCTCTGCTTCTTACAATCCAAAAGTTGGATCAGATGCAGTCTTTGAAGTAAATTCTGTAAAGAAGTTGGATCCTAGGGAATCAGATGCTTTAGCCTTAAACCAATCTTCTGAGTGCTGTATTCTTGTTAAACCTAAGCAACTGAAGTTTGATGAAATGGATGGATGCAATTCAAATAAAGGTAGCAGTCTGCTTTCCAGGATTAGAGAACTGTTGGGCAATCCCTCAATGGATATGGATTCTGCTTCATTAAAAGATGATAAATCCAGTGAGCAGCAGTTGAAGTCTGCAATGATACGTTCTCATGAGGATTTTGATGCGTGTACAAGTACAGAGACAATGAATATCGATTTGGACTTGGATCTGAATCCATTGGTGGAGGAGAGTTTGCTTCCCAAGAACAGAATGGTGAACCCTAAGGTTTCCCTGCATGATGCTGCTGCTGCTGTTTACTGTGAGGTAAGTGTCACTTCTCATTAAATCCATTCCCTTTAGTTTTGTTTTTTTTTTCTTCAACAAACAGTTTAGCATGCATTGAGGTTTCTCATCATAATACAAACCCTGTTTGCAATTGCATTCCAACCATCAAGAATGTAACTGGAAACCCATTCCAATGAGATGTTACTTGAAATTGGACAGAATATATGTATATAACCCATTTCTAAATGTAAGATATACCAAATATTGATGGATATATTCCTTTACATATCCAATACCAGGAGTAAATAATATGGTTTTCTTTTCTCATTATGTCAAGTGAAGTTGTAATAGCATTTCCCTTCTTTTATTTAACATTTTTCTCCTGAATTTTCTTATGCATTATTTATTCTACACAGGCAGCATTTACTGAAGTGGAAAGAGCGGCTTCTGAATCTGATCAAACAAGCAATGGTGATGTTGAAGACTTTTATTATGAGGATATGGATATTTCAACCAGCACTGATTATGAGGATATGGATATTTCAACCAGCATTGATTATGAGGATATGGATATTTCAACTAGCACTGATTATGATTCGGTGACCATAGCGGATTATTCTTATCCAACACAGCAGCAAACTGACGATTCGCTTCCTCCCTTTAATACTTGGCAAACAAAGCATTTTTGTTCATCTCCTGTTGATTTGGGAAATCTCTGGGACAGGTCAACATCGACTACAGAGAATCCGTTAACATCATTTCTTCCACATCCACAAAAACAAGCAGCTGCAGTTTGGCCAGGTAGTTAAATTTTTTCTCTATTCCAAAGTTTGAATTACCAAAAAATGACATTGTTTGTTTTTGTCTTTGAAGGTAGGAGAGGAGACATTAAAGTGAAGGCGTTAGTGGCAGCTAAGGCTGCAAAAATACGCCAAGAAAAACAGGAGAATGAGAGGAACTGGAAGAAAGAAGCATTTCGGATGGAGATAGCGAGGCGCAAAAAAAGAAAAAAGCAGAAAGAAGGGAAGGAAAAAAAAAGCAGGAGGAAATGGTTCCTAGAGGCCTGAACATCCACAAAAAGAAAACCATGTAGTAAGTTATTCCATTAGCACTTAAGCTTTGTTCTTTTTTCATTAAGTCAAAAAAAAAATATATATATATGGTCATGAATTTATAGTTTAGTCATTTCTTAGTTGAAAGTTAACAACAAATGAACATGTGAATGCAGATGGTCAATTTTGGATTTTTTTTTTTTTTTTTTAATTTGTGATGAAATGGCTTGGCCTCCTTTGCAGCAAGTTGGCAGATGGTTATATAATTTGGCTATAAGGTCCTTGAAAGTAGTTTATTAGGAAAAACATTTGATCCTAGACTTTGTAGAACATACAACAATAGAAAACTAGGATTTTGTATACTCATGCTCCAATGAAGCAGAATGTCACAGCAATTCGGCTCAATGGAGTATTAGTTGTTTGATAATAGATGCTGCTGCATTGCATGCATGTCGTTCAGAGTTTAATAAAGAGGTAAATGTAGAAATTTCATCTATTAAATCACTATGTTTTAGTTCCTTAAACTTAAATACCAAGTAATCGTCGTCGAGGGAATTGAATTGAGGTAAAGGAAGGATGACAAGAATTCTGCTCCAGTCCTGTTGAAGATGTTACATACATACATCCACAAAAACAAAACCACATACATAGTAAGTAAGTTATTCCTTCCAGTAGCAGTTAAGTTTTCTTCTTTTTGCATATGAATTTGTAAATTTCTGTGATTACAGTATTAGCAGAAAAGAGTGGGGGATTTTGAGCAACAGTTAAATAATCATATTCTGTTGTTACTTGTTACTCCTAAAGGTACAATTCAGACTCCAGTTGTACTTTACGCATAATTCTTCATTTCTGTTAGAAAAAGGGTCTTTATCATCTTTTTTATATATATTGAAAGAATTGACAATGACATGTAGCAACAATTCTTATGCATCCATTGTATGTGAACAAAAGAGTCTATTAAATGAAGATAAGAGCATTAACTTTTTTCTTAATTGTTGTTTCTTTTCTACTTAATGAGAACATGGAATAATAAACTATATGGATATTTCTATTTTAACTCAATGCAAAAAGAATGACTTAATAAACACATCTAATGTAATGTAATGTGTATACATTTACGCTAATCCTCAATCATCTGTCCCAGATTTAGGAATGATTATTTTGTTTTATATGGCATTGTCTAGTAGGACTCTTCCAACTAACAAGCCAAGCCAAGCCAAGCCAAGCCAAGCCAGTTGTTGACTATCAAACGACTGACTGTGTTGAAGTTGAAGAGAACAGGGACATTTGGCATATATAATGAAGCAAGTATTAGTATGTATCTATTTTCCTCCGAGCATTTTCTTTGGTTGAAAGATAGATACTAAATGATGATTACATTTACATACATACATACATACATACATGATGTTGTTAGCATATGCATTTAAATATCTTACTCTTGCCTGTTGGTTGGTTATATTGGTCATAGTTATGTTGGAAGCTCAAAGCTCAAAGCTCATCTCATGAGTTGACCATGAGTCAAAATTAAGTATGGATTACCTGTTATGAAAAGGTATCATTTAATGCTCCTAGACAATATTCTGTTCTGGCTTTCCAACTAACATAATCTAAATGAATATTGTAGGTGTGTTATAAAAAGTAAATTAATGGGAACAGCTTGCTTATCCATCTTTTGTACAAGCCAATTTCGATCTCTAACATGGAATGTGGAAGGAAGGTATCATTAAATACTCCTACTTTATTCCTGACTCGTACTTTATTTGTTTACCTATAATAACAATATACTTATGTTGTAGGTTTGTCATAGTACAATGCTGCCTATAATGATGTTTTATCATCTCATTCTCATCTGGTATGTATAATACCAACATACCTTACTATTTTTACCGGCATCATATATAATACCTTACTTACCTTCTTTATCTATAATAGCAACATTTTTTTACCTGAAACTATTCTATAAGTTTCAAGTTTTATGTTTGAGTAACCAACATTGCCAATATTGGTATTTGGTAGTGAGAATAAAGTATGTTGCTTGCTGTTCCCTGCAGTTAATACTATTTACTTTTTTTTTTTTTTTTTTTTTAATTACAGAGGACCCCAACCGGATTAAGCAACCTCCGGGCCCGTTTGTCCACCTGGCTGATCACTCCTCCCGTATGGACACTAGGCCATGAAAGCTGCATAAAAAAAGGTCACGTGTCATTTCTTATCATCTGTATGTTATATGCTGCTGCTTTGATAATATGAAAAGGGTTAGGCTAGGCTTAAATTGTTAAAATATGTTTCTTAGTCGGTAGGAAAAAAGATTACCATTTTGCCCTTGCAAGTTTCAAACTAACTGGCATTGAGAGTTTTGTTTTTTTTACAATCACTTCTAATTACCATTATGCCCTTGCAAGTTTCAGCTGCCAAGAAAACTAAATGGCACCGAGTTTTTTGTTTTCCTTCAATATTTAGCTTGCAGTTAATTTTTTTCTATATAATTTTGATTTTTTGTTGCAGTAGCAGTGTACAAACATGGAAGAAGAAGAAGAAGAAGAAGAAGGAGGAGGAGGGGAGGTCTAGGGTTGGATTCAAATGAAAAATTGTGTTTCTTATGCCCTTGTAAGTATGATTATGATTTCTTCAGTTGATTAGTTTTATTGTGATGTTAAAGTATGGATTTGAATTATGAAAAGTTGTGCATGAGAAACCAAAATTGCAGGTAATAATGTACTTTATTTAGTTAAAAGTCCTCTTGCTTATTATTTGTCTCTTTTAAATTCTTCTGTTGGTTGGTTATTCCTAGCAGCTGGGTATGTTTAATAATTTTTAAACCGACTCACTCAGAAACATTTGATTTGATTTCATTGTTTCAGGACATACATAGAGTTATCGAAGGAGATAAATGAATGAATCTTTCAAGAAATCATCTCAAAAGTACCTTCCAGAATCTAATCTAGATAAGTGTCCATGTCCTAGCAACTAAGTTGGGTATGGTATGTTTAATAATTTTTAAAATTTTAACATTTGATTTTGTTGTTTCAGGACATACATAGAGATATCAAAGGAGATAAATGAATGAATCTTTCAAGGAGTTATCTCTCAAGTTTTGACAAAACTATCTTCCAGAATCTAATCTAGATAAGTGTCCATGTCCTAGAAACTAAGTTGGGTATGGTATATTTAATAATTTTTAAAAATTTAATTTGACTCAGAAACATTTGATTTCGTTGTTTCAGGACATACATAGAGTTCCTGATTTCAGTCAGTTTGTAATACACATTCTACTAACAGAGTGTTTCAATCATTCAGTAAATAGTCTCTCTCAATTCAGTTCTACCCTAGTCTATATCACACAATGCAGTCTGTTCTAATAAATAAAAATCCTTTTGCCACTTGTCAACTTCTTAGGTGTTTTGACAAATGTCATTTTCTCATATTTTTCAATTTTTTCCTTCTACCTTCTAAAATTGACATGTGTATTTTTTTTTTAAAAACAAATATGATTCTCTGTGGCGCGTAATATGGGCTTTATTTGAGGTCCCACATATCAGCAACCAATTGAATCTATAACGTGTTTTCTCAAATCAATTGCCTTATTTTCCTCAGACCATTGTTGCATTCCAAATTCACATCCCATACAACATACTTTCTGTATCCATTTTACTCTCACAACATTTTTTCTTCAATTTAGTAAACAGGAGAATTGCTTTCATATTAACTCTCCCGTAAATCATCTCCTCAATTTGAATTTGAATTTTTAATGAAGTAAATTGATAGAGTTCCCATATATAGGCTCTATTTTCGAGTCGTTAATCTCTGTTGATACGTGAGATCCCAATTTTTGTGGAACAAAATGAATTCCATATTGAAATCACTCTATAAATTCGATTACTGTTCTGGCTATTATTCACACCTTGGTTTTCTTCTTCAATTCATTCGTCATCTAGGTTTCTTCTTTAATCTGATGTTCTTAATTTTTATTAATTGTATTCGATTTTTTATTATCATGAATGTGTGTTGTATCTGATTGCCTTCTTAACCTTGCATTTGATGTTGCACTCTATGTGATTGATAAAATGCCCATGAGATATTTGTTCTTATCAAATGCTATTACAGACTATTGTCTGTAATTTTGTGCTACTTACCACGTGTGTGTGTGTGTGTTTTTGTGATTCCTAGCTTTCCTGCATTTTGTTTGGGTTAAATCATAAACTTGGTTAGCTTACTCATCCTGGAAGAAAAGAAAGATCAACTATTTCATAATAAAAAATAGTTGATATCTTGGATATTGTATCTATATCAGCATGTTAAGATTTGACTGTACCATTTGGTGTATTTTTGAGCAAACCATGGGTTTTCACTCTCATTTAGTTTCTTTATGCTATAGTTATATGGGAAGAAAAGTGATTATGCTAAAGGAATTTTCAGCCCTTTTTCTTTTTTTGTTATTTGTTAGTTGACATCACTTCTAAATAGAAAGGTACTTTCAACAATAATCTTTAGTCCAAATATCAAATTGAGGAAATGACTTTTAATTTCCTTTTATGTGATTTTAGGTCAAAAAGTTCATTTACTCTTTGCTACTTAGAGATAGATCATTTGCACTTATTGGATTCAGTTTTTTACTACAACCGAAAATTTTGATTTTTGACTTTAGAAATACCAAGTTTCTGGACATAACAGCTTATGTGCATGGCTATTAGTAATATAATTTTGAAAAAAATAAACCCTTTTCTTTAGGAGGGCATGGGTTAAGTGTTGTTCCACCACAAAAGTTGATCTTAATTTCAAGAAACACAATTGAAGATCTACCTGTTGAACTTTCTTCATGTGCTTCCCTCCTCGCCCACTTTTTAATCCAAATATGAAAAGTATCAGTGGTAATTAATTATTAAAGGATTATTGTTCTTGCAGACTTTGATTTTGATTTTGATCAAGGAACAAGTGTAATCTTGAAGTCACTTCAACATCTAGTGTGTGTGTGTGTTTAAAACTGGATAGTAATGGTAAATTAGACTTTTTAAAGGGATAATATTTGTCATTTTTCGTATGTTATCTCATTCTCCTTCATTTGTAGATTCCATCAGATGGGTTTGAAGCTCTACTAAATGGTGTCTGTGGTTGCACCACACCACACCAAACTAATATTGCATTGCAGGTTTGGAAAGAACACTGTTCCTATTCATTTTACTACTTTTCCATCCAAATCCAAATCTTCACCTTACTGATCAAGTAGATTAAAAACAAAACTGCAAAAAATGGCCCATGTCCTAGCAATAAATAACAACTGGGTGTGGTATGTTTAATAATTTTTTAAAATATTAATGTGACTCAAAAACATTTGATTACATTGTTTCAGGACATACATAGAGATAGGGTTATCAAAGGAGATAAATGAATCAATCTTTCAAAAAATCATCTGACAAAACTACCTTCCGAATCCACCATTTCTAATGAATCAAGTTCAAACCCTATCCCACCAACCCAAACCAGAGAGTATCAAAATTTACAGCCATCATTCAAACGCTATAATGATGTTTTATCATCTCTTCTGGTATGTATAATACCAACATACGTTACTCTTTTTACCAGGCATCATATATACTACTTACCTTCTTTATCTATAATAGCAATATTTTTGTTGCAGTAGCAGTGTACAAACTTGGAAGAAGAAGAAGGAGGAGGAGGGGAGGTCTGGCGTTGGATTCAAATGAAAAATTGTGTTTCTTATACAGTAAGTATGATTATTCCTTGAGTTTTATTGTGATGTTAAAGTATGGATTTGAATTATGAAAAGTTGTGCATGAGAAAGCAAAATTGCAGGTAATAATGTACTTTATTTAGTTAAAAGTCCTCTTGCTTATTATTTGTCTCTTTTAAATTCTTCTGTTGGTTGGTTATTCCTAGCAGCTGGGTATGTTTAATAATTTTTTTAAATTTTAATCTGACTCACTCAGAAACATTTGATTTGATTTCATTGTTTCAGGACATACATAGAGTTATCAAAGGAGATAAATGAATGAATCTTTCAAGAAATCATCTCAAGTTTTGAGAAAACTATTTTCCAGAATCTAATCTAGATAAGTGTCCATGTTCATGTCGTAGCAACTAAGTTGGGTATAGTATATTTAATAATTTTTAAAAATTTAATATGACTCTTTAACATTTGATTTTGTTGTTTCAGGACATACATAGAGATATCAAAGGAGATAAATGAATGAATCTTTCAAGGAATTATCTCTCAAGTTTTTGACAAAACTACCTTCCAGAATCTAATCTAGATAAGTGTCCATGTCCATGTCCTAGCAAAAATAGCAATTGGGTGTGGTATGTTTAATAATTTTTAAAATTTTAATCTGATGCTTAAATTGTTGTTTGAATGTAGGTACTGTTTGTGGGAAAAGTAATTCTGACTTGGTCCCGTGTTGATCTTGTCGATAGGAATAAGTGGCTTAGTTGCCACCACTTTAGGAGCACACTTTTGTTGCAGTTTAGCTTTGCAGCTTTGTTTTGTCCTCTATTTAAGTATTGTAGCTTTCCTTTGTTTAGGTGTATTCAGAAATAAAAGAAACCTCTGTTACTTACTCTGTTTGGGTGTAAACTTTCTTTGATCCTAGGCCTGAACCAACACTTGGTATCAGAGCTTTCTAGTTTATGCCCAAATACATTAGATACGATAACATGACAGGTTCTCACAAAAGATAACGGTGGAGTATCGTTCCAGTGCCCACTGCTGACTTGTACAAAATGGGCAATCAAGATGGAGGCTACGTGGAATTGGTTCATGCTGATCTATGTGGGGGGGTCCTATATCCCCCCAAACCTTAGCAGGAAATCAATATTTCCTTCTCATGGTAGATAGATGACTACAGCAGGTTCATGTGATGTGGGTATCGATGATCAGAACTAAGAGTAGAAAGTGAAGGGAAATTCAAATTAAAGATGTTGCGCACAGATCGAGGAGGTGAATTCAATTCACGTCTAATGAATTCATTGAGTTTTGCAATCAGGAAGGAATTAAGAGGCAGTTGACAGCACCCTACTCCCCACAACACAACGGGGTGGTAGAACGCCGGAATCGTACGGTACAATCCTAAACAAAAACAATCAAACAACTCCTAAAATTTAACTAGTACAAAACACTTCAATTTTTCCCTAGTCTATATCACAATGCAATGCCTTATTAAAGAAAAAAAAACAAATCAAACAACTATAAACCATCTACCTTTCTATTTCAAAAAAACTCCTAAAATTTAACTAGTACAAAACAATTTAGCAAAATCTACAGGTAACCAATGCTTTGTTTTTGATCGATGCTCAAAATTTCCACAGAGGAGGAGCAAGTTAAGTTGATTGATGTCATTTCTGATTTTGTAACTAACTAACTAACTCTGTTTTTGGTTTTTGAAATGATCAACATCTTTTATTTATTTTGTAATTAAGATTTAGATGTTGGATTTTATGATAGGAATCCCCAAGTTTTAGCCATGCCCCCTGTGCCACCGGAATCGGAATCGGAATATGCCAATCTGGGGAAGCATTCAATGCCACTAATTGCAACAGCTTTTCTTCAATCAATTCCAAATGGGATTGCTTTAGCTTTTAAGTGGATAATCCAATCCCTAAATGAATGTTTTTTTCGAAACTCATTTGATTTATTTCTAATTAAAAATGATGCAGAAAGTGGAACATCTAAGAGCAAGGAAAAAGTTATTGCTATGGCCTCCTGTTTATCGCTTGCTTCAAAGGTTATATTTTCTTACTTCTTTCATCCAACATATAGATTATTATTAAAGAATCTGAATGATTTTGTAAAAAATAAACCCTTTTCTTTAGGAGGGCATGGGTTAAGTGTTGTTCCACCACAAAAGTTGATCTTAATTTCAAGAAACACAATTGAAGATCTACCTGTTGAACTTTCTTCATGTGCTTCCCTCCTCGCCCACTTTTTAATCCAAATATCAGTGGCATTATGGTAATTATTTATTGAAGGATGATTATTCTTGCAGACTTTGATTTTGATTTTATCAAGGAACAAGATTAAAATTTTAAAATTTTAATTTGACTCAGAAACATTTGATTTCATTTCATTGTTTCAGGACATACATAATAGAGTTATCAAAGGGAGATAAAAGAATCAATCTGTCAAGAAATGATCTCAAGTTTTGACAAAACTACCTTCCAGAATCTAATCTAGATAAGTGTCCATGTCCTTATCCACTAAGTTGGGTATGGTATGTTCAATAATTTTAAAGATTTTAATCTGACTCTTTAACATTTGATTTGATTTCATTGTTAATTGAATGTAGGTATTGTTCCACTAATAGAGGTCTGCCTTCCCCTTCCACCTGAATCATCGGTGAGTTGAGTTCCCATTTTACATGTGCGATGCGCCAGCCATTTATAATATACAGACCATTTGCTATTTTTATATATTTTTTTTCAAGGCATGGTTTTTGGGTTAAAAGATATGTTTTTTTCAACCTCCTGAAAATGTACCATTTTGTTTAGGGTGATCATAATAACCAGAAAATCCGAACCAAAACAATTTTAATTGTTACAACCGAAAGTTTTTTTTGCTTTTTGTTAATTGATATGTAGCTGTTCGGTTACGGTTTTATTAGGAATCCGAAACCATCTTTTAAACAATTTTAATTATTACAACCGAAACCATCTTCAAAGTTTCAAGAGTTTTTTTTTTTAACTTTTCATATGATTCACAGTTTCAAGAGTTTTTTAAACTTTTCATATAATTCACAATCAGTATTTGCCACTTTTCCTTATTCATTGAATGAGAAGAAATCAGAAGGAATTATTCAAGAATATTTACTCTTTAATTTAAGATTGGGTGCAAATGGTTGCTTCAGTCTTATTCGATTTTGCATTTATTCTAAACTTTTATGTTATTTTTCAAAGTTATCAACTATGTAGAATTTTCATATTGTTGGAAAGCACCTGTTTCATTCATAGCAACATACTTGGTAAAATTAATCTGCAAATCAACTTCTAAGAGGCTATTGATCAGAAAACACAAAAACTGAAAAAAAAAAAAAAACTTGTCACCTAAATTTTAAAATCTTAAAAACTTTTTTTTTTTTCTCACAATATACAATCACTCATTCCAGTTCAATCCACTCGTGCACAATATCACACCCAATTGATTATGATATCCACACACATACTTACACCACATTGATTTCACCTTTAAGTGTTATGTTTTCATCTTTAGCAGGGGATTATCTCTCTGTTCTTGCATGACTCAATCAACTCCAGAACTTGCCCAAACACCACAAGCCTTAGTGTCAACCATGGTGTCTATAAAATAAAGAAATAAATGTTACATGTTTATATATGTATGCCCGCTTTCATACCTTGACTGTGCTTCTAAAGAATTGACTTCCATTTTTATTTTATATTGTAGTCTCCATGCTATCAAATTCTTTTCTAACATCAATCACTGCAATGGTAAGGTAGAATTAATGACTATTGGTTGCATTTGTTTCATTCCTAAAGCTTGATACATCGTCATTACCAACAGTACAAAAGGATGGCTTGTAATTAAATCTTGATAAATATCATAACCCTAGAAATATTAAATCAAACAAATTTTCAACTAATCCTAATAAGATTTAGTTCATATAAATGGTTAGGAAACCCAAATATATTCATAAATATGTCAGGGTTTCATTTAATGGTTTTACATATTCTCCTATCCTAACCAATAACTCATCTACAGCTCAAAATATATATATATATATATATATATATATATATATATATATATATATATATATATATATATATATATATATAGAGAGAGAGAGAGAGAGAGAGAGAGAGAGAGAGAGAGAGAGAGACCTGATTTCATCATTTATGTACGTACTTTTTTTTTTCTTGCACTTATCACTAATCTTAAATAACAAAATAAATAATAATAATGTACCTTTTAAATTATATTCAAGGCTTTAATTTCAACAACCTGAAACAACAAAAAGGGAATGGTGAATAGAATATACCACTATTAGAAACATTATTAATGATAGCAAGTTGTAAGTATCAGGATATACATCCCCATGGTAATTTGTTGGGATCCCAGTCATGTCATAATGGAAAGTGGGTAAAAATAGAATTGGCTCTGTGTAATATCATCACCTGCAAATCAAAACATTAACTTCAATTGATTCCATAATAAAAAACAAACAAATAGTAAAAAGAAAGTACAAAACTTAAACGAGTATAAAGGGGATAGGAAGAATCTAAGAAAGGAGAAGTGGTTGGGTACAACGGCTTCTGATTGAGGGTGGTGAGTGATGGTGGTTGTGTAGAGGAGAAGGAGATACAAATGCGGTGACTTTTTGGGGAATAAACCCTATAAATGAAACTCCTACATCAAAATATCACAAAAATCAAAATCATGTCGTTGTTATCAACATAAACATCACCAAAAATCCAAAATCAAAATAATAAAGGAAGCAACAAATAAATAAAGAAACTGATGTCTAGAGAGGAAATGTATCTACCTAAAATCAAAATATTGCAACCTCTAAGTTAAGGATCTACATGCTATCGGAAGTCAGATAACCTGAATATTTAAATTTGAATAGTCAATCCTAACTTAAGTTTGTTTTTATACGGTAATCACACAAATACACCCAAATCTGTTATCAAGTACATAGAAACACACTTAACCTCAAATAGCTTCAAACACACAATCAACAAAAACCTTATAATTTTGTATTTCACTTGATCTGTCCATAACATCATTGTTTCTTTGTTTCTTTTTAAAATTTCTTCATTCTAAAGGCCGTCGACGATATGCAATGGTGAAATGGTAGTGAGGTTGTACGATGGTTGGATAATAGGCGACTTAGGGTTTCTAGAGAGAGAGAGAGAGAAGGTTGGATGATAGTGCTAATGATTGATAGCTGATGAAAGCAGCTGGTCGAAATCTTGTTCTCCAGGTATGTGTGTAAAACCTGCAACACATACGACCTCACATATAAGAAAACCTATTGTCCCAAAACAAAAACTGAGCAAAATAAACTCACATAAATAGCAGAACAAAGGCAGGGAAGGGACATCGACTTACCAATGGTGGTGCGCATTTGCTGTGTTGCTCTGGTGGTGGTGATGAGTGGTGTAACGATGGTAGGGAGAAGAACAACGACTTGCTTCAATACCTAAATCATTTGTGTAATTTGTAGGTGGGCGTGATCTTACAAATTTCCATTTGACTAATGTACAGAAATATAAGAGATTTATGTGTAATATGTTTATGTAAAACTTGCCTGGTTTTGGAGGTTTGATTGGGTTCAAATAGACCGAAGCTCAGAGAAAAATAGATGCAAACATGGAGAAAATCAACAGCAGATAAAATAATTCACAGAGAACCTGATTTCTTGAATTATATGGTGTCGATGGGTCTAAGATTTAGGAAATAATGATGATTTGAAAATGCTAAAAATGAGGGAATATGGGTTCAATTAGCGGATGACAAATTCAAGATATAAAATGGGCCGAGTCAAACTAACAAAATTTGTGAATGAATTTGAATTTTAACTGATAGGAGTATGACTTTTGAATTACATATTACTTTGACTTTTTCAATGCTTTGACGGATAAGATTTACATTTTCTATATGTATAAATTGATTGTATATATTGCATTATGGTTTGTACGACTTAATTTTAAACGTTAGACCAAATATGCTTTATAAGGTATATAATAGAGAATAGAGATATATCTCCACAACCATTTATATGTAGCGCTTTTTTTATTCAAAATTAGATACGGGATAGTGGATACAAGAAGAATCCCAAAATCTTTGCGAAAATTGAGATGAAATGTATGAAAATTTAGAAAACCCAAAAGGAAATGATGAAAGTTAATATGAAAGACAAAATGAAAGAGTATTATTAATCATTTTTATCAAACTAAACGTTTGAGCAAGAAATACTACCATAGAAACACTTGTATTTTTTTGGATTTGGTCCAATATGTTTTTTTTTTCAATTTCTCTCTTTATTTTTTTCCTTGAAACGCAATAACCATTTCACATTTCACAGGGCAACACAAAGTTCATTCCCAAATTTTAATTTTTTGTCAACACAAAGTTCATTCCCAAATTTTAATTTTTTGTCAATAATTCAAAAACAGTTATAATAGTATTATTAACATGTACAACAATTCCATTAAAAAATTAGTCTATAAATGCCATGTAACCAGGTAATAATACCATGTGCTACACGTTTTGTTGTTGGTTTGTGTAGAGCTGGTTTCGTTTGATGTAATCAATAACTTCATCTGATGTCAAATACTTCACTGACAAACCCCGCAAAATGCAATCTCTAAAATCACACACAAACAAAATTAAACTCCAAAAATTAAAGCAAAAGTGTTGAATTTTATTGGATTGGAATTTGGATACCTTACTAAAGTTGAGCTAATACGGTTTGGAACTATTTCATCAACCACTTGGATGTTATTCTGCATTATTCAAATTACAAAAATTGGATAAGCTCAAAAATATGCAACAAGATCGGTGAAAAGACGTAAATGCCCCTACCCTGTATTCTGTCAAAATGTCTATGTGTGAGATGATTTTCTCAATGTCTTGACCTTCTCTACGGATACAAACAACACCATAATCTCTGCATATACTCCTCACCTAAAATAAAATGTCAACAAAAACAAATCAGAAACTCATGTTAAGATTTATAGAATTACTGATGAAAAATTACACAAAAATAATAATTTACTTATTTACCTGGTCAGGTATCCAAGCTCCAGGAATGCCAAATGATTCTAGCAGATCAGAGCCACAAACAAGCATCACCTTTAAAGATGCTTCAATTCAGAAAACAAAAAAATTAGAACATTTTGAATCCCAACAAAGGTCTCGAAAAGGGTAATTTGGTCATAACAGGGTGCACTTTGTACCATTAGGTATGAGTCCATTATCAGAAAAGAAGCTTCTGATTCTTGACAACACAGTCAATGAGCGTTGAAATGAAGTTTGTTTTGCCTAAAACAGATAAATAATTCTGCATCAATTAATAAAGAAAACAATAATCAAAACATTTAATATATATTGAATAAAAAGAAAGGCGTTAATACTTTAGAATCAATCCACTAACCTCCCATGCATCCACCATTACAAAATCAGAACTTTTGCTAACTAATTGGCACATTGTAATACGGTGTTCAGATGGTATGAGACCCTATGCAAAGATTATAAAAATAACAAAGTCTATAGTTTTTACTTTTTATGCATAATGCTAAAGAATTTTGATTTGAGTAAAAGAAAATAATGATAAAGTTTCTTTTTCTTCATGTACCTTTTTTTTGTATGCATCGTTTACAGGCGACATATAACCTCCAACCACATTGAATCCTTTTGCGTTAAGAGCATCTCTTGCCAATTCTAAGCATGAAAAAATGAAAAATAAAAAATTGACAATTTGTGTAAACCCAAAAACATAAAATGAGAAAGTAACTATACATACCAAAAAGGCGTAAATGCATGAATGTAGGAGGATTGAAGCTTCCTGTGGATACCAAAACTACATGGATTTTTCCCCTGTGAGAATGTAAGAGGGGTGAAAAAGTAATTATGCATTGTTTATTAATTTTAGAAAGTAATCACTAAAGATGATGATTGTGTAAGACTTACTTTGTGTTGGAATGTGATGAAGCATTTTCCTCAATGGGCACTAACATTAACTTATCAACTGGTAACTCAACATCCATTTTTGTAGAGGCGTTTGGTTCGTATTTTCCTGCTATCTGAAAAGACTGAAAAGCCCCTCATCAACAATGGCAGCCGATTGCTAATTTAGGGTTTCAAATTGATCATGGTGACTTTCAATTAGAGATACACCAAAAAGTCGATATTATCAAGAACGACAGAAGCAATTGATATCTATTCAAACAAAAAAAAGTCAGAATAGCATTCATACACTAATCACCTTGCAAAAAAAGTTATCAGATTTGCAAACGGATACAATTACATAAATGAAAAACAAATTCAACCCAAAAGAGGATATTGTAATCCCCGTTTAATAAAACACACACAGTAACAAGAACACCTACATAATTTGAATAAATAAAATTGCAGGTCTAACCTTGAAATTCGTTCGTTGATAAGTATACTTCAGCTTCAAAGAAAAGCTTCAGTTGAGATAATCAGTGGCAGAAAAATCGAATAAAGCCTTATGCTTTTATAGAAAACGATAAGTCATGTCGATGATATGGTGGTTGATTATTTGCGATTTGGATGGAATCTATTTCTGGAGCTCGATTAGGTAGCGTAATATACGCGGGACAAAACAACATTCTATATAACGTTAGGCGTAGATAGGATTAGAACAAAAGCAAATACGGACAAAGTCATTGGGACTATTTTACCTGATTTCAGTAGGACAGAAGGCACAATGACAAAAAGACCCTTCTATCCCCTCTCTTTCCCCTTCATTGAAACTTCAATGACCCAAACTCCTTCCAATTTCCTAGCAAAACTGGTTTGAATCAGATCGGTGTACCTCCAAAACGAAATCTGTTAGCATAAATGGGTCTCAGTTAAATTTATTGTATATAATTATAAAATAATCACATTACATGTCTAATTTGTAATTGTTATATTATTAAAGACTAGTAGGGAACCCGCGCGATGCAGTAGGACGCGAATGTGATGGTGGTTAATAATTTCATTTTTCTGATTAATTTCCTTTTGACGTGTCGAATCGTCATTTTTTGGTGAATAGTCTCATTGTATCGATTAATTTTCTTTTGAAAACATTTTATTTTCCAAAGAACACGTCCACAATGTATGCATGTTAGTTGGTATTTTATTATTTGTAATTGACATATTTATCAAAAAAAAAAGTAAACCGTGTTCCGGTGTTTTTGGGGTTGATAAGAGTGATGTATTTCCTAGGGTAGTAGTTGGAAAGTGGTGTTCTTATGTTATTGAGATGACTTCACTTTTGATGTTACAGGGTTATGAATATATCTCATAGCCGAATGATTTCATTTTTGACGTTACGGGGTTATGGATATATCTTATAGCCTAAGGATTAATAACCTTAAGCATATGAAGATTATATGTGGACAAATTAAAGAAAATATTTGCTAAAACATTTTTGAATATGGTCGTTAATGACATTAGATAGTATTTTTTGATTTTTTTTTTCCAATTCTTACATTGATAGATCTTGTTCATGAAGAAATCATTTAATATGAAATATCAAACAAATAAATTAACTAATATTAAAAAAATAGAAACACAAATTAATATTAATGCTTATGCATATTATTATTATAATAAATATTTTCAGTGTTTGCTTGTTTGAATCGACAAAATCAGTATTTCATTTATGTTTTTTGTTTATACAAAACATATGTTCATAATTATATCCATATTTAAATACTTATATACAAATTTAAAAACCTAAAAAGATACTTTTAAATTCATCTGAACCCTTTATTTTTTGAACATAATACTTAATACTTAATGAACATAAATTTTTAAAGGTTTAACATCTAAAGTTACTTTGAATTGTCATCGAACTTTGAATAATTGGTTATGGCTATTTTATTTAAAAATATAATCTGTTTTATTATACTAATTATACAATATAACATTATTTCTTAACTGGACTAAGAAGTTGGGGATCATCATAAAGATTAAAAATAAAAAAATATAAAAAATAACTAACGTTATCATTTATATCAACATTGTTGTTTTGTTGATAATTTTTTCTATTTCTCAAAAATTAGTCAATTTATTAAATAGGATTAGAAAAAATAATATGAATGTCCTTTTATTGAATAAGAAAAAACAGTATATATTCGTATAGAAAAAATTAAATATGGTTATTAAAAATCTTAATCCTTAATTCCTACGACGTTAAAATGTACTTTGTTTACCATAACATAAGGAGTAATGGTGAATTTTTTTTTCTTGATAGATATCTTTTTCTTGTTATATTGTAAATATGTTCCAGCATTTTATATATGAAAATTTTTACATAAGTCTTTTTTCAGTAAAATTTTGTATCCTAATTTACGTTTTTTAAATCAAAAGGGTTAAAGCTTAAATTTAAAATCAGTGAACAATTAAATTGAAGTAAATATATTTATTAAAGCTCAACTGTAATTAATTTGATAGGTCATGTTAACTGTATTATAGGGCATGTAAAAACTCCCTTTATTTATTGGGAAAATACCGATAATAGTCAAAAAAAAATGGGGAGCTTTTTCAAAATATAGACACAAGAGTAGACGTTTCCGGATATAGACATGCATTCAGCGGAGGTAGCTCCACGGGCACATGAAAAGTTTTATGCTAACAAATTACATAAACTAACAAATCAGAACTTTCAGGTCATACTGATGAAGGTGGTGCTACAAAATCAAAAATAGAAAGGTTCTAAGAAAGAAAGATCGAACCAGATCTTAAACAAACATACACACATGTACTATCTATCACAAACATACACACATACAAGTCTAAAAATACAACAATATCTTGTAGAGAAATCTTGTAAATGGTGGTGATGAACGTCATGGTGAATGGTGTGAGGCTAAAAGCAATGACTAAATAGTGTTGGCATAGATGTAGCAATGATTATGACGATGTAGCGGTGGTAGTGTTGTGTTGCATTCGTGACTATGTTAATGGTGGTTTTTATGGTCTTTCCAAAGAGTGAATAGATAGTGGTACTAAAGGTGGACGCGGGAGAGGCGGTCGATGACAGTGAAGACGGTGTAGCACTGGCGGCGATTGTTGGTAGTGAGGGGTGATGGCCATGTTGGTTAGGGTTTTCATAGAGTTTTTTCAGATCTGAGGTTTTCAGTAATTGTTGTGGAGCAAATGAAGGTCGTGGCTTTTTAACAAACTTGACGGAGGATGCTAATGAAGAGGGCGAGAGCAAAATGGGGTTTCAAAGTGTCATCTGGTTTTATAGTGTGATTTTCTTATAAATGTTTATGGTAGGTTAAGTTTGATTGGTTAGTTTCATTTCAGATGGATCACCACTTATCTAATCTACACCACCCATCATAAATTCAATGGCCAATAAAACTTCTCCTTGTTTTTAAGACAATTGTCTTAAAAAAAATGGTCCACCAACATGTATACATTATAAAGTATTAAGATATTAGAAAAAATCTACTTAATGTTGAAGGATAATTTAGTAATTTAAACATCTTGTTTCACTTTGGCCTAGTCATACCAAACACTTTGTAAGTAATCATCAATCAAGTTATTTCAATCTAGTCTAGTTCTGTTATGATCTGGTTCATATACCAAACACTGCCTTAATGAAAATATGTTAGAGCAATTTAGTACGCTTCCGACTTTGACGGGGATAGAGGGGCAAATTAGGAAATTTTCCTCTAAAGAGGGAATGGTATGAAAGGAAAATGGGATACTCATGAGAATGAAATCTAATGCCCTTTGAAGGGAATAAGATTATGTCATTATGTGTTAACACAAAGTTTTAGCAAAGAAAAAAGAAAATAATGGGAAAGATGTTAGAAAATTAATGTAAACACTTTCCCCTTGGATTGTGTGAACACTTTCCGGACTGATATTTTTACCATATGTCTGGACAAAAAATTAAGCTTAGGATAATCTCAAGGGACACTTACGGATTTAGGTACAGAAAACGTAAGCCAAATTGCTAGAGAATTTTGAGTTTGGATGAAGAAAACGAAGGCTAAAAGGTTCTATATGTGGCTCAAAAGATGAGATGTATTTATACTTGACAGATTAGACTAAATCTTTTAAATTAGTTATATAAATCTCGAAATTAATGGTATAATTAATGGTTATCAAAATTAACGAGATTTACTAAATCTTCAATCTTCTAAAATAGTTATGTAAATCTCGAAATTAATGGCATAATCAATGGTTACCAAAATTGACGAGATTTGTTTACTATAATTACCCACTAGAATTTAGATTTTCCATAAATAAATTAATTCAGATTTCCGAAAACCTTTTGGGGCGCTGCCCCCTTGACCCCACCTTTCTGTCATATCGGCTTATAATTCGATCTTATATATGCATGCACTCCGCATTCACCAAACATATATTAGAGTACAAATCACGAAGCCCCTTAGCTCACATGTAAGTTCTAATTACACAAAATGTCCTGGTGACACTAAAATCACCAACTTAAGTACCTGCAAAGGACTAAGGATTGGGTCTTTACCCTCGGTGGGAGTGATGACTTAAGAGTGATAGGGTATAGTGACGCCGGCTTTCAGACCGACAGAGATAATTCCGCTCTCAGTCGGGCTGCATATTACCTTAAATGGAGGAGTAGTAACTTGGAAAAGTTCCAAATAGGAGACTGTAGTTGATTCAACGTGTGAACCAGAATACATAGCAGCAACTCAAGCGTCGAATGAGGCAATATAGCTAAAGAACTTCATTTGAGACCCTGGAGTTGTACCAGCTATAAAGGAGCCTATGGAGATTTTTTGTGACAACGAGAGTGCGGTCGCCTTAGCCAAGGAATTAAGGGATCATGGCAGATCCAGGCACATCGATAGAAAATGTCACTTCATAAAACATCGAGTAGAAGAATGACTCCTTGTAATGAAGGGGGTATCGTCAGAGGAGAACCCAACAAATCCCCTTACAAAGGGACTGAGTAGGGTTAAGCACTTGCAGCACGCTTGGATTATCGGGCTGAAGGACGATATTAATTTTAATGATTATATAGACATTTAGAAACTTGTAATAGCTAAAATGTAACTGATATTCGATGATTGAATAAAAGGATTTTTATTTATAAGTGAAGATACTATCTTATGTCAATTATTTACTATTGTTTCATTTTTGCATGTTTTGACTTCTAGAATAATAAGATTATTCAAACTATCCACAGTCGATCATACTTTGGAAGTAGGTTAAGAAAGTAGACTGTCATGAATGGGTTTTCGTAAGATTGTCAAAGGTGTTAGACATTGCAAAAGTTTGCTACAAACATTCATGAGTGCTCTTGAAGTAAGATTTGAGTATTGGACTAAACCCACGCTCACATGAATCACTTCATGGAATTTATCACGAGTGATTGTGAGACGATAAAATCGTATAATCTTCAAAAAAAGATATATGAGTTAGTTGTGCATTGATAGTACGAAACCACATCAGTAACTTGATATTATAAAACATATTATTGTGTATGATTTAACGAGTAGTTAGTACAAGCATATAAGTCGAAGTTTATATGTTCCTTTTATCCTAAGAGGATTAAAAGCGATATCTTGGGCCCATCGATCATTTTGTTTTGACTTATGTGTTGGGCCTGGTCAGAGCTAAATTGATGTATTCAGTTAAGTTCTATGTCAAACAAATCAGAAATCGGGAAACAAACTGTAGGAAAATGAGTATGACTATGTTCCATGTATTTGTCCGCACGATATCTTGAAGAGCAGAGGATTATATGATCCCTTATCTAATGGACGCGTTAGAGTTCGACAACGGCTTTTTGAGAGCTATGATTGCTAATCGGATTTTGAAGTTACATTGGCAGTTATAGTTATTAGGCTTATCCAAGTGGGAGATTGTCAGATTAGGTGTCTAAGCTCATAACTATAATTGGTATGTACTTGACCCGCTAGTAGCATAATCCATCTCGGGTTGCCTTCAACAGAACAATTTGATAATATGGATATACGAGAAAGAGGTTATTTGTGATTTATTAATATATTATAAGAATAATATATTAATTGAGAAATCATATTATTTAATTAGTATTAATCAAGAGTTAATTTGGAATTAATTTAGTGATCAAAAGAGACTGATTAAATATACAAGGACTAATTATGTAAATCAGTGAAACATATGGTTTGGGCTAATGATCCATGATTGGTTTGTGTTGGACTAAGCTTATGTGAAAGTCCATTAAGTGATAATCCAAATGAATTGTTGGATCATAACACTACAAGAAAAATGACTTACAGTCACACCAAAAAAGTGTGACTATATGCGTATAGTGACATTTTTTTTCACTGAAAGTGTGACGGAAGGTGACGTCATCGTATGGGTCTTATGGTCACTTTAAAATGTAGTGTCTGTATGCTATGAAAATATGTGGCCGTAGTATAAAAGTGTGGCAAATGTGTACGGAATTTTGTTCCTTAAATATCTAATATTGTAGCGTTAAACAGTTATTAGTCACACATATTTATTTAACGTTGTGACTGTATATCACCAAAATGCGACATTCATGATGTTTTAGTGTAGTTGTTTTCTTACATATGGTCACACAATTTAAATTTTATTAAGACTATTGTGTATCTTTTGTAAACTTTTAATTATGGTGAGCGTGACCATGTTTGCTAAATGACCACAAGTACTTTACTTTCATATGTGACGAATTGCTAATTATTAGTCACAAAAACAATCAACGTTTGTGACTATAACCTAACGTATAGAGACAAACGAAGAAGTGACTTAAAATCATAAGTATTATAAAGTCACACATTTTGTTAAAATTAAGGACAATTCGGTATCGTATTAAGACTATTGGGTATATTTTAGACACATATAATTTACGGTAAACATGTCCGTGTTCTGTAAATGGACACATATAGTTAATGATGTATGTGACGATTTCCTAGTATTTAGTCTCAATAACAATCAATTATGGTATTTATTTGCCACATATATTGTTTTCCATGTTGTTATTGTTTAACTTAGTGACAATTTTTTTTAATAAACATCACTTTAAATCAATTGTAGTCTCATAATTCTTGTATATTATGACTATTGTTAACCATTTAGCCACACGTTACAAATTGATGTAAAGTAACCATTGTGTATTTTTAGAGACATTAAAAACGTATATAACATGGCAAAAATCATACATCCACTATAACTTACTATTTACTGTTACTTTTTATACATTTTAGACACATGAAAATACTTTAAATTAAAGTAACGAAACACAACAATATGAAACACAAACAAAATTCATAATTTTATATTAATAATAATTGAAATCGGAATCCATATATACATTACATTCCTAATTAAAATATCAAAGAAAGGAAAATTTGCGTAATTTAAAGAATTTATATAACGGTTAAAAAATTAAACACATTATAAACCAAAACCTAAACATAACTAGCTAGGCATTCTTTTTGTTTGTATTTCTCCTTGTCTTCTTCAGAAAGACATCAGATGATATGTAAGTTGGTTTCCTTTTTGTTGATTTTTGATGTGATATAATTTCCAGTACCTATAACAACAACATTGAAACCGATAAAATTAATTCATCATAAACTTAGTATAATACTTTATGAAGAAAATAAAGTTTAATGCAAAAAGTATTGGACATATTGAAACAAACCTCTGACTCGGTTTGCACAAGGTATTTTGGTCATGGAACAAAACTTTTATATGCATCCTCAACTAATTTGAATTCTCCAGTTTGATGGGGTAGAAATGCAGTTTTTACAACCACTTCATCAATGGAAACTTTATAGCAATCATATTGTAGAGGAACTCCATGAATCAATTGTCTTTCTGATGATAAGTGAATGGTACCGCAGGCAATGATGTTCATTTTATACGGATATGATAGACTACACTTGATTGGCTACAATGACAAGTAATGTTATACTCTGGAAAAAAATAGAAATGTATATTCATCATGTAAACAAACACTGACCTGGTGAATGGGATTATTTGGTGAAACTTTTGGTATGTCATGATTGATAGTGGTAGTCTTAGACTCAACAGTTTTGTTGGTGGTTTTTATATTTGCCTGATATCAAGATTTAAGACATATTTAAACATATATTTTAATAAAAAAGATTAAATAAAAGTATTGAAAACTGTAAAGTTAGTATATACTACTGTTGCAGATTTCATAGAAATCAATATTGCATCGGGTGTTGCAGTTGCAGATTTCGTTTGAACAGGTTTTTTGTTGGGTTTTGGAATAACCTACATAATATAAAGTCCAACATGAAAAATTAGAAATCAGTATCAAATATATATATATATATATATATATATATATATATATATATATATATATATATATATATATATCAACGATGACCTAATAAGACGATAACATACTGGTGTTACAGGTTCTGAAGGTTCATTGGTTTTGAGATTAACAGGAGACGTTTCATTACTCTGTACAATCTTCTCACTTGAAATACCCTAGAAATTATAAAGAAATAGGAAAAATGTTTAAAAGAAATGCAATTTAGAACTAACATTGACAACATATATTTTCAATAAGATTACTTACAATTGTATGAGACAGATTTGGAAAGTCAGCTCCTTTTGCATTAAGATGAGCCAAAACTAGCTTTAGTGTTTGATCTTGTTCATTCACCTTTGTAGATTGAGTTCAACATCTTTTTTCTCAAGCTCAAGTTTTCCATTATGCAGTGCAACTTTAAGATCTCTAATTTCTTCCTTAGATGACCCTTTGTTGCGAGGAACATTGAAATATCTGTTGTAAGTGACTCCCGTGCCGACACCCTTTAAAAATCCGTCCTTTTCCTTTCCAAAAACTAAGGTCATGGCATCCGTTCCTGGTTCAACATTTACTTGTCCTTCTTTTATCTGCTTCTCATGTTCCATCTACCAAACAAAAAATTAATAATTATTGTCTTAATATCAATGATTAAAATATTTAAAGTAAAAGAAAAAGAAAAGTGTATTGAAGTTACTAGTTTATCAGCCATGATTTTAACATCTTGATCCTTAAATTCTCCTTTACTTTCACGTCCTTTACACCACATAACTGACCTTGGGGGAATTTCCTCCTTCGAAATCACATTCTCTTCAATCTTGATAAAAAAAATTAAATTATAAAGAATATGAAAAAAAAAGCATGTTAAATAAAATGATATGAAGTTAATGTAGCTTACCAACTTCCTCCTAAGAGTTGTATACCCCCCCCCCCCCCCCCCCCGGGTCCCATCCGATGATCATACTTTGACATTTTCTCGCTTTGATAGTCTTTTGTGACACATTCTGTGAATTAAAAGTAACATATTTGTCACGAACTTTTAGAACCCAGATTATGATAAATAAATGAATAAGTTTTGAAAAAAGATTTTAACATTAAACTCTTGAGATTGTGTATAAGTCACAAATTTGTTCCAATCATCTTGTTCAGTGATTAGTGCACGATAACGAACTGGGATTTTTTCAAGCATATCGGTATCGCCTAGATGTGGTTTGATGTAATCTGCATACAACTTTCTTCTGAAATTCCGTAGAAGAATACCAAGTCTATTCATCACAAATTGTTTTCCACTTTCATGAACCTCAAAATAGCGCTAAAAAAAACAATGAGAATGTTAGTATTTAAAACTTGATTTTTACATATATTATGTTATACAGATTGAAAAATTGAAGAAAATATTTACTGTTATCTCTTCCCATAGTTTGTCCTTCATTTCCGGTTTAACTTTTTTCCAGCAAAGAGCACTTAATCCCACCTTCTCGCGGACAAGATCACCCAAATAGCTAACAAAGACTGCATTATTCTTCCCTGTAAACTTAACAAATTCATCAAACCTAACACGTTTTTTTCCACCAGAATTGACATATTCAGTCTTCAGTTTTGGCAATCGAGTCATGCCCCTCTTCCTATCTGATTTTGTAGGAACTGTTTTGTGGATTTCTTCTTCCGAATCTGATTGGCTATTGTAGTGAATGTCTTTATTTTCACCATTCTCTGTATGCGAATCATATTCTTGGTTTCCATCATCTAGCTCATATTTTGTATTATAGTCAGGGATATCCTCATGTTGTTCCTTGTCAACCTCCATGATTCTTCTGTTGACAAAACAGATTGAAAATAAGTTTGATTATTTATAAGTTTAATGATAATGTATGAATAAATAATATTACAGACAATTGCTCACATATACATTTCATTGAACAGTTGGTGTGCAAGAAGCACACCAATATGAAGAATAAAAATTCTTTCTGTTACGCATGATTCGTGATCAATACAATTAATAACATTGAAACTATACGTACACAAACAATATACTTACACTAGAAAGCTTGATGAATGATGAACTAAAGTATGATCCTTCTGGGATATAACCAAATGCTAAACAAAACAATGGTGGAATAAATGACAGTCTATTAAATATTAAAATGATTTAACACGTCCTAAATTGATGGAGGTTACCAAAAATTATCGGGATTTCCTTCATCCGATGGATTGATCTTCATAGTTTTGGCGGTGTGATAGATGAAGATTTCCCGCTTTGATTTGGAGCCCAAAAACCATACAAAAAAATATTTGCCTCTCATTAGTTTTTGTTTAAATTCGTTTGACAGATTCAAATGTGTTTCAAATTTTGATCTCATAGTAATCCCACACGATTAGAAGAAAAAATTGTGGTTTGGAAACATGTCCTGCCTTTTCAAAAATTAGTATGATTTATTTGGTAAGAATATAAACATTACATATACGGTCCTTCTAAGTTAACAATTTATTTTTTGGACAAACATTTATGACTATTTGAAATAAAAAATATATAAAGTTAAAAAATTATATATACAAGGGAAAAATATTTTTATGTAACAAAAATAATAATATGGTCTAGTAGGCGTAATTATTTATAATAATAATTTATATGTCATAACTCCATAAACGAATGACTATCCTATGGTATTACACACTTACAACCCGTACATGACATAATGAGGTCCAAACCCACAACCAAGACCCATACATGACCTAAAGAGGTCCAAACCCACAACCAACACCCAAACATGACCAAATGAGGTCCAAACCCACAACCAACATCCATACATGACCAAATGAGGTCCAAACCCACAACCAACACTATGGACATGACCTAATCAGGTCCAAACCCACAACCAACACTATGGACATGACCAAATGAGGTCCAAACCCACAACCAACACCCATACATGACCAAATGAGGTCCAAACCCACAACCAACACCCGTACATTACCTAATGAGATCCAAACCCACAACCAACACCCGTACATGACCTAATGAGGTCCAAACCCACAACCAACATTCAAACATGACCAAATGAGGTCCAAACCCACAACCAACACCCATACATGACCAAATGAGGTCCAAACCCACAACTAACAATATGGACATGACCAAATGAGGTCCAAACCCACAACCAACACCCATACATGACCAAATGAGGTCCAAACCCACAACCAACACTATGGACATGACCTAATGAGGTCCAAACCCACAACCAACACTATGGACATGACCAAATGAGGTCCAAACCAATAACCAACACCCATACATGACCAAATGAGGTCCAAACCCACAACCAACACTATGTACATGACCTAATGAGGTCCAAACCCACAACCAACACCCATACATTAACTAATGAGGTCCAAACCCACAACCAACACCCGTACATGACCTAATTAGGTCCAAACCCACAACCAACACTATGGACATGACCAAATGAGGTCCAAACCCACAACCAACACTATGGACATTACCAAATGAGGTCCAAACTCACAACCAACACCCATACATGACCAAATGAGGTCTAAACCCATAACCAACACTATGGACAAGACCAAATGAGGTCCAAAACCACAACTAACACTATGGACATGACCAAATGAGGTCCAAACCCACAACCAACACCCATACATGACCTAATAAGGTCCAAACCCACAACCAACACTATGAACATGACCTAATGAGGTCTAAACCCACAACCAACACCAAAACATGACCAAATAAGGTCCAAATTCACAACCAACACCCATACATGACCAAATGAGGTCCAAACCCACAACCAACACTATAGACATTACCAAATGAGGTCCAAACCCACAACCAACACTATAGACATGACCAAATGAGGTCCAAACCCATAACCAACACAATAAACATGACCTAATAAGGTCCAAACCCACAACCAACACCCGTACATTACCTAATGAGGTCCAAACCCACAACCAACACCTGTACATGACCTAATGAGGTCCAACCCCATAACCAACACTATGGACATGACCAAATGAGGTCCAAACCCACAACCAACACTATGGACATTAGCAAATGAGGTTTAAACCCACAACCAACACCCATATATGACCAAATGAGGTCCAAACCCACAACCAACACTATGGACATGACCAAATGAGGTCCAAAACCACAACCAACACTATGGACATGACCAAATGAGGTCGAAACCCACAACCAACACCCATACATGACCTAATGAGGTCCAAACCCACAACCAACACTAGAGACATGACCTAATGAGGTCCAAACCCACAACCAACACTATGGACATGACTAAATGAGGTCCAAACCCACAACCAACACCCAAACATGACCAAATGAGGTCCAAACCCACGACCAACACCCATACATGACCAAATAAGATCCAAACCCACAAGCAACACTATGGACATGACCTAACGAGGTCCAAACCCACAACCAACACTATGGACATGACCAAATGAGGTCCAAACCCACAACCAAAACCCATACATGACCAACTGAGGTCCAAACCCACAACCAACACTATGGACATGACCTAATGAGGTCCAAACCCACAACCAACACCCGTAAATTACCTAATGAGGTCCAAACCCACAGCCAACACCCGTACATGACCTAATGAGGTCCAAACCCACAACCAACACTATGGACATGACAAAATAAGGTCCAAACCCACAACCAACACAATGGGCATTACCAAATGAGGTCCAAACCCACAACCAACACTATGGACATTACCAAATGAGGTCCAAACCCACAACCAACACCCATACAAGACCAAAAGAGGTCCAAACCCACAACCAACACTATGAACATGACCTAATGAGGTCCAAACCCACAACCAACATTATGGACATTACCTAATGAGGTCCAAACCTACAACCAACACTATGGACATGACCAAATGAGGTCCAAACTCACAACCAACACCCATACATTACCAAATGAGGTCCAAACCCACAACCAATACTATAGACATGAGCTAATGAGCTCCAAAACCACAACCAACACCTGTACATTACCTAATGAGGTCCAAACCCACAACCAACACCCGTACATTACGTAATGAGGTCCAAACCCACAACCAACACTATGGACATGACCAAATGAGGTCCAAACCCACAACCAACACTATGGACAATACCAAATGAGGTCTAAACCCACAACCAATACCCATACATGACCAAATGAGGTCCAAACCCACAACCAACACTATGGACATGACCTAATGACGTCCAGACCCACAACCAACACTATGGACATGACCTAACGAGGTCTAAACCCACAACCAACACCCATACATGACCAGATGAGGTCCAAACCCACAACCAACACTATGGACATGACCAAATGAGGTCCAAACCCACAACCAACACTATGGACATGACCTAATGAGGTCCAAACCCACAACCAACACCTATACATTAGCTAATCAGGTCTAAACCCACAACCAACACCCGTACATTACCTAATGAGGTCCAAACCCACAACCAACAATATGGACATGACCAAATGAGGTCCAAACCCATAACCAACACTATGTACATTACTAAATGAGGTCCAAACCCACAACCAACAGCCATACATGACCAAATGAGGTCCAAAACCACAACCAACAGTATGGACATGACCAAATGAGGTCCAAACCCACAACCAACACCCATACATGACCTAATGAGGTCCAAACCCACAACCAACACTATGAACATGACCTAATGTGGTCCAAACCCACAACCAACACCCAAACATGACCAAATGGTGTCCAAACCCACAACCAACACCCATACATGACCAAATGAGGTCCAACCCACAACCAACATTGTGGACATTACCAAATGAGGTCCAAACCCACAACCAACACCCATACATGACCAAATGAGGTTCAAATGACCTAATGAGGTTCAAACCCACAACCAACACATGTACATTATCTAATGAGGTCCAAACCCAAAACCAACACCCGTACATGACCTAATGAGGTCCACACCCACAACCAACACTATGGACATGACCAAATGAGGTACAAACCCACAACCAACACTATAGACATTACCAAATGAGGTCCAAACCCACAACCAACACCCATACATGACCAAATGAGGTCCAAACCCACAACCAACACTATGGATATGACCAAATGAGGTCCAAACCCACAACCAACACTATAGACATGACCAAATGAGGTCCAAACCCACAACCAACACCCATACATGACCTAATGAGGTCCATACCCACAACCAACACTATGGACATGACCTAATGAGGTCCAAACCCACAACCAACACTATGGACATGACCAAATGAGGTCCAAACCCACAACTAACACCCATACATGACCTAATGAGGTCCTAACCCACAACCAACACTATGGGCATGACCTAATGAGGTCCAATCCCACAACCAAAACTATCGACATGACCAAATGAGGTCTAAACCCACAACCAACACCCATACATGACCTAATGAGGTCCAAACCCACAACCAACACTATGGACATGACCAAATGAGGTCGAAACCCACAACCAACATTATGGATATTACCAAATGAGGTCCAAACCCACAACCAACACCCATACATGACCAAATGAGGTCCAAACCCACAACCAACACTATGGACATGACCAAATGAGGTTCAAACCCACAACCAACACCCATACATGACCAAATGAGGTCCAAACCCATAACCAACACTATGGACATGACCAAATGAGGTCCAAACCCACAACCAACACCCATACATGATCAATTGAAGTTAAAAATTAATTTTACATATTAATTCAAAATTTATATATGAATTTATTTTTTTGTTTGATAAAAAAATAATGCTAGTATGGATATTATATTTAATTAATATTGTAGATAGTTTTTTACATGAGTATAATACATATTAATGTAAATACTATATATATATATATGTATATATATATATATGTATATATATATATATATATGTATATTAATGTGTAATACAAAAATGTGTAATCATTATCGTAGCCGAATAGCTGTCATTCAAAATCCACCTCTATAGACTGCAATTAATTGGAGAAGTGATGGCCTCATTCGAGGTCCCTTCACCTCCGACTGATGATCCTTATAAACCATTCGCTTATGTCAATTTTGTCATTGTCACATATTCATTACGTTACGATAACTTCGATTACTCCTTCTTCCTCTTTGAAAAAAAATACGTCGATTTTCAGAAAAGAAGATGAATGCTGATCTGTGGGCCCATCCAAACTTCAATCTCTGGAGTGTAAGCGCAGAACCACCAAAAATCACACCGGTGGTCATGGGCGGAACCTTTAAGGGGCCAGGGGAGGCCATGGCCCCCTAGGTTTTCAGCCTTAATATAGTAAGGATCTCATTAGTTCATACCTAAAATTGAATTTAAACAGAAAATATAAGAGAATGATCAACAACATCGAGAGGAGATTAGATGAAAATATACAATTTATAAAATATTTGATCAGAAAATATATTCATGATGATTATCCAAGTATTTAATTCAAAACTAACCGGACCATGAAAAATCCACCCTATCTATCCAAATAAACTAACAAATTCTAATCATCTTCAAAATCTATATTTAACTTATATAGAACACACAAAAACTTAAGCAAACAAATCTCCAAAAAAAAGTAAAAACTCCTAAACCCTCACGCCAGATGCCGCCTCTGGTCACCATCTCATTCTCATAAACCGTTCCTCAAGGTTTCCCATGTTCTCATGTTGACGATCCTGCCTCTCATCATCTCGGTTTTACGGCAGTCTCTCCGATCTAGAGATCTCCTTCACAAGTCAGCTTGCCTCTCCTTCTCTTCTTTTAGATATTCGTTTGAACATTGATAGAATTTCAATTTCATTTTGTTTTTATGTCTTTAAATTGACAGCCTTTGTTTAGTGATATAGACCCCTACTTTGCTTAGGAAATATAAAGTGTCTTCAAGTCCTTGTATCATACTGTCAAGTGCCTTGAAACTATAAAACGTTCTTTTATCTCTTTGTATCTCTATATAACATATTGTTTATACATTTGTATGTTTTATTTATTTATTAGTTATAGGTAATAATATCACAAAAAATTAATATATTTTATAGTTATAAGACTGAGTCACAAACATAATTAGTTTATTGTTGAAAGACCACCTTAAAGTATATTTGCTTAAATAAATCTTTAACAGTAAGAAGTTAGTAACAATCATGAGGTAATTAACTATAATTCGAAGTTATGGCTCTGGCCAATGTTTTAAAAATCGGTTCAAATGAGTTTTTGTACAAACTGGCGGTTTGTTCTGATTTAGAAATATACATAAAACTGGTGTGAACAGCTCACTTCTCTGGTTTTTGGTCCGACCGGCCAGTTCAAATCGGTGTTTAAAACATTGGTTTCGGCCCCCTTGGTCGGAATGCTTGTGTTCCGCCCCTGCCGGTGGTTGAATACGGGAAGCCAAACGACAAACATTTCACCATTCGCGTTGTCCATGGTGGGTTCTTTACAGACTACCCAGGCAAGGCGTATCAACAGAACAAGGTTCACTTCACTTCTCATGTGAACATTGATTTGTTAGGCATGGAGTTGCTTGGGCGTTTTTCTAGAAGCCTTGGGTATACCAGTTTGGGGAACTGGTATCATATGCCCATCAGAGAACACAATGGGTTGTCAATGGTTCCAATACTAAATGATGAATGTTTAGAACCATTCAAGATGTTAGTTAGGGCCTACGAATTCAAAGAGATTGAACATCTATATATTGAACACAGGCCTGTGTTTGTTCCAAACAATTTCCCACACTTTTTGATGAACTCTCCAGCCAAACATGTTGAGAAGCTTATTCATATGTTTGTAATAGAACATCTAATGGCTTGGGTTGATGATGGAATAGCATACATCCATCATATGCTAAACATGACAATTCCAAGAGAAAAAATGGAGGATGCTATGGACATGGTGAAAGAAAATGTCGTAGCATGGAAAAACATAGCCTAGGTGAACTATGTTGTAATCTTTTTTGTGATTAATATAGAGTGAATATGATACTCTACTTTTGTACTTAATATGAAACTCTTTTATTTAACAAATTGTTATATATTATGTCTATAGGTCATATTGTTTTGATTATATAGTAAGTCTACATTTGATGTTTTACATTATGTCTATGTTTTGATATATTATGTTGTGAAAAAGGCAATGTTGTTTGCTAACACAGGGGTTTAACAATCTATTACATGTTATATGCCCAAATTTGATGGTGTTTGCAATATAAATGTCTTAGGGGCAAAATCGAAATTAGTTATCATAATAATTTTATATGTTAATTATATCCATGTTTTGCATAACTTGTAACTGAGTCATATTTATCCCTGTTTTAGATAATATTTTATTAAGATGACAATGTACTTTGAAACATAGTTGTAACCTGTATTTATGCTAGCACAGGGGTATAACAATCATTTATATATTATATGCCCAAATTTGATGTTGTTTCTGATGTAATTGTCTTGTGGGCAAAATGGTAATTACTTATCATTCTATATTTTATATGTTAATTATGTCCATCTCTTGCATTTTTGACCCTGATATAGTTAATTTTTTTTTATTAAGATGGCAATGTACTTTGAAACTTAGTTGTAACCTATATTTATGCTAACACATGGGTATAACAGTCATTTATATATTATATGTCCAGATTTGATGTTGTTTTTAATGTAATTGTCTTGTAGGCAAAATGGTGATTACTTATCATTCTATATTTTATATGTTAATTATGTCCGTGTCATGCATTTTTGTCCCTGATATAGTTAATTTTTTTTATTAAGATGGCAATTTACTTTCAAAATTAGTTGTAACCTATATTTATGCTAACACAGGGGTATAACAGTCATTTATATATTATATGTCTAGATTTGATGTTGTTTTTAACGTAATTGTCTTGTGGGCAAAATGGTAATTACTTATCATTCTATATTTTATATGTTAATTATGTCCATGTCTTGCATTTTTGTCCCTGATATAGTTAATTTTTTATTAAGATGTCAATTTACTTTCAAAATTAGTTATAACCTGTATTTATGCTAACACAGGGGTATAACAGTCATTTATATATTATATGTCTAGATTTGATGTTGTTTCTGATGTAACTGTCTTGTGGGCAAAATGATAATTACTTATCATTCTATATTTTATATGTTAATTATGTCCTGCATTTTTGTCCCTAATATAGTTAATTTTTTATTAAGATGGCAATGTACTTTGAAACTTAGTTGTAACCTGTATTTATGCTAACATAAGGGTATAACAGTCATTTATATATTATATGTCCAGATTTGATGTTGTTTTTAATGTAAGTGTCTTGTGGGCAAAATGGTAATTACTTATCATTCTATATTTTATATGTTAATTATGTCCTTGTCATGCATTTTTGTCCCTGATATAGTTAATTTTTTTTTTATTAAGATGGCAATTTACTTTCAAAATTAGTTGTAACCTATATTTATGCTAACACAGGGGTATAACAGTCATTTATATATTATATGTCCAAATTTGATGTTGTTTTTAATGTAATTATCTTATGGGCAAAAAGGTAATTACTTATCATTCTATATTTTATATGTTAATTATGTCCATGTCTTGCATTTTTGTCGCTGTTTTAGATAATATTTTATTAAAATGGCAATGTACTTTGAAACTTAGTTGTAACCTATATTTATGTTAACACAGGGGTATAACAGTCATTTATACATTATATGTCCAGATTTGATGTTGTTTTTAATGTAATTGTCTTGTGGGCAAAATGGTAATTACTTATCATTCCATATTTTATATGTTAATTATGTCTATGTCTTGCATTTTTGTCCCTGTTTTAGATAATATTTTATTAAAATGGCAATGTACTTTGAAACTTAGTTGTAACCTGTATTTATGCTAACACAGGGTTATAACAATCATTTATATATTATATGTCCAGATTTGATGTTATTTTTAATGTAATTGTCTTATGGGCAAAATGGTAATTACTTATCATTCTATATTTTATATGTTAATTATGTCCATGTCTTGCATTTTGTCCCTGTTTTAGATAATATTTTATTAAAATGACAATGTACTTTGAAACTTAGTTGTAACATGTATTTATGCTAACATAGGGGTATAACAGCCATTTATATATTATATGTTTTATATGTTAATTAAGATTGTTTTAGCAAGGGTATATCTGTCCATTAATTGTTATTATGATAAAACAAACAAAATTATATAACTTCTTGCTAACTGTGTTTGTATTAGATCAGTTTTATTGGATTCCTTTCTCTTTTGGTTAATGTTTTTGTTTTTTTGGTAAAAAAATTATTTGCAAATAACCAGATACCCCACTTGGTAAGTGTCAATGTAGTTATTGGTATATTTAGGAGTGTCATGGGTTCGAAACCAATTACCAACATTTTTTTTTCTTTTTTTTAAGGTCTCGATATGTCCCTGATCATCAACTTTTTTATCACTTCCCCACATGCCCCTGATCATCCAGACTCATTGCGTAAATATCCCAAATTAGACAATATGAATTCCTATCGATTCAATCTCTGATAACTACAAAGGCACTGCAACTACGTTTATTCTTCAACCAGAAATTGATGCGTCAAAATCAAATTCATACAGGTACAAATACTACATTTAATTAATACAGGAAATTACAATTATTTTTCTTTCAAGATATTGGATTTATTAGTAATGTGATCTATTTTGTTTATGCACACCAACTGTTTGTTAAAATGGATCAATAAACAGGAAACGTATATTGCTTGTTGACACTGTTGTAAGCTGAATGTGGATAAGTCTTGGATGGGAGCATACAGAACATCGGAAAGCTACGTAAAAGGTGTTGCAGAATTTATCAAATATGCAGTGCACAATTACAAGATTTCTAAACATATGGATCATGCAGATACCAAAAAAAAGATAATAATTCCCTGTCCATGTGTTAAGTGTGTAAACCACATACGTCATTCGGTGGATATGGTAGATGATCATCTATTCAGGAATGGAATTGATCAAACATACACAAATTGGAATAAGCATGGAGAAACAGAAGAACCACCAAGAAGTTATGTATATGAACATAATTTTGACACGGATACGTCAAACGATGTAGATTCCACGAACATGAACACAGAAATGCCAACAGATGCTGCAGAAACTGTAGAGATGGTTGAAGCTGTAGAAGAAAATTTTATTGGGAACCCTGATAAGTTTAGAGAACTGATAGAGGATGTCGAGAAGCCCCTATACACAGGGTGTCATAATTTCACAAAGTTATCTACAATCATTCAACTACTCAACTTGAAGAGTAAGTATGGAGTATCAGATAAGTGCTTTACAAAATTATTAGTTTTGATAAAAAAAACATGTTACCAGAAGGAAACGAAATGTACAGTAGTACATATGAGGCGAAAAAAGCATTTAAGGCAATGGGTTCAGGGTATACTAAGATACATGCATGTGTCAACAATTGTATACTTTACAGAAACGAATACACAGACTTGGCAGCATGTCCTACTTGTGGTAAATCAAGATGGAAGGTTGATGAACAAAAAAAATAAAATTTACAACAATATTCCTGCAAAATGTTTGTGGTACTTTCCAATTATTCCGCGCTTCAAGCGTCTTTTCCAGTCTAAGACAACTGCAAAAGATTTAACATGGCACGCAACAGAAAGAATGGTGGATGTTGGAGTTTTAAGTCACCCAGCTGATTCACCAGCATGGGCTGCCATTGATGACAAATATCCTGATTTTGCTAGCGAACCAAGGAATTTGCGACTAGGCATTTCGGCAGACGGGGTTACTGTGAACAGAGGAAATAGGAGTCATAGTGTTTGGCCTGTTTTAGACAAAACTGTAACATTGGTGCCCGTGGTATTCTAAAAGCTTTGGATAGGGTCCAAAAAGTTTTTCACTTGCATAGAAGGTCCAAAATCAAAGTTTTTCTAAGTTTTTGGTCCAAAAAAACTTGAAAAGACGGTTATACCCTTTTACTTTCTTTTTTATATATTTTTAAAAATTTTCAAATACTATTTTCATTTAAAATAATAAAAAAAAGAAAATAATTATCCCCAGCCCCACCTCTCTCTCTCTCTCTCTCTCTCTCTCTCTCTCTGCACCATGGTATCGTCGAACAATTGGTATCTTCAATCCCAACTTCATCATCATCATCTCTGGCAGCCACCATGACCACCCAAATAGCTTCAAACCATGGTGTTTGCTTCTACAATTTACACAGGATGAACTAAATAAAAATCAAACCAAATCAAAAGTAAAACAAAAGCAAATCAAAATTAACCTGTTACCTGTAATCAAAACCTAATAGAATCAAAACCTAAATGCTGATAATTAAAACCTACTTTCCGATTTCAAAATCAAAATCAAAGATGAAAACCAAAACCTATTGAAAATCCAGATTCCACAAGAAATATCAAACGATTTCAATATCTCGATTCCAAAATCAAACCCAGTGATGAATATAAAGATCGAACAATAGGAACTGATCAACGATCTATGAGATCCAAATAAAAATCAAATGTTGGGCGGCGATGACAACGATTTCTTTAACACATCGATTATTGAAATGACCAAAAACTTACTAAACTCACCGATTTTAGAAAACGATTTTTGGTAGCCATGGCACCGGGGTATCTGAAGCAATCTTCGAACAACATTTGAATAATCAAGGGAATGCAACAATGGTGGTGTGGTGGTTCTGATTCAAATCATCGATGGTGGCGCGACTCCAATTAACGATCTCTTTTGCGAAAGTTGTTGTGCACCAGTGAGCTTTACTTTCTTCCGACGAACATTACATATCTTCACCCACCTTAACCATGAACACAAAATTGCAAGTGAAGAAGACCCAATTCATCGGTTCTTCACTTTTCTTGGAGAATAAACTTTGTTATTGTACCAGCGTGAAAGGGGGAAGAAAGGAGCACGTTTTGGTTCTTAAACAACTTCAAATCGATATCAAATTTGAGATTGAAAAACATTCCCATTGAAGTTTTCCCCTTTTCTTTTCTTGATTTCAGGTTGACTTTAGAAGGGGAAAAATAAGTTGAAGAGAGGAAACGTTGAAGGACAAAACCATGATGCGGGTGGGAGAGAGAGAGAGAGAGAGGAGGGGGTGGAAGATATTTCTTTTTCTTTTCTTTTTATTTTTAAACTAAAATAGTATTTGAAACATATAAAAAATATAAAAAAAGAAAGTAAAAGGGTATTACCGTCATTTCAAGTTTTTTTGGACCAAAAACACAGAAAAACATTGATTTTGGACCTTCTATGCAAGTGAAAAACTTTTTGGAGCCTATCCAAAGTTTTTTGAATACCATAGGGACCAATTTTGCAGTTCATCATGGTTGTGTATGAAGTGAAAGTTCATCATGGTTGTGTATGAAGAGAAAGTTCATCATGCTTTCGTTATTGATTTCGGGAACACCAGGAAACGATATTGATGTGTTCCTAGCACCTTTTATTGACGATCTGCAGTTATTATTTGATTTTGGAGTTGAAACATACGATGCATAAGCACAAGAGCATTTTAAACTACGCACAGTTGTGTTATGGACTATTAATGATTATCCTGCTTTAGGTACATTAAGTGGTTGCCCATACAGCGGTTTTCAAGGTTGTGTTGTGTGTGGTGAAGAGACACACTGCATTAGACTCCCTGAATCGAATAAGCAGAGTTATGCTGGTCATAGAAGATTTCTACCATATGATCACCCGTTCAGAAGACAAAAGAAGGCATTCAATGGACAACAAGAGTTCTCACCCTCTCCAGATCCTATGAATGGGGAGGAAATATATAACAGGGTAAAATTTATAATTAATAAATGGGGAAAGGTTAATAAGGGCAAGGAGGTAGAAATCCAACAATCAACAAGTGGAAGAGGTGTGAAGATGAATAAAAAAAGAGAAAATCACACCAACTGGGTACTTCAGATGTGGGCCAGTAAAATAATACATACTGGAAGAAATTGAATATATGGTATAGACAACTAAGGTATTGGCCCGACAATTTGGTTCCATATTGTATAGATTTTATGCATGTGGAAAAGAACATGGGTGAGAGTTTAACAGGAACTGTTTTAAATGTTCCTGGGAAGACGAAAGATGGTTATAAAGCTCGATTGGATTTGGTTCATTATGGCTTAAAACCAGAGTTGCATCCTCATATAGAAGGGAACAACACAAGATTTCCCGCAACAGGTTGCACATTGACAAAAGAGGAAAAAGACAAATTATGTGAGACTTTATACAGCTTAAGGGTTCCTCAAGGGTATTGTTCTAATTTTTCTAGTTTGGTGAGTCTAAAGGATAGGAAGTTGATCGGACTAAAATCAAATGACTATCACATGCTCATGCAACAATTTTTGCCCATAACAATTCGATCTATTATGCACCCACCCACCAGAGTTGCTATTACAAGGTTTTGTTTCTTTTTCAAATCAATATGTAGCAAAGAAATCATAGTGGATGAGCTCGATAAGTTGCAAGAGGAGTTATGTGTAACCTTATGTCTTCTTGAGAATCACTTTCCACCATCATTTTTTGATGTGATGATTCATTTAACCGTTCATCTCACTAGGGAAGTAAAATTATGTGGTCCAATATTCTTTAGATGGATGTACCCATTCGAAAGGTATATGAAGGTTATTCAGGGGCACGTGCGAAACAAAAATAGACCAGAAGGATGCATTGCAGAAGAGACAATTGAGTTTTTTAGTCAATTCCTTAAAAGGATGGATACTGCTGGTATTCCACTTGAAAATCATAATAATTGTGGAACTCATAAAGGTGTAGATAGTTGTAACATCCCAAAAATACGAGCCAAAAATTTCATTTTTAGAACATATACTTAGCAAACATTAGAAATAAAACGTTCACCGATCATAGCATTTCATAAAAGTTATCGCATGTCTTGAAAACATTTTATAAAAACATAATATCGTCAGAGTACAATTTCCCAGGAGGATCTCATAGTGCGGAATACAAGGCATGTGTGTGATGGGCCGCTACCGCGCCAGCTCCTTCCCCTTCGAAGAAGAGGTACCTGAAACCAAAACTAAAAACTGTGAGCATGAAGCTTAGTGAGTTCCCCCAACATACCACATACCATACAATCACATAACATATATATATTGTCAGGCATATCTGGGTGCCCGACCTACCCCTTCGGTCCTCTCGACCGGATACTGTCTAGTATCTCTGGGAGCTGGCCTCCCCTTCAGTCCTCTCGACCGGATATTGACCAGTATATCTGGGAGCTTGTCTCCCCTTCGGTCCTCTCGACCGGATACTGACTAGCATATATGGGTACTGGTCTCCCTTTCGGTCCTCTCCACCGGATACTGGGGACTATCTCACCCCCTACTAATACCACATAACACATATATCTCATAATCTATCTAGCATGGCTAGGCATGTCCGCCCCTTCGGCCCTATCGACCGGTATACTGAGGACTATCTCCCCTACTGTCACTAGCACATAGCATCATATCATACTAGCACAATAACATATCACAGGTAGTAGCAACTCTAGATGAATATCACAGAGACAAACATCTATCATACAATCCTACTGGTGGGTCGGCATTGTGGCCGTAGACCCACCGCTACTGGAAGGTAACTCACCTTCAAGTAGCTGCTGATATGCGTGGGAACTGACTGTCTTCTGTTGTTGCTGCTCCGAAAATCCTCCGGCTATAATTCCCACAAAACCCTTAGTCAAATACTGCTAACCGACCTCAGGGTAAAATGACCATTTACCCCTAACCAAACCAAGAGTCAAAGTCAAAGTCAAAGTCAACTGCCAGTTGTCTCGACTTGCCGAGTTGACTTGCCAACTCGCCGAGTCCCTCTCCCTTTGTCCGACCATAAACCCGTCTCTACTCGTCGAGTTAAGCATTGACTCGACGAGTTTTCCTTCTAAACCAAAGGCCAATAGTCCTTCATCCTACTTGCCGAGTTGTATGAACAACTCGCCGAGTTCATCTTCATCCGAAGAACACTCTATGCTGAGACTCGCTGTCACGCCCCCAAACCAATGATGGCGGAAACCTCCGAGGGTGGAGGACTTCATGTATAGTATCAGAACAATAATGACAATAGTGATGAAAGTAAACACAACCAACATATATATAATTGAAAGAGTTACATCATTGTATGGATTACATGTTTCAAAATCAATTACAATATGTTGACAAAATATGAAATGTTCGACGCCTTAACGTCCCATCCTCAAAAGCACTTGATTACCTGTTTAGTGATTTCCTGAGAATACAAGTTGTTTGAAAAAGTGTCAACACAATGGTTGGTGAGTTCATAAGCTTTTGACAGTAAGAGTTAGAAAATCGATCTTTGTAATGAGTTGTATGTTACCAAGAAAATCCAATATTTTCCTTATAAAAGTTATGTGATCCTAAATACTAGGACCGAGAATGAACAAGTAATTTCCATAGTTAATGATATAAACGTGGTTTTAAATCAGCATAAAACCCCTTTTTGACATGAAAGCACACAAGTATTATTCCATACTTAAAGTAATTTCTGAGAGCTAAATCGACATAACTCGCTAATTTAAGAGTAGAACCCGTAAATCTTATGATTTTTTAATACCACATGTGAGCTATTATAACCATACTTGACATGGATGGCCTCGTAATACGACGTTCTTCAGGCGTCGCCGTTAAATGACACTTGTCACCACAGACCTACCGGTCTAGCTATTGCAAGCAACTCTGGTGTGGGTTTGTCAAACCCAATATAGATCTATACACAACTATCCCGTTCTCCCTACAAGAGACTCTGGTTACAATTTACAGGACTTCTTGACTTTGTTACTTTGGAAGTAACCTGAAGCGAATGACTCACAAATTTATTTATTAACAGATTTACGTGAACTAAACTGAAAACCTTTGGTAAATAAGTTTGGGAAGTAAATGGTATATAAACTATATCTATTATAGTTTATCCGAAACGTTTGTAATGTATAAGAACTCTTTTATGAAAACGCATTTGTGTTATGAATACATAAACTATGCTCATTATAGCTTTATATACGTGTTCTAAATGAATGAATAATCTTATCATGAATGACTAAGTTTCAGTTTATGATGAGAAACTAACAAGGAAACACATTCAATACTTAGAACTTATTGTTATACACTTTGCTCAACATAATACAAAGTGTTATGAAAGTTATATGCTGTTGACTAAATTTAACCTTTCTGCACTGTTTTAGAAAAGTCATAGAAAATCATACGTAGTCGAAAACTAAATCCGTAAATTCTGAGAGTTCCCAAAATGTTTCTAGTTTACTCATAATTTTTATTATGATTTCTAATGACCTCCAACTTGGGTGAAAAAGTCAATAATCACAGACTGGTCCGGATTGGTGTTTAAAATGATAGGCAGTTTTGTAAAAATCACCATAAATTGTAGAAATATCGTATGGAGACGTGCAAGTAGTCATTTTAAAGATAAGAACTGGAACTACTTACACCTAAAACAGTTTTGAAAAAAAATGTTTAAGTTGTCCAAAACAGTCCGTGAATGGAGCCCAACTTTTCTGATGAAAGCTGTTAGAAAAGTTTAGCTATGTTCTTGGTGTTTTAACTTGTATTGTCCCCCTTAAAACTTAAGAAAACATGATAATAGAGGGGTATGAACTCACCTTGAGTGATTTCAGTAGATGGATGATGGAGAAGATAAGTGTTCAACTCAAGAACACTTTGGAAGATTGATTGAAGATTTGAAGATCTAACATAAATATGATGGAGTTTGTGTAAGATATCTATGATTTGAGTAAAAGAGAGTGAATCATTTGGAGAATGAATATACTTACCAAAAGTGAGAGAAAACTTGGAAGGAGGTCCTTGAATCTCGAATTTTTGGTAAGAGAATTGTGAGAGAAAAAAGTGTTCAATCTTTGGTGAAATGGAAGCAAGTGAGTGAGAATGAGGAGAGAGGATGAATGTCCAACTCTAAGAACGTGGGAATAACTTGTGAGAGAGGTAAAAAGTACAAGGAAGTGACAAGGTATGGTGGGGAGGAGTGTGGGTTGGTCATGGAGTGGGTATGGGGGTTGCTTGTGTCATAATACAAGGAAAAGTCAACACTCAACCTTTGTACTTCACCCACTCTTCTTGGATAAGGTTTTATCCTTAAAACGTGATTAATCATTAATTAAGGGGTCTTATATGTTAAAATAAAGTTTTGGGTGAAAATCTCGTGTTAAAACAATTAAAAACGGGTCTAAAACGCAAAACTAGTCGAAAATCGGGAGAAAATGAGTTTCCTGCGAGACCTCTCGGTCCTGGCCGAGGTTCGGTCCTCCTAATGCTAGGCACGAAGCGAAAGGAAGCGAAAGCAGCAAGAAGCAAAGGCTCGGTCCGAAGTCGTAAGAAGCGAAATAGACCGAAGTGAACAGTACCTTCGGGTTCGGGTGGTGTGCGAGGTTCGGTTCCAGGAGCCTTCGGGTTCGGTTCTTTGAGTGATGTTCGGGCCCGAGAGCACCCCTTCGGGTCCGGTCCTCTTGGTTTTGGTCCCTAAGAGGACTTTCGGATCCTAAGAGGCTTTGACCCTAATAAGAGGGTTTCGGGTCCTTAAGCCCTTTTTGCCCGTTCTTGCCCCGTTTTAAGCGGTTTTTGACCCGGTTAAGGGTCGGAATGACCCGTATGACTTCAAAAGGTTATAGAAACTTTTGAGAGAGATTTAGGAGAGATTTTTCATACAAAGAGAGATTTGGGAGAGATTTCGCATTCTTGGAGAGATTTGGGAGAGATTTCACATTCTTGGAGAGATTTCTCATACAAAGAGAGATTTGGGAGAGATTTCACATTCTTGGAGAGATTTCTCATACAAAGAGAGATTTGGGAGAGATTCTCGATAAAGAGAGATAGAGTGAAAATGATTGAGAGAGGTTTCATGTGTGATAATGGTGAGTGTTTGGCCCTGCAACGCAAGGTCCGTGAACCCCGTTAAGTCATGTTTAAGGATCTTACCCACTCCCGATGAGTATGTAACATTGTTTTATCAGTTTGGTTCATTGTTTAGCACTAAGGCTTAGGAAATTTAAACACACGAACTTTTCCGAGTGATGTTTTCTCATTAAAATAGTGAGTTATACAGTAATTACATAACGTACGCTCAATACACAAGGTTAAACGAGTCGATCGGTTTGACTTGTTGACTTTGACTTGACTCGAAATTGACGATTGTCACACTCGCCGAGCTGTATGAACAACTCGCCGAGTCTGTTCTTGAGGCAAGAAGATTTCCTTGAACTCGCCGAGTCGTGGCATTGACTCGCCGAGTTACTTCATGAGTGAGTCTGGCTTCCGACCCACTGAGTCACACCCCATGACTCACTACTCCAACCCGCAACACGAAAAGGGGGAAAACTCGGGGACTCGCGACTTGACTCGCCGAGTCTGCCACATGCGAATACTATATACTCAATTTTGCTTGAATTTAGCTCATACCATTCATAGATCTAGGTTTTCTAGGGCCTGATTAACACGTAAAGTTTCCAACTTTACGTGTAAATAAACACCAATGAAGGTTTTAGGGCTCAAAATGCACCAAAAGAGTAGATCTAGGGCTTTCATGCAATATGGCTCCATAAAGGCAGTAGATCCAAGCTCCTTGAGCTCAATCATGCCTAAATCTAGAGGCTAAACAACTTATTACAAACCCTAATACACAAACAAGCTTGGGGAAAGGCTCAAGAAGGACTTTCATGGAGCTACAAGGGACAATAAGCATGAAAACAGAGGGAAACTGAGTTATACCTCAAGGAAACCACTGAGATAACACAAGGATGTATGTCCTCCTTCTTCTCTTCTTGGTCTACTCTCCTTCCCTCTCCAAATTTTCAAGAAAACACACCAAAATGCTTCAATCCCACAAGGAACAAGGCTTGGACGAAGTAGAGAGCTCTGAGGGTGAAGTGGGCGAGCTTGGGGGCGGATAAGAAGATTTAAATAGGGTGAAAACCCTTGAAATTTAGGGTTTCATCAGACAGCGGGGACTCGCCGAGTCCAAAATGTGGACTCGCCGAGTCGCCAACTTAAATGTGCCCCCATACCCATCTCTACTCGGCGAGTCGGGCCTACAACTCGCCGAGTCCAAGGCTAAAATTGAAAAATACTTAGATAAATTTTACGTACCAGGAACCAGGTGCTACAATAGTAGCTCTATTACGGACGGTACTCTTGTATCAGTTGCTAAATCGGTAGAAGTTTCTGCATAACTATTCAGCAAAGCACATTTCTTTGTATTGCAAAATACATCTGAAGTACTCCCATGTATCAAGTAACGTTTTTTACATGTATGTTTTTTTTATAATAATATTAACATTAACGTATTGACAGATGAGACATGGAATTTTTGGAACATCTACACCCTACTAAATGAAAGGCACATCTAGAACAAGACCATAGTAAAACATTTGGTCATTGGTTACGAAAGGAGGTATATTCTTTTCAAATATGTTGTGTTCTTTGTTATTTTTGTCTTGATTTCTTAAATTCATAATCTAATTACAATTCAGGTAGAGAGAGAGTTAGGGGCCTGTAGAGAAAGTATAACAGAGACAATGAGATGGATTTCACATGGACCCAATAAGAACATTATTAAATACGATGTATATGCTATTAATGGATATACTTTTCGTACAAAAGCCCGTGAAGGTAAAGTTTACCAAAACAGCGGGGTTAGTGTTGTTGCAACTGACACACACATCATTAAAGAAGTTGTAACATATGCCAAAAACACTTATTATGGTGTTTTACAAGAGATATGGGTACTCGATTATCATTTTAAAAGAATTCCAATTTTCATGTGTGACTGGGTTGACAATAGAAAAGGGGTAAAAAAGGATAAATTGGGGTACACACTAGTTGAACTAAAAAGATTAGGCCATAAAGGTGATCCCTTCATATTGGCCGCACAAGCACAACAAGTACTTTACATGACAGACCCACTCAATCAAAAAATGTCTATTGTGTTCAAGACACCTCCCAAAAATTACAAAGATACATATGAAGATGTAGATGAAGAATTTAGTACTATTGATCCTCATAATGATAACATATTGCTACGTGTAGACACACTTGACTTGCAGAAGGAAAATGATTATTTTCGTAATGATTGTCACTGTATTCTTATACATACGGTACGTGTTTCTTAATGTCATGAATTACATTTGTAGCGATAATATTTTTCCTTCTTTTAACACTTAATGATCTTTATTTTTTGTTTGTAGAAGGGAAAGGCCAAAACTTGAGCACATCGTTATGTGGAGAATAAGAAAATGACAAAAAATGACGTTGTACTTTACTTAATGTCTTTTTACCATATTATACCATCAAACTATTATGGTGTAATATTCTTATAACTCAAAGATTTTTTTTTCGGTTTTTTACTGTTATATTGTTACACATGTTATAACATAAACTGCATGTAATAGCAATGTACTTTCGTTATACAATGTTAAACAAGTTATGTTGTATTCACTTCATTTATTATCATAATATTCTGTTAAAATAAGTTGTATTCTTTTCATTTTTAATGGTGTATTATCTAGTGCAATTAAAAGAATAGATGACAAAAAGGGCAATGAACGACCCCTAATTATAACGATAACACATTATTTTTCTTTTATGACTATATTTACATATAGACACATATAATAGCTGTAAACGTAACTAAATAGTACCTACACACACAATATTTGTTTATTCTTAATGCCAATTCATAATATTTTGACACACATAATAAAAGGTAAATGACCATAAGTAACCAATACTAACTTCTTTTAATTTCTTGTGTAAACTAAATACAACTAGTACAGAACCGCCCTATGGACACACAAATATTTAGTGTGACCATATGTATCACCTTTTAACTACTTTGTCTGTTATGTGGCTAAAAAGGCACCAGGTTATAGACACACAGAGAACTAACTCATGTGACGATACTTTTATCTACTATCTCTCATAAAAAAGTATGACAATCTTAATCCATACATGTGGCTGGTTGTGACTTATGATCTCAGTTTTCGAGTGTGACTAATGTTAATCACATTTGGTATAATTAAGTGTGGTAAAAGTGTTGATTGTCTATTTAATGGCCACTCATTCTAATTTAAATGTATCCAAAAACAGTCTCTAAATTTTTGTAGTGACCTTTGGCCACACTTTTAAGAAAAAGTGTCACTGGCCGTTTTTCAGAAAGTGTGACCGTAGGTCATTTTTGTACTAGTGTAAACTTAAGTGTAAGAATTAGGGTTACAAAAGACTCTTGATATTCTAAACTATAAATGTGTACCCTAAGCTCTAAAAACCGGATATTGCTTGCGTTCCAAGAAGAGCTTGCCGATTTTGTGTCTCCTAAACCTATCTTATATTCATCTAATTGTTTATTGGTGTTTGTGACTTGTTTGAGGCATGACACTTGGGGTGCTAAGCTTTTTTAAGGCCAAGTTCTACAAGCTACATCAAAAGGTAATCTTCTAACTAGTTTTTATGATATGTATATCAAAGTTGCATGCTAGTTAGGCTTCATGCTTTGGAAAAAGAATATTGCATGTATAATTAGAGAAAACCTAGATCCAAAGCATTAGGGTTTTATGTGCACCATAGGGATGTTAGAGTACATAAAACCCAACAGAAAACACCCTAGAGAGTGTTACCATTGCACCTGGTGTAACAGGAAGGGCATACTGCAAACTACTATAAAGAGAAAGGTCACCTCGCACGAGTCTGCCCAAAAAGGAAGGATAAAGGTGTGATGCCCGAGGGAGATAATTTATGATAGGAAATATGGATGCTATTTAGGATCCGTCTGTGGTCACTAGTACATTCCTTATTAATAACTTGTATGAAACAATACTTTTTAGCTCCGGTGTCGATAAAAGTTTTATAAATCTGTCTTTTCAACAACTTTTAAATCACAAGTCTAGTAAATTAGAAGTAGCGTACAAAGTAGAAGTGGAAAACAGCCAGTTAGAAAGCACTACCAAAATCCTAAGAGATTGTTTGTTAACCCTAAATGACCACACTTTCCATATAGATCGTCTGACTATTCCTATTGGAAGTTTCGAGTTTATCATAGGAATGGATTAGCTTTCTCCTCACCATGCCGAAATCTTGTGCTATGAGAAGGTCGTGCGATTAACCCTACCCAACAGAGAGATATTGACCATTTACGGGGATAAATCGGTGGAAAACCTTAAACTCATATCCTGCACAAAGGCTCAAAAATATCTACATAAGAAATGTTATGACTTCCTGGCTCACATAGTGGATAGGAAGAGAGAAACAAAAGAATTAAAGGACATACTGCAAGTATGTGATTTTCCCAATGTTTTTCCCAAGGATCTACCAGGATTACCCTCGAACTGACAAGTCAAATTTAGAATTGACCTAATCCCAGGTGCTGCACCAGTAGCTAAGTCACCGTACAGATTGGCTCCCTCCTAGATGCAAGAACTTTGAGGCTAATTATAGGAACTTCTGGACAAGGGTTTCATAAGACCAAGTTTTTCATCTTGGGGAGTCCCAGTCTTATTCGTAAAAAAGAAAGATGAATCATTTCGAATGTGTATTGATTACTGAGAACTATATAAGTTAACAATAAAGAATTGATACCCACTCCCTAGAATCGATGATTTGTTTGATCAAGTGCAAGGGTCTAGTTACTACTCCAAAATTGACCTAAGGTCTGGTTACCACCAACTAAAGGTATTGGAAGCAGACATACCAAAGACCGCGTTCAAAACTCGGTATGGTCACTACGAGTTTTTGTCAAGCCCTTCGATATAACGAATGCCCCATCAGTGTTCATAGATCTAATGAACCATGTTTGCAAGCCTCGCTTAGATAAGTTCGCGATTATATTCCTATACTTACAAACAAAGGAGGATCACGATCAACATTTAAGATTAATTTTGGAATTGTTGAGAAAGGAGAAGTTGTATGTAAAGTTTTCCAAATGTGAATTTTGGATAAGAGAAGTGCACTTCCTAGGGCACGTTGTTATCAATAAAGGGATACATGTGGACTCAACAAAAATTGAAGAAATCAAGAATTTGGAGGCACTGAGAATGCTGAATAAAGTGAGCCAATTTCTAGGACTTGCTTGTTACTATCAAAGGTTTATCGAAAATTTATGCAAAACAACCAAGCCTCTCACAGCATAACATAGAAGGATGTGAAATCCAACTGGGAAGACAAGCAGGAAGCTGCGTTCCAAAAATTAAAACACATGTTGTGCAGTGCACCGATCCTGTTACTCCCAGATGGAGAAGAAGACTTTGTCATTTACTGTGATGCGTCTCATCAAGGACTGGGTTGTGTATTAATGAAAAGAGGCAAGGTTATTACTTATGCTTCACGACAACTAAAGTGCACGAGGTCAACTACACTACTCATGATCTTGAGCTGAGTAGTGGCTTTTGCCCTAAAGATTTGGAGACACTACTTGTATGGTACTAAAAGTACTATCTTTACAGATCACAAGAGCCTCCAACATATTTGCAACCAAAAAGAACTCAATATGAGACAACAAAGATGGGTCAAACTACTAAATGATTACGACTGTGAAATTCGTTATCACCCTGGCAAGGCTAATATGGTCGCAGATGATCTGAGCTATAAGGAGCATGTGAAACCCAGATGCATGCGTGCACTGACCATGACCATTCATTACAATCTAAGTATGTAGATAAGGGAAGATCAACTGAAAGATGTAAAAGAAGAGAACATTGCAGACAAAACCCTGCGAGGAATGGAAAAACAATTCGAGCTTAGGGATAAACGGACACAATATTTCATGAACGACATCTAGACGCCCAAATTCAGAGGTATCAGGAGTTTAGTCATGGACGAAGCTCACAAAATGAGATATTCTATCCATCCCGACTCTGACAAGATGTACCAGCACCTAAAGAGGTTGTACTGGTGGCCGAACATGAAATCAGAAATCGGTATGTACTGTAACACCCGGTTTTGGAAGTGTTCGATTGTGTCTTCGGAGACCAAGGGTATAAGCGTAATATGGCGATTCATTTTTTTTATGGGTCTCGGGTCTTATTCGGAAGATTGCAGGGCTTGGGTGTGGAGCTGGGAGGGTAGGGTTTCTCGTCACCTTTTTGTGGATATGAAGTTCGTAGGAAACGGACTTAGAATGAAGAAGTTATAGTACTTTGAGGGTATTGGCATCATTGTTCCTTAATAGAGAAAAGTGGCAAGGAAGGTGGCCAAGATGAGTGCATCCAGCGTAAGCTAGAGTACGCCCAGCGTAGAGGGGATGAGGAGTCGCGGGTATTGGAGACGTACACCCAGAGTCTTTAAACCCTAATTTTTAGGGTGTGCCACTATATAAAGAACATTATACCCTCTAGGGTCAGCCTCCTTCTCACCCTTAAACAGTTTTGACGAAACCCTAATACTCTTTGAGAGTTCTTGGAGCTTGGAAGGCTTGGTGTAGGGCATTTGGTGATTTGGATCCACTCTTTTCAAGGTATAAATTCATGAACTTGATGATTATTTCCTTACATCTCTTAGATTGAGTTTTGGAACCATTTTGGTCCAAAGGTTGAAGCTTTGTGGTTCAATCTAATTTCTAGCACTTGGAGTTGCTACTCTCAGATCTAAATGAGTCCCTAAGGCAGAAAGTTGCCAACTTTGATGTCCTAATAGGTTCATGCATGAGTTAATACCATTTCCATGGAAGTAGATTGTCATTTTTGGAGTTTAAGCTTATGTAGGTCATGGAAAGCCATCAGGTAAGAAAGTTTATGGTTTAAGATGTCAATAAGGACTTAGATCCGTAATTGTAGCTTCTGGAGTAGAGTATTAAGCACTTAATGGGAAAGTGACTTGACAGGGGGATTATGCTGAGCATACATGCAGGTACGCCAACGTACTCACCATTTGGCTTGTACGCTTAGTGTACATAGGAGTACGCCTAGCGTACTCATCAAATATGGGTTTGGACTATTTTGGGCCTCGGTTTGGGCCATGCAAGTGATTTTGGTTCTTTGGGCCTTAGTGGGCCATCAGAAGTCAGATAATGTGTGCCAAGGAGATGCTCGGGCTTAGGGTAAAGCCCATTAGAGGATTTGGGCCCAATTAGGCCATTAGCGGGCCACTAGTGGGCTTGGAAAGCCTACATAGTGTTGGGATTTTGTTTGGAATTGGGCCTAAGTTTGGATCATACTGGTCCAGGGGTAGAATGGTCATTTTTCCCCTTGCAGGGATTAAGGATTATGGTTTGGGACCCAATTGCTAATTGGGTATATTGTTTGGTAGTGGCATCTTGGGAAGTTGGCGAGGCAGCAACAAAGGAATTCGTGCGGGAAGCTTCTGCAGTGCAAGGCAAGTCGTCTCACCATACCAATGGGTCTAAGGCACCAAGGCCCGCCCATTTTTATGATAGTTGGTATACTTGTTGTGTAGAGTTGGTATACATGTTGTGTAGAGTTGTGTGGCATGTTTATGCAGTGATACGTGGTAGAGATAGCTTTTACAGCTAATGGTAGAGATAGCCTTTGTGGCTAACGGTAGAGATAGCCTTTGGGGCTAATGGTAGAGATAGCCTTTAGGCTAACGGTAGAGATAGCCTTTTGGGCTAATGATAGAGATAGCATTTGTGGCTAATGGTAGAGATAGCTCGATAGCTAATTGATATGTGATATGTGGTAGAGGTAGCTTTTATAGATAATGAATATGTGATATGTGCTAAAGGTAGCCTTTGTAGCTAATTGTTCTGTATTATGTGGTAGAGGTAGCTTTTATAGCTAATTGATATGTGGTATGTAGTAGAGATGGCTTTTATAGCTAATATGATATGTGTTGTGTGGATTGTGTGTGGGGTATGATCTGGGGGACTCACAAAGCTTCGTGCTTACAGGTTTTGTTTATGGTTTCAGGTTTCATCGTTTTGGTAAGGAAGGGTTTAGATTGGTCGTAGTGCACACAACTATGATTTCCGCAATGAATGATTTTGGGATGAACTCTGATAAATGTTTTACTTAATGATGATTTGAATTGTTAGAGTAAATGGTATCAATGTTTTAGCTATATTAAAAATGAAATTTTTACCTTTCATTTTTGGGACGTTACAAGATGGTATCAGAGCCTTGGTTTGAGGGATTCGGACATACTTTCGGGTGTGTTTGAACTCAGACTGAGGATCTGTAAAACTTTTAAAAAGAAAAATGTTTTAAGTAAAGAATTTCTAAGACAAGAAAGGGTGTCGTGCATGCAATCA